>NC_029788.2:65210052-65239887 GCF_000816755.2 Arachis ipaensis
ATAGTGACCCTATCGAGTTCTAAATGCAGTCTTCGGTATATCTGACTCTTTCACTCAAATCTGGTGATAGCCCGATCGCAAATCAATCTTTGAAAACACAGTTGCACCTTTTAACTGATCCATTAAATCATCTATTCGTGGAAGTGGGTACTTGTTCTTGATAGTGACTTTATTTAACTGTCGGTAATCTACACAAAGTCGCATTCCACCATCCTTCTTCTTCACTAGCAACACCGGAGCTCCCCAAGGTGATGCGCTGGGACGAATAAATTTTTTTCCAAGTAGCTCATCCATTTGCTTCTTCAACTCTGCAAGTTCCAGTGGTGACATCCGGTACGGTGCTATGGAAATCGGTCTGGTTCCAGGTACAAGTTTAATGCTGAATTCTATCTCTCGCTGAGGAGGAAACTCAGGTATGTCGTCCGGGAAAACATCAGGAAATTCCTTCACCACTCGGATTCGTTCTAAGCTTAGTTCACTATCACTCGAGCCAGCCGCTAACAGAACGTACCCCTCACAATCACTCCCGTCTAATGCGATTCTTACAGAATTCAGATATAAAGTATGAGACAGAAATGGTTTAATATCTAAACTATCAGACGGAATAACAGCAGTTTTTTCATAGCAATCAAGGAAAACATGATACTTAGATAACCAATCTAACCCTAGAATAACTTCTAAACCACATAGAGGCAAACAGATTAGATCATGTATAAAAGTTCTGTTCCTAATAGTGAATGGTACTCGCAGGCACACTAAACTAGTCAAAGCATTTTGGGATGCAGGTGTATGGACAATCAGATCAAAGTTCAACTCAGAGAAATCTAGTCCCAACTCACGAGCAACAGTTAAAAAAACAAAGGAATACGATGCACCCGAGTCATACAGTACAGTTAGAAATCGATCTTTGACAATACACTGACCTTGGATCAGGGCGTCTGATTGCATAGCATCATCAGCAGTCATGGCAAACACTCGACCTTGTTGCTGGGTTTGTACTGAATTTTGAGCGAATATCTTTGGGCATTCCTTAGCAATATGTCCAGTTCCTCCACATCTATAACAATTAAATGTTCCAAACAAACACGGCTTAATACCATGATCCTTCCCACATCATTTGCATGTAGTGTTCACCTGCGCCTGTTGAGGTCGTTTACCATTATCCTGCCTTGTTCTACCTCCGTTTCCACCCATAGGGCGAGCAGGGATGTTACCAGCCTGTGGGTTTCTTCGCTGTGGCACACCAGGTGTCTTGAAGTTTGTCCTTCGTGGTTGCCAATTATAATTATTGTAGCTCCTTGGTGGAAATCCTTGATGACTTGCTTTAGAGGCAATTACCTTCTTAGCACATTCTTCCACTAACTTACACTTATTAACCATCTCAGCAAAATTTCGTATCTCCAATGGAACTACTGAACTCATCAGATCCTCACGAAGGCCCCCTTCGAACTTCAAACACTTCCATTCTTCAAAGTCAGCAGGATTCCCTTGGCAGATCTTGGAGAAACGGCACAAGTCATCAAACTTACGGGCATATTCTGCAACAGTTGTGTTACCTTGTTTCAGCTGCATAAGTTCCATCTCCTTAGCGTCACGAGCTGCCCTCGGAAAATACTTCTTATAAAATTCATCCTTAAAAGTATTCCAAGGAATATCGCCTTCATCTTGTTGCAACAGTCGCTGTATCCCCTGCCACCAATGCTCAGCTTCTCCTTCCAGCATATAAGTAGCGAACTCCACGTGTTGGCCTTCCAGAACATGCTGCACTCGCAGTGATCGTTCAATAGCTCGAAACCAGTTGTCAGCATCAGTCGCAACGAGTGTACCTTTAAACTTAGGCGGTTTAACCTTCAGAAAAGTCGCAAGGTTCATAGGTCTTTCGAGATGCCCCAAGTTATTCTCATCATTTCCACTATCTTCCCCATGCTCATTCTCATTCCCGTTTCTCACTCCAAGACGATCAACAGCCCTAGCCGCTGCTACTGCAGCCTCACGCACTACCTCAACCACAGCGTTCATGGTAGTCATAAACGTCTCCTGTTCCCTCTCGTAGTTAACATTAGGAATTCCTTCCCGTATGCCTCGTCTCCGAGAACCCATCGTGGTCCTGTTCACACCAAACAATCATTATTAAGGTGATCAGTCTTAACACTTCAAGTCAAGTGTGAACACTCCCAGAATGAAAACACATAGACAATCATGCAACACATATCACATAGATATCCTATAAGCATGAGACACACAACAGAGTATGCAATGAAGCATAGTCAGTCCACTCCCCAGGCTCTATTGGGAATGAACTGCACTGATACCAACTTGTAACGACCCAACTCCCAGTATGCCATGGTCATACAAGAAGCTAAGAATTACTAACTTATCCTTCCTAATTATTATTTATTTTTTAATATATGAGCCTGTTCCTTGTTAGAGCGATGCCAATTTTACGAGTAACTTTTTCTTTGTTGCGGATGTTCAGGTAAAATAAACAAGCATACCTTGAGAGTAATAGAAAAGCGGCATAAAGAAACATAGAAATACAGCTGATAATATACATCATGTACACTATAACAGAGCATGTAGCGTTTACACAAGATCAAGTTAGTTTACATCCTCGTCATCCTACGTAGCTAATATTTACACGACACTCCCAAGGCCTGGCCCATACAAAAAGCCACTAAGCTGGCACCCAGGCTAGCCTAACAACTATATAGCTCCTAGCTCTCGGGTGTACTAACACAAGTGAGAGACTAACAATCAGATAATGTCAGACTAGAGTGTCATCAAAAGAATGCCCCTTCCGCAGTCAAACTATATTTACACATGGCCGTTAGGAGAATTGCCGTGAGGCTCGTCCATCTCCTCATCCTGCTCTATCTCTATCTCAGGATCCTCCTCCTCCTCATCGTCCGCAGCTACAGCTATACCCTCAGATCCACCAGAAATACTGCTGTCACTATGTACAAAACCATTCGCGAGCACAGGTCCGACCAATCCCATGATGAAGTAACTGTGATGTACCGGATCCTCGTAGACGTAAGGGTCCTCGAACTCATAGAAGATCACGCCCGTCTCCATCTGAGGGGGAGGAAGGGAGAGAAGGGGTAAGAACTGGGGAGTTTTTAGTATGGTCAGGGTTGTTAGTTACGTTCATTTATTCATTTTCGATTAGCAGATAGATAATAGAATACAGTAATGTAGTAAACAGAGGTTAAAAATAGATAGAAAAACAAAGAACAGAACACAAGCAGAAGAATACAAGAAGATAAAGCATAGACATAGCACTCGAACAAACAAACATAAAGAAATAGATCACACACAAAAAAGAATGCAACAGAGAGTGATGCGCAGACAAGAATAATGCATGTCTAGCCCTAGTACAGGCCATGAGCTCATGTGTCGGTTGGCTGCTCGCAATCCCGACATTTATCCGGTCACGAGTAATCCCGATTTTCCGAATACGATTTTCCGTTCCTAAATAAATGCGCATATAATAATAGCCGCTCATTTGAGACAGCCTCTGCTTACAAATATCTCTTTATTATATTACTCTTCTCTTTATATCTCTTTACTCTGTTCTGGTTTCTCTTTTCTCTGTATCTCTTTACTCTCTTTTAATTACTCTATTCTCTGTATCTCTTTTCTTTTCTCTGATTACTCTTTTCATCTGTATCTATATTACTCTTTTTCTCTTCATCTCTTTACTTTACTCTGGTTACTCTGTTTTCTGTGTTTCTCTACTCTGCTCTGATTTTTCTGTTTAACGTATGTATTTAAAGCTTATGTAAATTTCGGTATGAACAGTTAGCCTATCCCAAGTATAGGTTCATTAAGTCTATACTGAAATAGTTTAACTTTTCATATAATACCTAACCCTATTCGCAATTCCAGGACTAACTATGTTGCCCTAATTCGTTCACTAGTCTCTGTCTGTTTTTCTGTCATTAAAACTTTACAGACTTTTTCTTCGATTTTTTATCTTTTCTTCAACTTTTTATATTTTATTCATCTTTGCCTCACTAATATGTTTTTACAACTCTCTAAGTGTTTTATGAAGGTAATTATGAGATTCTGCGCTTAAAGTTGTCTTTCTAAAGCTTTTACAGAAAACTGCCTTATTTCCAGCCTTGATAAGTCATATGATCATGTAGAGAAAGAAGAGATGATCATTTTGGTCGGATTGGAATTTTGATTTGAGTTTTAGTTCCGTAGAAATCAAGCTTTGAAGATTTGGAAGTAAGAACTTTTCTCTCATTTTCTCTCTACCTATTTTTGGCCACAAAGTGAAAATGAGCCAGCCTTGGGGGTTTTGGGGGTGTAGGTGTGTTGTGATTGGTTGGCTTGGAGGTGGATTAAAATAATATTAAAATATCTCAGGTGTATAACTACTAAAACTAGATGTATCGGAACACTTGCAAAAACATCTCTAAAAATTATTTTCTGAGCTACTAGCATAAATGACACTAGTAACATATTTATTATGAGAATAAAACATGAATAATGAGGCCTTAGCATTCCTAAAGTCATCAGAGAGTGCTGGTGCTAAGCTGCACCAGTAAATTGTGAACTCGGTTAAACTGGTTTTTCTGTTTTTAACTAAAATTGATCAGGTAATCTTATAATATCATTCAAGAAGCTTCTAATACTAATATAATGATAATATCATCCTATTATCTCTCTTATCTCATAAAGCGGGTCCGGTTTGTCAAACTAAGACTATTTACAGAAAATCGAATCAAAACTCCTAACCGATACGGTTCAAAAACTAGGTTCTTCGCGATCGCATTATCGAGCTTGTCTCGGAAAAGGTTCTAACTTAAAGATGACATTATGAAAATGAGGATTGAGATACTTGATGATATATCAAAGGTTTTCCCCTTACTGATCTTCCGGAGAAATTCGTACTTTCAGAAAAGATCTCGCGTACTCGAAAATCGGGGTTGTTACACTTTGCACTTTTGCATGCATGAGTGAAGAGGAATACAAGAGAAAAGTTGAAATTCAGAAGACAAAACATCTCCAAAACCCCAAAATATTCTCCATTACTGCATAATAAGTATTTATTTCATACTCTCTTATTTTTCGTAATTCAATTTGATAAGTGAATTGTTCCAAACTTGTTTAGAAATAAAACTGGATTTGGGATGTTGATGCTGTTTGAAGAACGGGTGAAAAATGATTTGAAACGGAGAAGTTATGCCTGTCGGAAGATTCGGGTTTGAAATTGTGAATTGTGCAGCTTTTAACTTAGTAAAATTTTTGGTAGAGTGCACTCCCACACGTACGCGTGGCCGACGCGCACCCGTCATTTTCAAATGTTCACTACCCACGCATGCACCTGGCTGACGTGTACGCATTGATGTGTCGATTCAAGTGCCCAGCCAAAGTTCCCGAGAGTTGTGCGGGAATTGTGCTGGTTTTGGGTGTGGGGCACAAAAGGCACCCACGCATACGCGTGGCTGACGCGCAGGCGTCACTTTACTTTCCTTCCATCCATGCGTGCGCATGGGTGACGTGCACGCATGACCCTGTTTTCTCCCCAAGGTTAATTCTTGAGTTTTCAATGCCAAATTTCACACTTCTAAGCCTCCGATCTCACCCCTTATGTCTTAAATCCTTATGACATGCCTAGCAATAGGAAGGAGCCTGAAAATGTGGTAACTTGTGAATGAAGAAAGGGGAGAATCAATGATCAATGATGATCAAAGATGATTGTATGAGATATGAAGGATGGTGGTGGAAGTGCTTTATATGCCATGAGATGAAGGGCTGTAATTCTTAATAAATTGGTTAGTTGTGGATTGAATTATGAGCCGGATGGCTGAGTTAATGCCGAATTATGGCTGAGCTATTATTGAATTATGGCTGAGTATAATTGCATATATGCTTATTGAATGAAATGTGAATGTTGCACTTCCACTATCTGAGATACGAGTTTCCCTGGGAGAAAGCAGTGGCTAGCTACCACGTGCTCTAGGTGGAGACTCGATACTCTGCTGACCCTATGTCGGAAGTGTGGCCGAACACTATGAAAGTTCCAGACGAGCTCGCTCCTGTGAATATACACCAGTGAGGATGTTGGATATGATTTATGATTTATGTTATGGATAACTCGAGTTGGGGATGCACGACAGAGGGACAGTCTAATGGCTAGCTACCAGGACTTGTCGGGTTGGCTTTATAACCGACAAATGAGACTCATCAGCCATTAGGATAGGCATACATCATATGCATATTATGTGAATTGTTTGGAATGCCTATTTGACTGCATATTACTCGCTAATTGTCTAAATGACGTATCTGTTTCCTATTTGTATATCTCCTTGTCTGATATAATTGTGTTTGTGATATTATATTACTGATGGTGGTTGGGAGGTCTGAAGGATTTGGAAAGGGAAGTATTAGTTAGACTGAGGATCCTTAGTCAGTTGCCATTTATGGTTTAGTCTATTTATAAGCTTTGATTTATCTGTTGGATGTTCTTGGATTGCCTTCGGCTTTCCCAGGACATTACATGTTAGATATGTGGGCACTGTTACCATACTGAGAACCTTCGGTTCTCACCCATGCAGATTTTGTAGTTTTCAGATGCAGGACGTGAGGCTCCTCACTGAGGCATGCTGGAGACTTCTGGATTAGCGAATATCCTTGGTTCTTGGGACTTTACTTTAGTTTTATGTTTTTGCTTAGATACTTATTATCTCCACTAAATAAATACATAATGTGTTGACTCCTCTTAGAGGTTATTTTGGAGAACAGGCTTTGTATTTTCATCATTTGGGTTTCTTTTGGGTTCCTTACTTTATATATGTATGTATATACTTCTATGCTCAAACCAGTTATCTTTGCAACTGGATCTTGAGTTTTGATATTCATGCTTTTGGCACTCTTTTGTATATATTCTTGCATTAGCTTATCCTTTATTCGTTACGTTATCGATTGGAGTGTTGCGATTTTCAATTCACGATTTTGTTTTACCCCTTTTTCTTCAAAGGCTCCTAGTTATAAACATTCTTCACATTACAACATATACTAAATTTTTATTTTAGAGGTTGTAATACATTGCCACCTCTGTTTTATGACTTAAGCATAAGACTCTGTATGGTAGGGTGTTGCATTGTACGTACTTAAAGCTTAGAGGTAGACTAAATGGGTACGTCCCTCATAATTGTCAATATATGGTTTGTTGACAAGGATGGTGATCTCAATTTCCCATGTCTTAGCAAAGAGTTCTTTTCATTCCTTTATTAGTTCTTGTTATTTACGTTTCTCGCAAATTTATAAATCAAACCCTTTGTTCTTTATAGCCAATAATTGATCACTTCATTGCAATTCCTTGTGAGACGACCTGAGGTTTGACTACTTCGGTTAAATTTTATTAGGGTTTGTACATGTGACAACCACTTATTAAAACTTTGATTGAGGGGTTGAGAACTATACTTGCAAGAAGGTTATTTCTCTTTTACCAAGAAGAAATTCTTAACCGATGGCTTTGCTCTTTCAAGTTTTTGGCATCATTGCCGGGGAATCGTAATGGTGTTATATTATTGGCTATTGTTCATATGTGAATATTGTGAATATGTTTGCCTTTTGCTTGTTTGTTAGTTTTTGTTAGGTTTAGGACTTTGTTGCATATTTTGTTAGCTTTTGTTTTCTCTTGCAATTATGAATTCTCATCACTTTGGCTATGAGTATGGTTTCAACTATGTTGTAGGGAATGGAAGCTTCAATGAGGATATTGATGAGCGGATAATTTATACCCTTTTTGGCATTGTTTTTATATAGTTTTTAGTATATTTTAGTTTCTTTTTATTATATTTTTATTAGTTTTTATGCAAAAATTACATTTCTGGACTTTACTATGAATTTTTGTATTTTTCTGTGATTTCAGGTATTTTCTGGCTGAAATTGAGGGACCTGAGCAAAAATCTGATTCAGAGGCTGAGAAAGGACTGCAGATGCTGTTAGATTCTGACCCTCCTGCACTCGAAGTAGATTTTCTGGAGCTACAGAAGCCCAATTAGCGCGCTATCAATTGGTTTGGAAAGTAGACATCTTGGGCTTTCCATCAATGTTTAATAGTCCATACTTTGTCCGAGATTTGATGGCCTAAACCGGCGTTCAAACGCCCACCTGAGACCCTTTTCTGGAGTAAAACGCCAGAACTGGCACCAGAATTCGAGTTAAATGCCCAAACTGGCACCCAAGCTGGGGTTTAACTCCAAGAATGGCCTATGCACGTGAAAGCTTCAATGCTCAGCCCAAGCACACACCAAGTGGGTCCCGGAAGTGGATTTCTGCACTATCTGCACTTAGTTACTTATTTTCTGTAATTCTGATAGCACGGAAACTTGTCTCTCAACAATTTTCCTTCGGCAAGTATACTGAATTGTCATCAAGTAAAAACTCACAATAGAGTGAGGTCGAATCCCACAGGGATTGATTGGTCAAGCAACTTTAATTAGAGGAATGTTCTAGTTGAGCGAAGCAGAATTTGATTTGAAATTTGCAGAAAATTAAATAGCAGGAAAGTAAATAGCAGAAAATGTAAATTGCTGGAAATAAAGAGCTGAATGTAAATGGCGAAAAGTAAATTGCAGAATCTTAAATGGGAATGGGGAAGATGCTCATAAAAGTAAATTGCAGAAATTAAAGAGAATGGGTAAGATCAGAAATGGGGAATTCATTGGGCTTAGGAGATGTTGCATTCTCCGGATCAAGTTCATTTTCATCTCTTCCTCAATCAATGCATTCATTGATCTCCTTGGCAATCTTAAGTGATTGAATTCCAATTCCTTGGTAATTCAATCTCTCAAATCTTGATCAATAGCCAATTCCTTGGTCAATTGCTCATGAGAAGAGATGAAGTATGGTCACTGATTATACCACATGCATTCCCAAATCAAGTGTTGGTAGAATTATAGTCACCATATCCATCCAACCCCAATTTGGTCCAACATGAGAAAGCATTTCTAGCATGATCTCTTCATTCCTCTTCCAAGGTTCAGAAGAGATCCAAGTATGAATAGCTTCTTTTCCAAGATAACTACCCAATTGGATGAAGATTGAAAGCTTTCTAGTAAAATCAAGAGAAAAGATAGAAGAAGAATAATGAAAACTAATATTGATCCATCAAATTACAACAGAGCTCCCTAACCCAATGAAAGGGGTTTAGTTGTTCATAGATCTGGAAATCGAAAACAAAGATGGAAAATACATTATGAAAAGTAAAACTAGAAGTGCAGAGAAAGTAAAATATTACAGAGAATAGTTCTCAAAATTCCTCACTCTCCAAAGCTTCTTTCTAATTCAAAACTACCCCTATATATATTACTCTTCTGATCTTCTAGTTGATTCTTCAAGTCTTGGATATGGGCCTTTGGATCTTGAGTTTGAAGCAGTTATCTTCCGCAGTGGGCTTAGCTTTACTTGCAGAGAGAAAGTGTGAAGTAGGCAGGGTCTTTAGCTCAGGACGTTAGTGGCGTTAACATTAAGTGACAATCACCTTTTTCACTAATGTTCCTCACCCAGGGATGATCCACGTTAACTTCAACGTTAGTGGCACCAACGTGACCACTAACGTTGCCTCTTGGTCCTTCGCACACGTTATTGGGACTCACCTTTTCCAGTAACGTTGAGAGTCCTCCCTTCCCCTACATTAGAGTTCACGTTAACTTAGTTAACGTGGCTCTTAACGTAGGCTTGCCAATTCTTCGAGAACGTTAGTGACAAAGGTGAGTGTCACTAACGTTGGCTCATCATCCTATCCTCAACGTTAGCTTCCACGTTAACTAAGTTAACGTGGGAGTTAACGTGGCTCATAGTGGCTCATTGTGGCTCATTCCAACGTTAGTGACAAAGGTGAGTGTCACTAACGTTGGCTCATTAATCATCCAATTTGTCATCTAATTCATGCAAAATTCCCATGAAATCATGTAAAGTGCACAATGTATGCTTAAATCAAGATGTAAGTGAAATTCCACCCAAAACTAGCTTATTTCCTAAGAAAATACATGAAACTACCCTAAAACAGTAAAGAAAAAGTCAGTGAAACTGGCCAAAATGCCTTGGCATCACAACACCAAACTTAAAGCTTGCTTGTCCTTAAGCAAGTACTGGAACAAGAGAATGATGAATAAAATGCCAAGAGAAGTGAGTCATTATCGTGGAAGTTATGTCCTTGGTTTTATGGTGGTTTCATGCATAGCAACTTAGGTTCATTCCTTCACTGGCTTTCAGACCTTTATCATGTCCTGGAATGCTCACTTGACTGCACCCTATGAGACTCTTATTCTCTGATCCTTTTTGTCATTTCAGGGCTTATTTGAGTTCTTAAACTAGATGCTCTGTAAAGGGGCGACTCTTTAAGATAAGCTTTCAGCCAGCACTCCCGAACCAGTTGGTTCAAGGTGCAAGGTGTTAAGACACCCCTAAGGACTTACTCCCTCAAGTCTCTGTCCCCCATACATACACACCACAGGCACATGGTTTGTTTATTTTCTTTCTTGAGACCTTGGTGTCCAGCACCTCTTTGGGTTACTAAGTGTTCTGTAGCAAGGGTTACTCTTGATAGTGGACTTTCAGCTGATAACCCCGAGTTAGTTAATCCCAAGTTACCAAGTGATAAGGCACCCCTAAGAGCTTATTCATCCAAGTAGATCCCTTACACAGGAGCACCACAGACACTTGCCTCAAGATTCAACCCTTGGTGCCTAGCCTTATTTCTTACTCTTTTTCTTTTTTTCCTTCTTTCTTATTGGGATCTTGTTATTTAGTTAGTTTCATAGGGTGTGCCTCAAGCATATGATTCCGGACAGATAGTTGTCTTCCCACCTTGTTGGTGAACCAACTTAGCTAATCTATGACCACACCACAAAATTAGGAACTTACTCCACAATATGAACTCCACTCTGGTCTTTGATAACACACATTCTCTTTTTATTTGATTTAAAAGGAGGCAAGCAACACAATAAGCAAGATGGAATTGAAAACAGGCAATTTGACGAGCAATCACAGACCTAAGCAATGAGAATACTAAAAATAGAATTGAAAATCCTAAACTACCATGGAAGCATTTTCTATTTCATACATGATTTTTCTTATTTAAAACTTGAAAAAGATGGGACAATGAGGGAACTCCACCACCTTTTACTCATGGGGTTGCCCTTGCTCTCCTTCTTGTTTGTCCTCTTTGTGTCTACTTGTGCTTCCTTGCATCCGTGCTAGTCTGGCTCTTTTCCAGTCTTCAAGTACCTTCTTTACTGATTCATGACTCTTCTCAACCCTTACTCTTTCTTCTCGTGCTAACTCATCCTTCACTTCGTCATATTTTGTGATTCCCGGATGTATATTAGGTAGCTGTCCAACTAAGTATCCAAGCCTTGCTAGCATGTTTACATGATTTCCACTTTCACTCATGTAAACCCCTTCAGAGAATGCCCTGTGCTCGTCAAAGAGTTCTGCTTGTTCTATTTGTTTTCGATGCATCTCATGTATGTGTGCACTTTGATGTGCTTGGATGTTGATTAGCTTCTGGACAGATTCTTGTTGTTCATTTTGCCTTTGTTCTATCCTGTGGAAAGATTCACCCCATTGTTTTCCTTGTTCCAATTGCTGCTCCATCATTTGCTTCTGCCACTCCCCTTGTTGATTCGTCCATCTAGAAAATGATTCTTCTTGGCGGTTCATCATTTGTAGATGGAGCTCCTTCTGTGCCTCTTGATTTTCCCAATATTGCCTAGATAAGCCATCAATAGCTTCTTGTAATTGGTGCATGTTCAAGGTGGCTGGGGCTTGCTCTTCTAGGTCTTGTCCTTCTACTACTTGATGGGCTGGCCTCTTCCTAGGCTTCCGTTGAGGTAGGGGAGATGCAACAACATTCATCCGTCGGACCGTAATTGGAATGCCCACTTTTATCCACTCGGGGTCTTCATCTTCAAACACCACCCCAGCCCTGTCGCATAGTCGGAAAATAGTGCTAGGGTAGCCTAACTTTCCTCTAGAATTGCTATTCTCGGCCCTCTTCCTGATGCCTTGGGCTATGAGTTCATGAACCTTGATCTCTCCTCCTTTGAGTATACAGTGCACCATTGTGGCTCTCTTGAGATTCACCTCTGAGTTGTTCCCGGCGAGGAGGATGGATCTCCTTACAATTTTGAACCACCCCTTTGCTTCGGGAGTGAGGTCCCCTCTCTTAATGAACTTGGGTTTCCTTTCGGAATCTCGCACCCAGTCAACGCCTGGTACACATATATCTTGCACAATCTGGTCATAATTGGGGCTGTTATCAATTCTTGAATGATAGCTCTCTTCCTCAAACGGTATAGACCGTAACTTTAATGTCCTCATGACGCTCATGGGACTGAAATCCACGGTCTTTCCTCTTACAAAACTTGTGTAAGACTCATCTGCCTTATCATATCGGACAGCATTTACATAAAACTCTCTTACAATATTTGCATTTACCTTAGTGACCGGATCAGTGATGAGCTCCCATCTTCTCTTTTCCACCTTCTTTATGATTTCAGGGCACTCAGTCTTTCTGACTTGAAATCCTAGCTCATATATGATCTCTTTATCAACCATCCACCCATACTATAACGCATGGTGAAGGGTTCTAAATTTCTTTTCATCGAAAGGGCGTTGCTCCAATGGCTCCTTTCTCTTTCTTCTTTTAGAGCTTGATGATGCCATCAGTGATTTTGGCTATGTGAAGGTGTTGGATTTCGAGAATGAGAGGTTTGAAGAAGTGGTTGTTGGAATGTGGAGTATAAAGGATGGGAATTTCGAATGTAGAAGGGGTACGGACTAAAATCACTTATATAAGGAAGTGGTAAGTGAATGAAAGGTTTAGATTGATGGGGTGGTTGTGTGATGAACGGATGGGGTTTTAGCATAGGATGAGCACAAGGATCCCCATCTTTATGAAGGAGATTGGTTCGGTCTCCAAGGGTCTCATTCTTTCAATTTTTGCATGGCAACATTTTCCAATGTATTCCCCCTTGAGACACGTGTGAAATACTCTCCTTTTGTGGTAGCCGAATCTTCCTTTCTATTGTCCATCAGTTTTCCTACAAAACAAAAAAAGTGTAATTATTAATTGTGTGGATAGTGGTGGCAAAATAAAAAATGGGAACCACTACCACTTTTTTTTAGTTTTTTTTTGTATCTAACTAAGTAGTATTCATGAATGCCAACCAACTGATTAACTGAATATCCATGTATGCAACATTGGCAACACCAAACTTAGTTTGGTGCCATGTGGTGTAAAAGATTTGTTCAAGGCTCCTAAGAGTGACATGATGTGGGTTACATTCATGTTCTCTTAGTGTGCCTTGAACACCAAACTTGTTCCTCACTATATGTTGCACACAATGATTCATTCAAGTGCATATCAAGTTGATTTGAATTTTATGAACCTTGATTTATTAACTATTTTTAAAAGCATGTAAAACATGGGTTGCCTCCCATGAAGCGCTTCTTTAGCGTCACTAGCTTGACGTTCTGCCTTTATCAGGGTGGTTGGTAGTGCTTCAAGTCCTCCCCCCTTGTAGTAAATCTATCTCCATTGGCTTCATCAAGGATCTCCACGTGTTCCAAGGAGAGGACTCTGTTGATGGTAAAAACTTTAGGTAGCTAAGATGGGATGGTGGGGAGATCGGAGGGAATGGCTGGGAAGTAAGCTGAGATTACTTTATCCCCTGGAGAGAAGTCCTCTGTAGGGATCTTCTTGTTCCTCCACCTCCTTGGTACCTTCTTCTTTGTTCCTTTTGATGTTGCCTTGCTCTTTGTGACCTCCTCTTCCAAATAGGTTTTGTTGCTGGTCTCATATAGCTCTGGTGGTTTAGGTTCCTCCTGATTTTCTTTTTGCTGTGACAGCTGCTGATTGCCTTGTTCCTCAACTAAGGAGATTCCCAGATGTACTGGTTGTGCTTCACTGCTTGTTTCTTCCTTCAGTATCTTACTGTGATCTTTGCTTGGTTCTTTGTTCTCTTGATCTGTTTCTTGTGACAGGTTGAAAACATTGAAGGTGAGTTGTTCGTCATGGATCCTCAAAATTAGCTCCCCTCGCTCCACATCTATAAGTGCTCGGGCTGTAGCTAGGAATGGTCTTCCCAATTGATTGGGTGGAGGTGACTCTCTTCCATGTCCAAGATGACAAAGTCTGTGGGCAGAAAGTATTTTCCAACCTTCACCAGCACATTTTCAACTACTCCCACTGCTTGTTTTTGAGTTTTGTCAGCCAACCTGATGACTACATCTGTGGGCATTATCTCATTGATCTGCAGCCTCTTCATAAGGGATCTCTGTGTGGAATGTTGGTGAGCTGCATGGTTGTTAGGGTTGTGACGTCTCTGATCTTGGCCTTGATCTTGTTGATTTCCCCACCCAAAGTTTGGGTGATTCCTCCATCCAGGGTTGTAGGTCTTGGAGTATGGGTCATGGTTATGCCTGGGTGAGTTTCCAATGTAGTTAGCTTGTTCTTGCTCATCCTCTGCCTCTACATTCACTCCCTCTTGGGTTGCTGATGAGGTGGTGATTGCTGCTACATGGTTCCTCTCCATCTTCTTGGTGAGGTCAGCCAGCTGCTTGGTGATAAGCTTGTTTTGGGCCAGCAGTGCATCCACATTGTTTAGCTCCATCACTCCTCTAGTGTTGCCTCTTTCAGAAGCATAGAAATAGTCATTCTCTGCTACAGTCTCAATGACATCTATGGCTTCTTCAATGGTCTTCTTCTTGTTCAGAGATCCCCTGATGAGTGGTCTACTGCCTTCTTTGATTCATAAGAAAGGCCTTCATAGAAAATGTGTAGCTGCACCCATTCATTGAACATATCTGGTGGGCACCTTCTTGTCAGGTCCTTGAACCTCTCCTATGCTTCGTATAGAGTCTCACCATCTTGCTGCCTGAATGTTTGTACCTCAGCTCTCAACCAATTGATCCGTTGGGAGGATAAAATCTTGCCAGGAATTTATTCACCACATCTTCCCAGGTTGCTAAACTCTCCTTTGGGAAGGACTCTAGCCATTTGGATGCCTTGTCCTTGAGTGAGAAGGGAAACAAAAGTAGTCTATAGGTATCAGGATGAACACCATTGGACTTCACAGTATCGCATATCCTCAGGAAGGTGGTTAGATGTTGATTGGGGTCTTCTTGAATGCCTCCTCCGAATGAACAGTTATTCTGAACATGGGTGATGAGCTGTGGCTTTAGTTCAAAGTTGTTGGCATGTATGGTTGGCCTTTGGATGCTACTCCCACAGTTTCCTGGGTTTGGGTTGATGTAAGAGCCTAGAACTCTTCTCTCTTGCCCAGCATGATTTGCTAGACCTTCTCTGCCATGGTTGTGAGCCTCTTCTTCATGATGGTTCTCCATATTCTCCTCCATGTCTGGTTCAAAGTACTCTTCCTTTTCCTCAGCACCCACTACTCTCATTCCTCTTGCTTCCCTCCTTAATCTAAGGAAGTCCTCTCTGGTTCAGAATCAAAGGAAGTTGAAGCCCCGCTTCTTCTCCCTGTCATACACCCAACAAGGCACAAGCAAGGAAACGTATGCAGAAAGTGTTTCTTGTTAGAAATGTTGTTAGTGTGAGTGATGTAATATATCAAACGGTTAGTGTGTTAGTGAACTGAATGGTAAATAACGAAGAAAATGGGTAAGGGAAAGGGAAGATAATAACTGAACAGAAAGTAAATTACTCAAATGAACTTAAATCAAAGAAAAGAAAAATGATCAATCTAGTTATCCTCCAATATAATCATTGTTGATACAAAATCAATCCCCGGAAACGGCGCCAAAAACATGATAGCACGGAAACTTGTCTCTCAACAATTTTCCTTCGGCAAGTATACCGAATTGTCGTCAAGTAAAAACTCACAATAGAGTGAGGTCGAATCTCACAGGGATTGATTGGTCAAGCAACTTTAATTAGAGGAATGTTCTAGTTGAGCGAAGCAGAATTTGATTTGAGATTTGCAGAAAATTAAATGGCGTGAAAGTAAATAGCAGAAAATGTAAATTCCTGGAAATAAAGAGGTGAATGTAAATGGCGGAAAGTAAATTGCAGAATCTTAAATGGGAATGGGAAAGATTCTCATAAAAGTAAATTGCAGAAATTAAAGAGAATGGGTAAGATCAGAAATGGGGAATTCATTGGGCTTAGGAGATGATGCATTCTCCGGATCAAGTTCATTTTCATCTCTTCCTCAATCAATGCGTTCATTGATCTCCTTGGCAATCTTAAGTGATCGAATTACAATTCCTTGTAATTCAATCTCTCAAATCTTGATTAATAGCCAATTCCTTGGTCAATTGCTCATGAGAAGAGATGAAGTATGGTCACTGATTATACCACATGCATTTCCAAATCAAGTGTCGGTAGAATTATAATCACCATATCCATCCAACCCCAATTTGGTCCAACATGAGAAAGTATTTCTAGCATGATCTCTTCATTCATCTTCCAAGGTTCAGAAGAGATCCAAGTATGAATAGCTTCTTTTCCAAGATAACTACCCAATTGAATAAAGATTGAAAGCTTTCTAGTAAAATCAAGAGAAAAGATAGAAGAAGAATAATGAAAACTAATATTGATCCATCAAATTACAACAGAGCTCCCTAACCAAATGAAAGGGGTTTAGTTGTTCATAGCTCTGGAAATCGAAAACAAAGATGGAAAATACATTATGAAAAGTAAAACTAGAAGTGCAGAGAAAGTAAAATATTACAGAGAATAGTTCTCAAAATTCCTCACTCTCCAAAGCTGCTTTCTAATTCAAAACTACCCCTATATATATTACTCTTCTGATCTTCTAGTTGATTCTTCAAGTCTTGGATATGGGCCTTTGGATCTTGAGTTTGAAGCAGTTATCTTCTGCAGTGGGCTTAGCTTTACTTGCAGAGAAAAAGTGTGAAGTAGGCAGGGTCTTTAGCTCAGGACATTAGTGGCATTAACGTTAAGTGATAGTGTGGGTTCGAGAACGTTAGTGACAATCACCTTTTTCACTAACGTTCCTCACCCAGGGATGATCCACGTTAACTTCAACATTAGTGGCACCAACGTGACCACTAACGTAGCCTCTTGGTCCTTCGCACACGTTATTGGGACTCACCTTTTCCAGTAACGTTGAGAGTCCTCCCTTCCCCTACGTTAGAGTTCACGTTAACTTAGTTAACGTGGCTCTTAACGTAGGCTTGCCAATTCTTCGAGAACGTTAGTGACACTTACCTTTGTCATTAACGTTCCAAGATGCCCCTACTTCCCACGTTAGAGTCCACGTTAACTAAGTTAACGTGGCTTCTAACGTGGTATTGATAGCCATCTCCAACGTTAGTGACAAAGGTGAGTGTCACTAACGTTGGCTCATCATCCTATCCTCACCGTTAGCTTCCACGTTAACTAAGTTAACGTGGCTTCTAACGTGGTATTGATAGCCATCTCCAACGTTAGTGACAAAGGTGAGTGTCACTAACGTTAGCTCCAGTTTCTTTCTTCCACGTTAGAGTTCACGTTAACTTATTTAACGTGACTCTTAACGTGGCTATGATGGCTTCGAGGACGTTATTGGCGATTACTTTTCTCATTAACGTTGCAAGCTAGCTCCCATTCCACGTTAGTGGTCACGTTAGTTAGACTAACGTGGCTGCTAACGTGGTTCTTTCTTGCTTCCTTTGTCCTGAAATCAAGCAATAAAGTGCATCAAAGTTCTAATCTACATCATGAGACGTGCATCATCCAATTTCTCATCTAATTCATGCAAAATTCCCATGAAATCATGTAACGTACACAATGTATGCTTAAATCAAGATGTAAGTGAAATTCCACCCAAAACTTGCTTATTTCCTAAGAAAATGCATGAAACTACCCTAAAACAGTAAAGAAAAGGTCAGTGAAACTGGTCAAAATGCCCTGGCATCAAATTCCTAGTAACTAGTTTAGTATAAATAGCACTTTTTACTATTGTATTCGCATACTTTTATACTTTTTGATAGACTTTTAGACTGGGATGTTACAATTGGGATGCTGGCCATTCGGCGATGCCTAGACCTTTTTCTCTTATGTATTTTCTACGATGGAGTTTCTACACCTCATAGATTAAGGTGCGGAGCTCTGCTGTTCTTCATGAATTAATGCAACTACTATTGTTTTTCTTTCAATTCACGCCTACTTTTTCTCCAGGATATACTCTTGTACTTAATTCAGTTAAGTCAGAATGAAGGGGTGACCCGTGACAATCACCCACTATCTTCATTACTCGCTTAGCCAAGATCCGCGTGCCTGACAACCACAAGCAGTCTACAAGATGTTCAACATAGTCATTGGATGACAGCCGGAGTATATTCTCTTGGGTCTCTGATCTACGATTCGCATCGTCTCTCCTGACAATAGAGCATATGAATTTGAGATCAGAACCTTCATGGTATAGGCTAGAACCATTGGCAGCATTCCTGAGATCCAAAAAGTCTAAAGCTTGTCTGTGGTATTCCGAGTAGGATCTGGGAAGGGATGACTGTGAAGAGCTTCAAACTTATGAATGTTGGGCGCAGTGACAGTGTGCAAAAGGATAGAGAGATCCTATTTCGATGCTAGTGAGAACCGACAGATGATTAGCCATTGATGAACGGAAATATTCTTATGCCGGTTAGAAACTAGTAATGAATCCGATCGTGAGTATAGTCTAACCAACACGCGAATACCGCATCAAACAATTCTAAAATCTATGACCGAGAGTATTGATCCCGGGTCGTTCTCCTTAGGATTTGCTTTAGAATGTGCATCATTGATTAGGAAAGCTTTTATGGTTTTGAGAATTGGTGCAAGAATTCAAGCTAGCAAAGTGAACAATAATTAATTGAGATAAAAGCCTTGGCTAAGGGTAAGCATTGGAAGTTCCATCATCATAGTTTCTTTTAATTATGATAAGAATTGATTGTTGCTTCACTTAGTTAACCCCCTAACAATGGAGGAAAGTCAAGTGAGACTAACTAACATGAGTCACAAGTCCTAGTCTCACCCTAGGGAAGTCTAGCTTTAGTGTACTCCAAATTAATTAGCAATTCTCAATTCATAATCTACAATTGATATCCACTATTCAAGTGTCTCTAATGACTCAACCCCTAAGCCAAGTGAGAGAAATCTACTCCATAGCTAAGGTTGTTATTATCACAAACAATTAGTAGGTAATTATGGAAAACATGATGTAATTGAGAGAAGAGAATTGAATTAAAGCTATCTAATCCAAATAATCATCAACAATTAAGGAGTTGAATGAAATTGCACAATCCATTAATCCACATTCAAAGTAACAAAGTGAACCAAATCTAGATCTAAGAAATTGAACCAAAAGAACATCAATTAAGAGTAGAAGAATAGTAGATCTACACTAGTATCATAACAAAAAGTCACTTAGCAATAGATCTCACCAAGAATTCAAAGGAAACTTGCAATGGAGGAAATGAAAACCTAGAGAGAAGTTGGAGTTTTTCTCTCTAAAAACAAAATGTAACTAACATTCTAAAATATCTAGAATTATGACTAATTGTCCTAAGACTCCTAATCCTTGGTCTTCTTAAGCTTTCCCTCCAAAATCTACTCCAAAACAGAGCCTGGGAACCCCTTGAAATTGCTGGGCACGTGTTCCATTTAAAAAATCATGTGCACACATCGACGCGTATGCGCACTGCACGTGTACGCGTCCCTGGTGTCTTTTGCGATCTGCGCACAGGCGTAAGGTGCGTGTGAGCGTCATAAGGAATATGGCCTAGCCATATAAGCGCGCCGGCTCCTCGCTCGGCTCTACTGCTGATGAGCGGATAATTTATACTCTTTTTGGCATTGTTTTTAGTAGGTTTTTAGTAGGATCTAGTTACTTTTAGGGATATTTTTATTAGTTTTTATGTTAAATTTATATTTCTGGACTTTACTATGAGTTTGTGTGTTTTTCTGTGATTTCAGGTATTTTCTGGCTGAAATTGAGGGACTTGAGCAAAAATCAGATTCAGAGGTTGAAGAAGGACTGCTGATGCCGTTGGATTCTGAGCTCCCTGCACTCAAAGTGGATTTTCTGGAGCTACAGAACTCAATATGGCGCGCTTCCAATTGCGTTGGAAAGTAGACATCCGGGGCTTTCCAGAAATATATAATAGTCCATACTTTGGCCGAGTTTAGACAATGCAAAAGGGCATTGAACACCAGTTATACGCTGCAGTCTGGAGTTAACCACCAGAAACACGTCACGAACCAGAGTTGAACGCCAAAAACACGTTACAACTTGGCGTTCAACTCCAGAAGAAGCCTCTGCACGTGTACACTTCAAGCTCAGCCCAAGCACACACCAAGTGGGCCCCAGAAGTGGATTTATGCATCAATTACTTATTTCTGTAAACCCTAGTAACTAGTTTAGTATAAATAGAACTTTTTACTAGTCTTTTAGACATCTTATGATTTTTAGTTCATCTTTAGATCATAATGATCACGTTTGGGGGCTGGCCTCTCGGCCATGCTTGAACCTTCATCAATTATGTATTTTCAATGGTAGAGTTTCTACACTCCATGGATTAAGGTGTGGAGCTCTGCTGTTCCTCACGAATTAATGCAAAGTACTACTGTTTCTCTATTCAATTCAACTTATTCCGCTTCTAAGATACCCATTCGCACTTCAATATGAATGTGATGAACGTGACAATCATCATCATTCCCCTACGAACGCGTGTTTGACAACCACTTCCGTTCCACCTTAGATTGAATGAATATCTCTTCGATCTCTTAATCAGAATCTTCGTGGTATAAGCTAGATTGATGGCGGCATTCTTGAGAGTCCAAAAAGTCTAAACCTTGTCTGTGGTATTCCGAGTAGGATTCAGGGATTGAATGACTGTGACGAACTTCAAACTCGCGAGTGCTGGGCGTAGTGACAGACGCAAAAGGAGGGTGAATCCTATTCCAGTATGATCGAGAACCTCAGATGATTAGCCGTGCTGTGACAGAGCATTTGGACCTTTTTCACAAGAGGATGGGATGTAGCCATTGACAACGGTGATGCCCTTACAGAAAGTTTACCATGGAAAGGAGTAGGACTGATTGGATGAAGACAGCAGGAAAGCAGAAGTTCAGAAGAACGAAAGCATCTCTATACGCTTATCTGAAATTCTCACCAATGAATTACATAAGTATTTCTATCTTTATTTTCTATTTATTTATTATTTATTTTTGAAAACTCCATAACCATTTGATATCCGCCTGACTGAGATTTACAAGATAACCATAGCTTGCTTCATACCAACAATCTCCGTGGGATCGACCCTTACTCACGTAAGGTTTTATTACTTGGACGACCCAGTGCACTTGCTGGTTAGTTGTGCGAAGTTGTGAAGTTATGTTTGGACCATGGTATTGTGCATCAGTTTGTTGGCGCCATTGCCAGGGAGAGAACGAACAACAAATTTTACAACCAGGAGTAACAATTTCGCATACTAACTGCGCTGGCTCTGGATGAGCGCATCCACGCGTATGCGCACGGTGCGCGTGCGCGTGCATGTCCAAACTTCAATTCTTTGATTTGTTTTATGCTCCTTCCATTCAAACATGCTTCCTTCATTCCTCTTGGCCATTTTTCCCTATAACTTCTGAAATCACTTAACAAATAGATCAAGGCATCTAATGGTAATAGAGGAGGATTATAATATCTCAATTTTGATGCAAAATAAGCGTATTTTCATCTATGAGGTAAAATGGAAAAGAGACACGAAATGATGTAGTTTTATATGAATAAGTGTGGAAGATCATTGATAAAACCCTTAGATTCTATGCATGATAAACCCTAAAAACGGTGTTTATCAATCTGCCCACACTTAAAGTATAGCATGTCCTCATGCTAAGGGAAAGCAAAAGATCAAAGGACTACAAGGGCATAGGGCTCATGTGATGCAATCTACCTACATGAATGCACTACGGTGTATGCTACTATCTACTTGGCCAAGAGCAATTCAATTTTTCTAGAGTATACATATGTATATGCACATAGGGCAAGATGATGGGTAATGTATGAACTCTACCAATTCTAGTCATCAAAGTGAAATATGCATAACTTGTATGAAAAATGCCCGCGGGAGCCGGGAATATGGAGTTGAGCTTCGAACCCCTCACCGGAAGTATTTGCACTCTATTCGCTCGGTCTATCCTCCCCTACTTCATGCTTTTCCAAAATTTGTTTTTCTTCTAACAATCAACATATACTCCATGCATGCATACAAGTATCATGAGGTCTTTTCTTTAGGTTGTAATAGGGCTAGGGTCAAGGTAAGGATGCATATTTGGTCAAGTGAGCTTGAAATTTGAATCTTTGATGAGGTTAAACTTCTCACCTAACCTATGACATCTTATACAATATTAAAGCTAACCTAACTACCCATTCTTTCACTTTTTAACATACTCATGCATTTTCTTTTCATTTCACAACTCATATGCATTGATCTTTATTGAACATTACTTTGGGGCATTTTGTCCCCTTTTTATTTCTTTCTTTTTCTTTTCTTGCTTTTCTATTTTTTCCTTTTCTTTTTTTCTTTTCTTTTGTTTTTCTCATCATTTTTTTTTCAAACTATATATGAGAACATCAATGCATAAGGTCTACACATTTAATCAATACATGAGCATGTACCCAATTCCCAATATTTACAACAAAAATACAAAATTACCTTTTTTCTCAACCAATGTCCCAAAATTTCTCACACTTAAATGTTACACACACTAGCCTAAGCTAATCAAAGATCCAAATTAAGGACTTTTATTATTTTCCGCTTTAAGGCTTGTAATGTGCTAAATCAAGAATAAAGTGGGTTAAACGTAGGCTCAAATTGGCTAACAATGGAAGATAAAACGCAAGGCTATTTGGGTAAATGAGCTAAATGAAATGGTGGCCTCCATCATATAAATGCATGAGTATAGGGAATAATGGACATATAGAATTAAATAAATCAAAGATCACAATCGTAGGAGGAGAACAATTACACACAAGAAGGGAAAATAAGTGGTTATAAGATGTAACCACACCATTAGGCTCAAAACTCACTTGCTTGTGTTCTTAGCTCAAAATCCATGCTCCAAATTACATTCTTTAAACAAGCTAAGCATCAAAAGACTTTCAAATTTCAAAATTGGTAGGGTCGCCCTAAAATTCTAGTTTTCTAGGAGAGAAGTCATTGCTCTAACCAAGTGAATTTATTAGGAGATAACTAACATGCAAAGGATGCCAAAAATGAGAACCTAACATGCAATCTATCCTAATTTGCAAAGGTGGTTCAAAATTTATTCGGGTGTTACCTACGAAGACCAGTCGGCCGACCGACCTCCCCACACTTAGAAGTTGGCACGGTCCTCCGTGCCTTGAGTGAGACGTAGTGGTTGATCGGCTTCCGAGTGTCCATCATCTTCTTCATTATCGCTTTCTGCATTATCGGTGCCGGTGGACGTGGAAATTTCCGGTTCCTCCATAGGTGGTGCTAGGCAACTTAGAAGCTTCTTGACAAAAGTGTAACGGTGTTGATTACACCGCTCATAATGGTCAAGCTTCTTGTGGAGTTCCTCTATACGTTGCATGGATGACTTTGGTGGTGTAGATGAGGTAGAGGGGATGCTCATGGGGACGGGTAGGTGTGGCTCTTCGGTGTCTGCCGGAGGGTAAAGATATCTCCCATTTGGAACAACATCTCCATCCGTCGAGAGCATGGTCCTTCTATCCTTGGTCTCTCGGGGAACACCAGCTGTGGTGACTAAGTCGGTCACTAGAGCGGGAAAGGGTAGATTCCCCTTAGCGTGGATGCGGCCCATAGATTGGCGAATGAGACGTTTAATGTACACCGGTCTCTCAATGAGGACACACCAAACCAGCAAGGCTAACTCGGCAATGATAGAAGAGCCATGGGTGCTTGGGAGCACATAGTGGGCTAGAATTTGGGCCCATACTTGTGCCTCTCTAGTGAGAAAGCGGGCGGTGATGCCCTTGGGCTGGGGTCTCATCCATCCTCGAATCCAGAATGATTCGGGTATAGCAATGACCTTGAGGATAGCATCCCAATCAAACGCACGTTGGCATCGTGTTGACAAAATCTCTTGATAAGCATCAATCCCTTCCGCTAATGGTCCGGTCTTAAGCACATTTTGGATGGCCTCCTCCGTGACGGAAACTTGCCTTCGACGCACAAATACCGATGTAAGGGAAGGGGAGTGGTAGTTGGTGTAAAATTTAACCACCCAAGACAAATTTGCCTCCCGTGGCTTCCTCAATAGGAATTCCCATTGCCGTCGTTCGATGCGGGGCATGATGAGTGGTATGATATGAGCCGGAGGGGCTAGAAGGGGCTCCGCATGATAGTTCCTTGGTTTGATCAAGGGGAAGACAAGTTCGCAATATCGGTTGGGGAACTTGTTCGGATTCCTTGCCGGATTGTCTTTTTCCATAACATCAATGTTAGCAACGCTCCTTGTCTTGGTGAGGAGGGGCTTAGCTTTAGGTGCTTGGTGTGCTTTGCTAGTGGACCATGAGGGTGCTTTCTTGGGTGCCTTTCTATTGTCTCTTTTGATCACCATCCTAGAAAAGAGAGAGGAGTGGTGAAGTTAAGCTTAAAGAGGCATCAAGAAAGAATAAGGCATAAAAGAAAAGGGGCTTAGAACATGACAGCTGCAACATGAGACTAAGTCCATAATGAAAATTCTGGCCAATCACTAGCAAGTGATACATGAGTGGTATAGGCATGCAAACAAGCCGCATGGGAAGCACACACTCTTAACATCAACAACAAGAAGTGGAAAGTAGGGGAAGAGCATGTAGAAATGAAACAAGAAATATAGTAAGCTCAATGCACATATGAACAAACAAGTGAATGAGAAAGAGCACTAAGATGGAAAACACTAAGTTAAAATAACTCCAAGAAGTCATGTGGGTCTTACATCAAACACTTGGTGTGCATCCCTTTTTTGACAAAAATTAAGAGAAGAGTGACAATGTAACATCCCATAAAGCATCATCAATCATCATATCATACCACAAATTGCAAAAGAAATCAAGTAAATCAAACAAGCTCATCAAGGCAAGAGTAAACTCCACTTGGAATACCCATGAGAAAATGAAAAGAAAGAAGGAAAGAAGATGCAACAAACAAAGAAAACATAAATGCACTACTAAGAGGAAGAGTAAGGGAATGTAACTAAGGAAAAGAGAAAGAAGAAAAAAGAAAACTAAACAAAAAATAGAAAGAGAAGTACCTTGAGAGGAGGTGGGAGAAAAGGTAGGGAAGAGTGAGAGAGAGAATAGGGAAAAAGGGGGGGTGGTTGTTGCCGCCGGTGGTAGCGGAGAAGAGGTGGTAGAAGTGGTGGAGGAGGGTAGAAGTGAAGAAGAATGGTGGTGGTAAGAAGAAAGAAAGAAAAAAATGAAGGAGGAAGGCGCGCTCTAATTCAATTGGTTCGCGGACGCGCACGGGGCGTGGACGCGCGAAGTAGTGAGATGGCAGTGTGCGCGCGAGCGCCAGGTGCGCATGCGCGTGCAAGTAAGTTGTGCCCTCAGCATAGGTTGGGCACAACTCTGGCTCAACTCTCGGAAAAGAGTACCAGAAAATAAAACTTGGTGATCGACGCGTACGCGCACGGTGCGCTGACGCGTCGATTGGCATGATGGTCCAGGTACGCGTGTGTGCCTCGTGCGCATACGCGTGAGGGGAGCTGGGCCAGTAGCATGAAATAGGCCCAGCCAGGGCACAACTCTCGGGAGGGATGGCCCAGGATCGCCAATCGCAGTAGTGATGCGTACGCGGCTAGTACGCTGACGCGTGCTTTTGCGCGAATGGCCAGGGACGCAAACGCGCACGGTGCGCGCATGCGTCATACTGGTTATGCCTAGGGCCCAGGATTGGCCCAGAATTTGCACAACTCTCTGGAAGAATGGCCCAGGAGCTGCGAAGACCTAGAGACGCGTACGCGCACAGTGCGCACATGCATGCCCTCCCCTTTATTTTGTATAAACATGAAACATGCCTAATTGTCATGAATTAAATGGCCAATCTAGCCAAAGAGGCCAAAAACACCCAAAATCAATGCAAAACCTAAAGAGGGGTGTTCTTCTTCCACATAATCAAATTATTCATGGAAGGATCAATGCAAGGCTTCATGAGAAAAATAGCCTAGGTATTTACAATTAACTATAATCAAAGAAGACTATAGCTAAGCAATCGCAAACTAATCAAGAGTTTAAAAACTATATGCAAAAGGGGAAAGAGGATAGATCTCACCATGGTGGGGTGTCTCCCACCTAGCACTTTTGTTTAATGTCCTTAAGTTGGACTTCCACTAGCTCATTGCTTTTTGCCAAGAGGTGCATCTTCCAAAAGGAATACCTCAATCTCTTTGTTGCTCTTCATTTTTTCACCATGATACAACTTGAGACGGTGCCCATTGACCTTGAAGATATCTGAACTTGAGGGATGGCGCAAATGATAAACCCCATAGGGTTCCGCTTTCACTACTTGATATGGGCCTTCCCATTTTGACCTTAGTTTACCGGGCAACAATCTCAATCGAGAATTGTAAAGAAGGACTAGATCACCGGCTTTAAATTATTTGCTTCTTATGTTCCTATCATGCACAGCTTTCATTTTCTACTTGTAAAGTCTAGAGTTCTCATAAGTTTCAAGCCTCAAACATTCCAACTCCACTAATTGTAGCTTTCTCTCAATTCTGGCTCCACCCAAACTTGGATTACACTCCTTGATGGCCCAATACGCCTTGTGCTCTATCTCCACCAGTAAATGGCAGGCTTTGCCATACACCAACCGAAAGGGTCTCATGCCAATTGCCATTTTGTAAGCCGTTCGGTAGGCCCATAATGCATCGGTGAGCTTGGCACTCCAATCTTTCCTATTGGGCTTCACAATCCTTTCCAAGATGCGTTTAATCTCCCGATTGGAAACCTCGGCTTGGCCATTTGTTTGTGGGTGGTAGGCCGTGGATACTTTATGCATGATGCTATACTTCTTCATGAGTCCTTCCATTCTTTTGTTGCAAAAGTGTGAACCTTGGTTGCTCACGATTGCTCGTGGCGACCCAAATCTACAAATGATATTATTTCTCACAAAAAAAGGACCATGTTAGCATCATCCATCCGGGTGGGTATCGATTCCACCCATTTGGACACATAATCAACGGCAAGTAGAATGTAGAGGAAACCATTAGAATTAAGGAATGGCCCCATGAATTCAATTTCCCACACATCAAAAATTTCACAAAATAGCATGGTTTGTTGGGGGATTTTATCCTTCTTAGAGATATTACCAAATCTAATGCATTGAGAACAAGATTTACAAAAATGAGAAGAGTCCTTGAAAAGGGTTGGCCACCAAAAGCCACAATATAGGATTTTCCTTGCCATTCTTTGAGGTCCAAAATGGCCTCCTCCTTCGGAGGAATGGCAAGCTTCCAAAATTGAGTGGAATTTGGTTTGTTGAATGCACCTCCGAATTACTTGATCCGCCGCACATCTCCAAAGGTATGGGTCATCCCACACATAGTATTTGGATTCGCTTTTTAGCTTATCCCTTTGGTGTTTGGAGAGATTAGGAGGGAAGGAACGACATACTAAGTAATTGGCGATTGGTGCTGACGTTAGGATTTTTGCCAGTAAAGAATTTTATAAAAACAGTCGCGTTGTAGATACAGTCTCTAAACCAACAGAAATCCCTTCGTACAACTGTTTGGTTGTCACAAGTAACAAACCCCTAATTAAATTGATAACCGAAGTATTCAAACCTCGGGTCGTCTTCTCAAGGAACTGTAGGGAAGTATGTTCTTATTATTGGTTATGGAGATTGTAAATTGGGGTTTTGAGAATGAGGAGCGAATAGTTTAATTAGCAATTAAAGTAAATAAAGAACAAGTAATTTAAATGGCAAGTAAAATAAATAGATGACTGTAAATAAACTTTTGGCAAGGTATGAGAAATTAGAGGTCCTATCCTAGCTATCCTTATCAATGATGATGAAAATTGAATCTTAATTCCACTTTGTTAACCTTTACTAAGGTAAAGGAAGGTCAATGGATTAATTGGTTTGATCTTCGGATCCTATTTATTTCCTATGAAAAGATTGGGATTATTGAAGTTAAATTTAATTAACAAAGATAACAATTATCAATCATATTTGAGTTTGATAACTCCTGAGTTACTGATTTCTTAACCAAGACCAAAAGGAAAAAAGTAAATCTACTGGAATAAAAATGTCTTCAGATGGGAATAACAATAATGTAAATAAAAGAAAGCAATAATAAACTGAAATACCTCAAATAACATTAATTCAAAGAGTAATCTGTAACATAGAAGAATTCATAAATAAAATTGGGAAAATAATAAAAAGGAATATTGAAACTGATAAAAAGAGATAATCCTGAAAGCGCATAAAATCCTAAATCTAAATCCTAATCCTAAAGAGAGAGGAGAGAATCTCCCTCTCAAAACTAAATCTAAATCATGGAACACTAACTAATTGGAGACTCTCTCTTGAATGGATGCATTCCCCCACTTTATAGCCAATATTCTGGGCTAAAAACTGGGTCAAAAGCAGCCCAGAAATCGCTCCCTGTGATTTTTGTTACGTTCAGGTCGCGGGTAAGTGACGCGGAGGCGTCGTCCACGCGTCCGCGCGGATTGAAGTTCGCAGATGCGACGTGGGCGCGTCATTCACGCGTTCGTGTCACCTAACTTCGGGGCTGTGATGAGCGGATAATTTATACGCTTTTTGACATTGTTTTTAGTATGTTTTTAGTAGGATCTAGTTACTTTTAGGGATGTTTTCATTAGTTTTTATGTTAAATTCATATTTCTGGACTTTACTATGAGTTTGTGTGTTTTTCTATGATTTCAGGTATTTTCTGGCTGAAATTGAGGGACTTGAGCAGAAATCAGATTCAGAGGTTGAAAAAGGACTGCTGATGTTGTTGGATTCTGACCTCCCTGCACTCAAAGTGGATTTTCTGGAGCTACAGAACTCGAAATGGCGCTCTTCCAATTGAGTTGGAAAGTAGACATCCAGGGCTTTCTATCAATATATAATAGTCCATACTTTGGCCAAGAATTGACGACGTAAACTGGCGTTCAACGCCAGCCTTCTGCCCAAATCTGGCGTCCAGCGCCAGAAAAGGATCCAAAACCAGAGTTGAACGCCCAAACTGGCACAGAAACTGGCGTTCAACACCACAAATGGCCTCTGCACGTGCAACACTCAGGCTCAGCCCAAACACACACCAAGTGGGCCCCGGAAGTGGATTTATGCATCAATTACTTACTCATGTAAACCCTAGTGACTAGTTTATTATAAATAGGACCTTTTACTATTGTATTAGGCATCTTTGGATTACCTTATGATCCTTTGATCACGTTTTAGGGGGCTGGCCATCTCGGCCATGCCTGGAACTTCACTTATGTATTTTTAACGGTAGAGTTTCTACACTCCATAGATTAAGGTGTGGAGCTCTGCTGTCTCTCAAAGATTAATGCAAAGTACTACTGTTTTCTATTCAATTCTTCTTATTTCGCTTCTAAGATATCCATTCGCACCCAAGAACGTGATGAAGGTGATGATTATGTGTGACGCTCATCATCCTTCTCCCTTATGAACGCGTGTCTGACAAACACTTCTGTTCTACACGAAATAAGGTAGAATGAGTATCTCTTAGATCTCCTAACCAGAATCTTCGTGGCGTAAGCTAGAATGATGGCAGCATTCAAGAGAATTCGGAAGGTCTAAACCTTGTCTGTGGTATTCCGAGTAGGATTCAATGATTGAATGACTGTGACGAGC
>NC_029788.2:65239975-65240301 GCF_000816755.2 Arachis ipaensis
TACGGTTCATCTTGTTGCTCAGATTGGGTAACTTTCTTTTCGTTTTCTTTTCAAAAATCTTTCAAAAATATTTTCAAAAAAAAATTTCTCTTGTTTTCGAAAAAAATAAAAATGTTTTCAAAAAAAAAAAAAGATAAAAATGTTTTCAAAAATAAATTATTCTATGGCTTCAGAATTTTTAAGAATGAATTCTAGTGTTTCATGAAGCATGTGAAGCCTGGCTGGCTGTAAAGCCATGTCTAAATTTATTTGGATTGAGGCAGCAATTTGTTATCAAGAGCAAGCTAGTTGGAGTTAATCCACCTGCTACTGTTTCTGATTTACAT
>NC_029788.2:65240438-65241256 GCF_000816755.2 Arachis ipaensis
TTTTCGAAAATATCTCTCCCCTTTTTCAAAATTTCTTTTTAATTTATTAATTATTTTAATTTTCAAAACTTAATTTTCGAAAATTAATAACAATTTTTCAAAAACCATTTTCAAAAATCACTAACTCCTTTTCAAAAATAGTTTTCGAAAATTCCCTCCTTCTCTCTCATCCTATTCTATTTATTCATTCATTAACTAACATCTCTTCCTCACATCATCACCAAATTCGAACCCCCTCTTCTATCTGTGTTCGAATTTCTTCCTCTTTTCTTCTACTCACATAAGGGAATCTCTATACTGTGGTAAAGAGAATCTCTATTATTATTATCATTTTTCTGGCCATTCTTCCTTGTCATATGAGCAGGAGCAAGGATAAGAACATTCTTGTGGAAGCAGATCCAAAACCTGAAAGGACTCTGAAGAGAAAATTAAGAGAAGCTAAAATACAACAATCCAGAGATAACCTTTCAGAAATTTTTGAACAGGCAGAGGAGATGGCAGCCGAAAATAATAATAATGAAAGGAGGATGCTTGGTGACTTCACTGCACCTAATTCCAATTTACATGGAAGAAGCATCTCCATTCCTGCCATTGGAGCAAACAACTTTGAGCTGAAACCTCAGTTAGTTTCTCTGATGCAGCAGAACTGCAAGCTCTGTGTGACCTTGGTTCAGGAATAAACCTCATGCCCCTCTCTGTAATAGAGAAACTGGGAATCTATGGGGTGCAAGCTGCTAAAAATCTCACTAGAGATGGCAGATAGCTCAAGAAGACAGGCTTATGGACAAGTAGAAGATGTATTAGTAAAGGTTGAGGGC
>NC_029788.2:65241387-65308500 GCF_000816755.2 Arachis ipaensis
AGTGAGATGCCAAAACTATTCAAGAGGCAAAAAGCTATAAGTCCCCCTCATATGATTGAAGCTCTCTTTCATTGATAGTTTAGAATTTATAGTATATTCTCTTCTTTTTATCCTATTTGATTTTCAGTTGCTTGGGGACAAGCAACAATTTAAGTTTGGTGATGTGATAAGCGGATAATTTATACGCTTTTTGACATTGTTTTTAGTATGTTTTCAGTAGGATCTAGTTACTTTTAGGGATGTTTTCATTAGTTTTTATGTTAAATTCACATTTCTGGACTTTACTATGAGTTTGTGTGTTTTTCTGTGATTTCAGGTATTTTCTGGCTGAAATTGAGGGACTTGAGCAGAAATCAGATTCAGAGGTTGAAAAAGGACTGCTGATGCTGTTGGATTCTGACCTCCCTGCACTCCAAGTGGATTTCCGGGAGCTACAGAACTCGAAATGGCGCGCTTCCAATTGCGTTGAAAAGTAGACATCCAGGGCTTTCCAGCAATATATAATAGTCCATACTTTGGCCAAGAATAGACGAGTCCATGTGGAGCACGCGTTCGCGTCATCTAGCGTCAGGGCAGCTATGGCAAATTATATATCAAATCGAAGCCCCGGACGTTAGCTTTCCAACGCAGCTAGAACCGCATCGTTTAGACCTCTGTAGCTAAAGTTATAGCCGTTTGAGTGCGAAGAGGTCAGGCTGGACAGCTTAGCAATTTCTCCAACTTCTTGTATTCCTTCCACTTTTGCATGCTTCCTTTCTATCCTCTGAGCCATTCCTGCCCTATAATCTCTAAAATCACTTAACACACATATCAAGGCATCTAATGGTGATAAGAGAGGATTAATATTAGCAATATATAAGCCAAAGAAGCATGTTTTCAATCATAGCACATAATTAGGAAGGCAAATGTAAAACCATGCAAATAGTTTGAATAAGTGGGTAAAGAGTTGATAAAAACCACTCAATTGAGCACAAGATAAACCATGAAATAGTGGTTTATCAACCTCCCCGCACTTAAACATTAGCATGTCCTCATGCTAAGCTCAAGAGAAGCTATAAAGGAGTGAAGAGGAATGATAGAATGTATGAAATGCAACCTATCTGTATGAATGCAACTACATGCAAAATGTTTCTACCTACTTGGTTAAAAGTAAATAAGCTCTTCAAGACAAACATAAATCAGATTTCACTAATTCAAATCATACAATAAAAATCAAATAAACTTGTAAGAAGATAGCTCATGAAAGCAGGGGACATAGAATTAAGCATTGAACCCTTACTGGTAGTGTATATCACTCTATCTCTCAAGTGTCTAGGGTTAATCACTCTACTCTTCTCTAGTCATGCTTTCTAAACTTTGTTCTTCATCTAACCAATCAACAAAATTTAATGTATCAATGCAAACATCATGAGGTCTTTTCAAGGTTGTAATAGGGCTAAGGTAATGGTAAGGGTATATGTATATGGCTAAGTGAGCTTTATAAATTGAATCTTTAATTAACCTAAGCTTTTACCTAATATACATATACTCTATATAACTTTAGAATCATCCCTAGCTACCTATAATTCCCACTTTTGTATGATTCCCATACTCATGTACCAAATTTTTTATATTTCTTTACTTTTATCACATGTGCATTGATCTTTTTATTAACTTAGCATTGGGGTAATTTTGTCCCCTTATTTATTTACTTATTTATTGAATATTTTTGGATTTTTCTCTTTTTTTTTTTAGAGAAATAAACATAACTTATCAATGCACATGGATTTTCTATTATTTTTCTATTTTGGTTTTTTCATGAGTAGGTTCCCAAATTCCCAATATTCAAATAAATTAGAAACATGATACATTCCCTTATTAACCCATGTTCCCACAATTTCCCCACACTTAGTTGATGCACAATCTCTATCTTAAGCTAACCAAAGATTCAATTGAGGTTTTTAATTTGTTTTTCTGCTTAAGGCTAGTGATGTGGTAAAATATAGAATAAATGGGGTTAAAAAGGCTCAAGGTGGCAAACAAAGGTGATTGAAAGGGTAGGCTTATTTGGGATAAGTGAGTAAAAATTAAATAATGGCCTCAATCAGATGCAAGCATGTAAATACACTAAATATTGGACATATAGACTGAAACAAAGTAAAGATCACAATTATAGAGAAGAAAACACACAAGAATAAAATATTTATGGTTAAATAATGTAACCATATAAATAAGCTCAAAATCTCACAGGTTGTATGTTCTTTGGCTCAAAAACCATGTTCCAAATACAACTTCTGATAAGTTTAACATAAAAACTTTGATTTTAAGTTAGTGAAAATTTTTTTCAAAAATAGGGTCTTTAAAAAGAAACTTATTATTTCTCAACCAAGCAGTAGATAAATGCATAAAATCAAACAAACATGCAATTAAACATGCAAATGCAATAATGAACAAACAAAGAAAATAAAACAATGGTGTTGAAAAGAAAATACTAACCCATGGAGATTGGTATCAAACTCCCCACACTTAAAGATTGCACCGTCCTCGGTGCATGCTAAGATGTGCAGGTGGACGGGCTATTCCAACTGGTGTCTTTCTCTATAGATTATGCAGATTGACTTGTCTGTCTCCCCAGTTAGAAGCTTTCCCTTTCCCTTCCTCGGTGGCCATCCTGAAAGAAGAGAAAAAGAAGGAAAGTAACCCAGAAATAAAGATAAGAACATAAATAAAATATGGGTGTTAATGCCAAATAATAAGGGTCTCATTTACATGAAAGCTTCAACATGTACGTGAGAAAACAATAGAAGCACATGGATTACCAATGGTGCAAAATTTTGCAGCAATGAGGGGGAGTGTGGGTAAGGAGAGGTAATGTAAATGCATGTCAATGCGAAATTAATACAGGTATAAATGATTGGCATTGATTTAAATAATATTACCTAACCAGAATAAAACAAGTCACTAAGCACCCAAAATAATTCAAGAGAAGATGCAACAGTGAAATAAGAAAATTCAACACCAAAGGAATAATTAATTTAGAAAAGAGAATAAAAATATGCACAAAATTAAAATGCAATGAATGAAATATACAAATAAATTAAGTAAAATAAAATGAAAGATAAGAAGAATGAGAAGTGAAAGAAATAAAGTAAGAAAGAAAGAAGAAAAGATAGAAGAAATTAGGAATTGGGAAGGAAAAAGATAAGATATTTTTGGCAAAGTTGGATGAGCTGTGCGGCGCGAGCGACGCGGACGCGTAAGTTACGCGTTCGCGCGAGCATCGCTTAAATGATTCGACGCAGTCGCGTCGGTCAGGCGGACGCGTGACATGATCCGTGCGAGTGGCGCGAGGGCAGCCGCGCGCTCGCACAACTCTCTGTTTGAAACTCTTTTGGCCAAAATATTGGGTGACGCAGTCGCGTGATCGACGCGATCGCGTGAATGGCCTTATTTTCAATATGATGCGAACGCGTGGGGCACGCGTTCGCGTGGGGGAGCTTGGGCTTCCAGCACGAGTCCAACCCAATTCCAGCTCAACTTTTGGCCATACACCATTTTTACGTCGATTTACAGGGCCACGCGGACGCGTGGGGAAGCTATTTTTCAATTGACACGGCCGCGTGGGTCAAATTATGCTAAAGGCACACCTCCAGCCACGCTGTCGCATGACTCTCTGTTCACTTTTCTTTTTCCCAACGCACTGGTGACGCGGACGTGTCAGTGACGCTGCGGCATCGCGTGCGTTTTTTTTTTAATGCAATTATGCAGTATGCAATATGTAGTGCTAATGTAGATGCTATGAAAACTTCTAGTTTCAATGAAAATAAAATAAAATAAAAATAAACAACACGAAATAAAATTGAAAAAGAATGATCATACCATGGTGGGTTGTCTCCCACCTAGCACTTTTAGTTAAAGTCCTTAAGTTGGACATTTAGGGAGTCCTTTGTTATGGTGGCTTGTGCTTGAACTCATCTAGCAATCTCCACCAATGTTTGTATCTCCAGCATCCTCCGGGGTCCCAAACTAGGCATGTAAAGCCCTTATGAAGCTTCAAACAGATTCTTAGGCTCCCGGGGTGACAAATGTCAGAGCAGATTCCAGGATCCCAAATCTTGCTTTTACACCCATTTTTGTTGGGATCTGTATTTTTCCAGCCGGGTGATAAGTAATTTGAATTCTCACTGCAGCTACCAAACAGCTTCCTAGCCCTATTCAATTGAGCTTTACACGAATCTTTGCGTTTAAACTTAAAGCTTCCAACCATAATGAATCTTGCAGGACAATTCTTACCACTGACCATTTTCCTCTTACTCTTAATACCACAAAGAGCTCTAAGTTGACCATCCGTCTCCAGTAGCCCATATTCAAGTGGAATTAGAAAGCTAAGGGATATGAATTTCACCCACTTGAATGTTGTGAAGGATGATGGTGACTTAGGTGGAGGGGTCTCCAATAACTTCGGCAAGGTGATTTCAAGCTCCACTCCCTTGTGCTCTTTGACAACTTCCACCTCTTTGCAAGTTTTTTCAATATCAACCTCTTCCTCTTGGTAGCTTTCTTCCAATTCAATCTCTTTTTCATTGCTCACCAAGGGCATGGGAGGCTGTGCTTCTTCTTCTTTAATCTCCATCTCTTGATCAACCTCTACAAAGTCTTCAACCTTGATCTGCCTTGGAGGTTGTACGCTCTCCTCAACATCAACATCAAACACCGTGGAAGGAGGCTCTGTGACTGGACTTTCCAATGGAGGTACAGCATCTCTTAAGTCTGCAACCACTTCTTCCTTTTTAATAATTGCTGCTTTGTCCAGTTGTTTAAGTATAAAATCGTACTCATCCTCGATGATTTTCTTTCCATGACAACTCCTTTCAACTACTCTTTTATCTTCAAGGGTCTCTCCTACCTTTACCCGTAGGGCCTCCTCTAGCTCTTTATGAAGTATGGATTCGCGAAGATGATTCCTTCTTTCCTGTTCCATATCAATAGCATAATTGGGATTATCTTGCTCTTGGATTGATGGATGTGGGTGCTCTTCTATGGAGGGTGGTGATGGGATGAAAAAATTATTATGTGGTTGAAAAGGAAGTGCACTAGAGCTTGAGGGTTGAATATTGGAGGTAGAGGATTAGTTCATGCAGGATATAAGATTTTGGAGTGTAGAGGTGAGACCAATGATGTTAGAGATGAGTGTATTGTTATCCAATAGAGGTTGGGGTGGATCTATGTATGGCTCATTCGGTTCATAGGGTGGTTGGTATGGTAGATGTGGGTTAGGGTCATATGGAGGTGAATGGTGAAAAGGGGCTTGTGAGTTTGGTGGTTCAAAGGTATGTTGGGGAGGTGGTTCATAAGCACAGGGTGGGGCTTGTTGATAATTACAAGGGGTCCACCATATCTATCGGCTTGGTATGCATTGTAGAATGGTCCTTGCCCATGATATCTTGGAGGGTGTTGTTGCCTAAAGGGTTGATCAGATCCTCTTGGCTACATCCATCTTTGATTGCTTAGACCTTGATGCATATTCCTGTTATAGCTTCCACTCCTTTCAACAGAATTAGAACCAAACTCAAAGCGAGAGGGGTGAGAGTTCATGGTAGCTAATAAAAATTAAAAACGAAAATAAAAACAAATTTAAATCAAAATGTTATTGAAATTAAAGTTTTTGAATTTGAAAAATTTAATTTTGAATTTTGAGTTTTTAAATTTTGAAATTTGAAATTTGAATTTTTTAAATTTTGAATTTTGATTTTTGAATTTTAAAATTTTGAAATTTGATTTTTGAAATAAGATAAGATAAGATTTTGAAAAAGATATGATTTTTGAAAAATATTTGAATTTTAAAATTTAAAACTAAGATAAGATAAGATAAAAATTTTAAAATCAAATTATTTTTTTACGGAAAATTCGAAAATTCAATAAAAATAAAGAGAAAAGATAATTTTGAATTAAATGAGGAAAGAGAAAAACAATAAAATGACACCAAACTTAAAATTTTTAGATCAAAACGAAGAAAACAACTAAGAAAAACTTGAAGGTCAAGATGAACACGAAGAACAAATTTTTGAAAAATTTTTAATAACTAAATAAAAACCGATAACCTCTTAATTTATGAAAAAACAAAAATAAAAACAAAAAATAAAAACAAATAAACAAGAAAAAAGTAAATATTTACAATAACCAATAATAAGGCACACGTTTGAAATTCCCCGGCAACGGCGCCATTTTGACGTTAGAATTTTTGCCAGTAAAGAATTTTATAAATACAGTCGCGTTGTAGATACAGTCTCTAAACCAACAGAAATCCCTTCGTACAAACGTTTGGTTGTTACAAGTAACAAACCCCTAAATAAATTGATAACCGAAGTATTCAAACCTCGGGTTGTCTTCTCAAGGAACTGCAGGGAAGTATGTTCTTATTATTGGTTATGGAGGTTGTAAATTGGGGTTTTGAGAATGAGGAGCGAATGGTTTAATTAGCAATTAAAGTAAATGAAGAACAAGTAATTTAAATGGCAAGTAAAATAAATAGATGACTGTAAATAAACATTTGGCAATGTATGAGAAATTAGAGGTCTTATCCTAGCTATCCTTATCAATGATGATGAAAATTGAATCATAATTCCACTTTGTTAACCTTTACTAAGGTAAAGGAAGGTCAAGGGATTAATTGGTTTGATAATCGGATCCTATTTATTTCCTAAGAAAAGATTAGGATTATTGAAGTTCAATTTAATTAACAAAGATAACAATTATCAATCATGTTTGAGTTTGATAACTCCTGAGTTACTGATTTCTTAACCAAGACCAAAAGGAGAAAAGTAAATCTACTGGAATAAAAATGTCTTCAAATGGGAATAACAATAATGTAAATAAAAGAAAGCAATAATAAACTGAAATACCTCAAATAACATTAATTCAAAGAGTAATCTGTAACATAGAAGAATTCATAAATAAAATTGGGAAAATAATAAAAAGGAATATTGAACCTGATAAAAAGAGATAATCCTGAAAGCGCATAAAATCCTAAATCTAAATCCTAATCCTAAAGAGAGAGGAGAGAATCTCCCTCTCAAAACTAAATCTAAATCATGGAAAACTAACTCATTGGAGACTCTCTCTTGAATGGATGCATTTCCCGACTTTATAGCCTCTAATCTGTGTGTTCTGGGCTGAAAACTGGGTCAAAAGCAGCCTAGAAATCTCTTCCTGCGATTTCTGTTACGTTCAGGTCGCAGGTAAGTGACACGGATGCGTCGTCCACGCGTCCGCGCGGATTGAAGTTTGCAGATGCGACGCGGGCGCGTCATTCACGCATTCACGTCGCCTAACTTCAGGGCAGCTATAGCAAATTATATATCAAATCGAAGCCTCAGACGTTAGCTTTCCAACGAAACTAAAACATCGTCGTTTGGACCTTTGTAGCTAAAGTTATAGCCATTTGAGTGCGAAGAGGTCAGGCTGGACAGCTTAGCAGTTTCTCCAACTTCTTGTATTCCTTCCACTTTTGCATGCTTCCTTTCTATCCTCTGAGCCATTCCTGCCCTGTAATCTCTGAAATTACTTAACACACATATCAAGGTATCTAATGGTGATAAGAGAGGATTAATATTAGCAATATAAAGGCCAAAGAAGCATGTTTTCAATCATAGCACATAATTAGGAAGGCAAATGTAAAACCATGCAAATAGTATGAATAAGTTGGTAAAGAGTTGATAAAAACCACTCAATTTAGCACAAGATAAACCATGAAATAGTGGTTTATCAGGTGCATACCAACGAATGGTTTCTGAGATTGCAAGCAAGCCCTCAAAGGGAAAAGAATCATTGATAGGAGTAGTATCGCCTTTTGTCTGTTCCAGGCGACTTCAGTGGTCCGCCACTAGGTTTTGCGTACCACTCCTATCTTTGATTTCCAAGTCAAAATCTTGCAACAATAAAACCCATCTAATCAATCTCGGTTTAGATTCCTTCTTAGCCAACAAATACTTTAATGCCGCATGATCCGAATACACTACCACCTTTGAACCGAGAAGATATGCTCGGAACTTGTCCAAGGCAAAAACAATGGCCAATAGTTCTTTTTCGGTAGTAGTGTAGTTGGATTGGGCTCCATCTAGTGTTTTTGATGCATAGGCTATGACATATGGATTCTTACCCTCGCGTTGTGCTAACGCGGCTCCCATGGCAAAATTTGAAGCATCACACATTATTTCAAATGGCCGACTCCAATCTGGCCCTCGCACAATGGGGCTTGGGTCAATGCTACCTTGAGCTTGTCAAAAGCCTCCATGCATTCTTTGCTAAAATCAAACTCAACATCTTTTTGTAACAACTTTGAGAGAGGCAATGCTATCTTGCTAAAATCCTTTATGAATCTCCGATAAAATCCTGCATGTCCAAGGAAAAAGTGGATCTCCTTCTCGGAAGAGGGGTAAGGCAAACTAGATATGACATTAATCTTGGCCGGATCTACGGAAATACCATCTTTGGAAACAATATGTCCTAAAACAATGCCTTGCTTGACCATGAAATGACACTTCTCAAAATTCATGACAAGGTTGGTTTTAGTACATTTTCCAAAACTTTTTTGAGATTATCCAAGCAATGATCAAAAGAATCACCATATACCGTGAAATCATCCATGAATACCTCCATGCATTGCTCTAGAAAATCCACAAAGATGCTCATCATGCACCTTTGGAAAGTTGCCAGTGCATTGCATAAGCCGAATGGCATACGCTTGTTGGCATAAGTTCCAAAAGGGCAAGTAAATGTTGTTTTTTCTTGGTCCTCTAGAGCAATGTGTATTTGGAAGTATCCTGAATAACCATCTAGAAAGCAATAATGGGGTTTACCGGATAATCGATCAAGCATTTGATCGATAAACGAAAGTGGAAAATGATATTTTCTAGTGGCCGAGTTCAACCTTCGGTAGTCTATGCATACTCGCCAAGAGTTTTGCACCTGTGTTGCTATGAGCTCCCCGCTTTCATTCTTGATTGTGGTTACCCCGGACTTCTTAGGCACAACTTGAACGGGACTTACCTATTCACTATCCGAAATAGGGTAGATGATGTCCGCCTCGAGTAACCGTGTTACCTCTTTCTTGACAACCTCCAAAATAGTAGGATTTAATCGCCTTTGAGGTTGTCTCACGGGTCTAGCTTCTTCTTCCAAAAAGATCCGGTGCTCACACACTTGGGGACTTACCCCCACTATATCCGCCAAACTCCACCCTATTGCCCTTTTGTTCTTCCTCAAAACACATAGCAACTTTTCTTTTTGTTGAGGATTTAGTTCCCTTGCTATGATCACCGGAAACTTGTGGGCTTCATCAAGGTATGAGTACTTTAGGTGGGGTGGCAATGGCTTCAATTCTAGCTTTTGCTCTTGGCTTGTCACTTGAACTTCTTCACTTGGATCTTCACTATTTTCTTCAATCATATGTTTCTCTTCTAGCTTTGCATAATGCACTTCGGCCACAATGTTGTCAATTAAATCACACCGGAATATGGAATAGTTCTCCGGTGGGTGCCTCATTGCCTCTTCTAGGTTAAAACTTACAACTCTCCCATCTATCTCGAATGAGTAGGTTCCCGAATGGGCATCCAACTTGAACCTAGAGGTCCTCAAAAATGGCCTCCCAAGTAGGATAGATGATGCCCTCTCGGATTCACTTGGTGGCATCTCAATGATATGAAAATCAATTGGAAATATCAAACTCTTTATGTCGACCAACACATCTTCCGCAATACCCGACACGGTTATTATGCTCTTGTCCGCCAAGACAAACCTAGCCGCCGACCGCTTCAACGGTGGGAGCTCTATTTTCTTGAACATCTTCACCATTGTTGGATCAAGTTCAACACGGTTTTTAGCCTTTCTTGCCAATGTAGGAAATGGAATTGGTTGAGCCACTTTCTCCAAGATTTGCTCCTTTCTAGGGACTTCACTCCTTGGTAGAGGGTCTTCATCTTCAACTATTACATGTGACTCCTCCTCTTCTTCAATTTCTTCTATCTCAACTCCATCTTCCTATTGAGCGACTTTCATTGGACTAGGTGCCTTTGAATCCCTCTCCTTCAATTGAGTTTCGGACCTCAAGGTTACGGCGTTGATACCACCCTTGGGGTTAGGTAGAGGTTGAGAGGGTATGGCACTAGAGGTTGGAGCTTGAGGAGTGGAAGTAGAAGGTGGCTCCATGCGAGCAATGAGAGCTTGGAGGGTGGAAGTAAGACCATTGACACTTGAGTTGAGTGTGTTTTGGAGTTCTTTTTGTCCTTGGAGTATGGACCGGAGTGTGTCATCTTGATTTGGAGATGTGGAAGGATAGGTAATTTGTAGTGCTTAGGGTTGGTTGGGTGGAAGTGGTTGTCTATGAGGTGGTATGTAGGTTTGATAGTTCCTTCCTTGATTTGGTTGTTGGTTTGGAGGGTCTTGTGAATAGCAGTTTTGTGGAGTATTGTTGTTCCACCTTTGGTTGCCTCCATTGTCCCTTCCTCCTTGTTGATATTTGTCCTGCCAACTTTGGTTAGAGCTATCCCTCCATCCTTGATTGGAGTTGTTACTCCCTTGGTTATAGTTGCCTCCTTGTTAGGGGTACCCTTGGTTATAATTGCTCCCTTGGTTATGGTATCCTTGATTAGCACGTTCATAGTAGGAACGATCATAAAAGTTGTGGGTAGCCGCTAGAGTGTTATCTTCTTGGAGACTTGGACATTCGTCCGTGTAGTGGGAGTAGCATGAGCAAATGCCACACACTCTTTGGGGGACCAATTGTTGACATTGTTGGTTTTGAGGAGAAGGTTGTTGTTGAGATGGAGGTTGTTATTGATTCACTTGGAGTTGCTTTAGAAGGCTCGTCATCTCACACAAGGTCTTAGTAAGGGTAGCGGTCTCACCACTAGAGGAAACTTCATTCACGGCCTTTGGACGGTTGACTCTCCATCTAGCGTGTTGAATGGACTTGGCCAAGTCGGTAATGAATTGCCATGCCTCCTCCGCCGTCCTATACTTTGACAAAGAACCGTTGCTTGAAGCATCCAACAAATTCTTATCTTGCTCCCTCATGCCTTGGCACACATAGCTAAGCAAGACTTGAGTGTCAATCATGTGGTTGGGACATGAATCAAGAAGTTTGCGAAACCGTTTCTAATATTCATACAAAGTTTCCATCTCGCCTTGTACAATACATGAGATCTCCTTCCTTAGCTTGTCCGTCATTTCCACGGGCATGAACTTATCAAGGAATTCTCTTCTAAGCAAGTCCCAATCGGACACAACATCCCTAGGTAAGGTATAGAACCACTCCTTGGCTCTTCCCTCAAGAGAGAAAGGGAAAGCGAACAACCATATAGCCACTTCATCGGATCCTTCCCGCCTAGTAGTCGAGCATACACCATGAAAGTCCTTGAGGTGTCTAATTGGATCTTGTGCGGGAAGTCCATGGAACTTTGGTAAGAGATTGATGAGAGCGGTCTTGAGTTCAAGGTTTGCATTCTAGTTGGGATGAAGCACATGTAGAGGTTGGAGAACAAAATCTGGTGCACTCGCTTCCTTGAGAGTAACTCTCCTTGGAGCGGCCATGTTGTCAAAACCTAGATCAAAAGAAGAACTATTAGTAGTATCAACGGAAGAGTAATTAGTGCCTTCGTTGGATGACGATGATATGGTTGGTGAATTGGTAAAAACCTTTTCACCTTCCTCAAAGACTAACTGCCTCTGAGCTTGCCTAATATGAAGCAAAGTTCTTTCAATATCCGAATCAAAGGGTGCTAAACTCGGATTTGGTAGTGAACGCGTCATACAATGAAGGAGATAAGAAACTCATGACATCAATTGGTATCTAAGCAACGACTAATCCTAACTAACAATCAAGCAAGCAAACAATCAATTTAGAGAGAAATGCAAGTATTCACATATCAACATATTCACACTAACCAATAGAATGGCACACATAAGCAATTCCCCAACAACGGCGCCATTTTGATGAACGGTGATTCGCGTGAATTCTCGTGTCGATATAGAATTTCCTTAAATGAATGAATTCTTATTGCAAATATAGTTCTATACCAACAAACAATCCACCAATCAAAAATTTAGGTTGTCACAAGTACAAACTCCAATGAATTTATAACCGAAGTATTTAGACTCTGGGTCGTCTCCCTAGGAAACAATGTAATGCTTAGTTATTGGCTATGAAGGGGTAAAGGGGGGTTTTAGTTCATAAGAGGGCAAGAAAAGTAGATTTAGAAAGCAAGTAAAGAAAGCAAGATAAAGAGCTCTTGGCTAAGACTTGGGTAATTGAGATCACCATCCTTGTCAACAAACCGAATATTGATAATCAAGAGAGGCCAAACTATTAAGTCTACTTCCCAAAAGCATTAAGTACGTAACATTTACTCCTAAGCTTGAAGTACGTCAAATGGATTTGATCACATCAACCCTTAAGTCTTAACCTACCTACTAATTAACTTAGTAGTGGGTTAGCGTTAATGGGTGTCAAATTGATCACCATGGATTCTCAAATCACCAATTCCATCGTGCCCAATGACTCAAGATTACCCAATTCTCTTGGCTTAGACCAAGAGTTGACAAAACTACTCAAAAACTAAAGAGAACATTTCATCAAACACATAGAGTGCAATAAAGGTAAACATCATAATTGCAAGAATAATAAAATCTAACAACTACTAAGTGCAAGAAACGCAAGATCAACAACTTAAATCAACAATAAAGAAATATCAAACATTAAATTGCATTAAAAGTAAATCAAATCCAACATGAGTTCATCATCACAAAAGAGGGTAAAATGAGAAATTAACATCACAATTGAGAGAATCAAGATGTAGAAAATGAGAAATTATAAAAGAAACAAGATGAGATCAAGTAATTAAGCATGAATCTAAGACAATCTAACCTAATCCTAACCTAATTCTAGAGAGAAGAGGGAGCTTCTCTCTCTAGAAAACTAACTAAAGGCTCATGTTGGCTAAAACTAATTGCTCCCCCCTTGCTTGGACTTCAATTCTGCATGAAATACACTTGGAAACAAGTTGGAATTGGGCCTGGGCAGCTCAGAAATCGCCCCCAGTGTTTTGCCTTTAAGTGGGCCATGTAAGAGTATTGGCGCGTGCCCGCCATGTACGCGTGTGCGTCAATTGGCAAAGTTTCCATCGCACGGATGCGGCATGTACGCGTGTGCGTCTATGGGCGAGACCACTTTTGCGCGTGCGCGCCTTGTGCGCGTGCGCGTCCTTGGATGCATTCCCAATCTTTGTTTCTTCATGCATTCTCCCCTTTGTATGCTTTTCTACTAATTTCTTCCATTCAATGCTTGCCTTATAAACCTGAAATCACTCAACACACATATCAAGGCATCGAATGAAATTAAAGTGAATCAAAATTACCAATTTAGGGCCTAAAAAGCATGTTTTTGCACTTAAGTAAAATTCAAGGGAGAATTACAAAACCATGCTATTTCATTGATTAAATCTAGAAAAAGGTGGTAAAATTCCCCAAAATAAGCACAAGATATATCACGAAATCGGGGTTTATCAAATCTCCCCACACTTAAACTAAGCATGTCCTCATGCTAAAATCAAGAAGAAGCAAAGGGTATTAACATTTATTCAATGCAACTAACTAAATGCAATCTATCTATATGCAACTGAAGATCGGATTTCTGCTAGTAAATAAATTCACAAATATAATCGCGTTGTAAGTATAGTTTCTAAACTAACAGAAAATACTTTCGTACAAAAGTTTGGTTGTCACAAGTAACAAAACCCAAATAAATTTATAACCGAAGTATTTAAACCTCGGGTCGTCGTCTCCAGGAATTGCAGAGAAGTATGATTTATTATTGGTTATGTAAAAAGATATATTTTTGGGTTTTTGAAAGGTTTGAACAAGTAATTTAAATAACGAGAAAAAATAAATTAATTATAAAATCTCTTAGCAAGGTATAAGAACTGGAATTTCTATCCTAGTTATCCTTATCAGGTGTGATGAGAATTAGGTTTTCATCCCACTTGGTCAGCATTTACTAAACAAAGGAAGGTCAAGTGGACTAATTAGCTTGATCCTCAAGTCCTAGTCATTCCTTATGGAAAGACTAGCTTTAGAGTGATCCAGATCAATTAGTAATTCTAATTTCAATCAACAGCTGAGTTTGATAGCTCAAGTGTTACCAATTACTTAACCAAAACCAAAAAAGAGAAAATAAATCTACTTGAATAAAAATGTCTTCAGACTGGAAACAACAGTAACATAAATAAAAGAAAGGAATCTTAAATCTGAAATACCTCAAAATATATTAAATAGAACATTGAATTCTTAACATGGAAATTCATAAATTAAATTAGGAAAGTAAATAAAAGGAACATTGAACCTATAATTGGAGAAGATGAAATCCTAAATCCTTTAAGAGAAATTCTAATCCTAAATCCTAATCCTAATCCTAAATCCTAAGAGAGAGGAGAGAACCTCTCTCTCTAAAAACTACTTCTAATTCTAAAATTATGTGAATTATGAGTTAATAATTATGATTGAATGGATTCTCTCACATTATAGCCTCTAATCTGTATTTTTTGGGCCGAAAACTGGGCCAAAAACAACCCAGAAATCGCTGGGGGCGAAATCTGCCACGTTGATTTTCGTCACTACAATGCGTCTGCGTGGAGCACGCGTTCACGTTGCCTATCTGTACGGCAACTATAGCAAATTATATATCAAATCAAAGCCCTTGACGTTAGCTTTCTAACGCAACTAGAACTGCATTGTTTGGACCTCTATAGCTCAAGTTATGACCGTTTGAGTGCGAAGAGGTCAGGCTGGACAGCTTAGCAATTTCTTCAACTTCTTGTATTCCTTCTATTTTTGCATGCTTCCTTTCCATCCTCTGAGCCATTCCTGTCCTATAATCTCTGAAATTACTTAACACACATATCACAGCATCGAATGGTAATAAGAGAGGAGTAAACATAGCAAATTTAAAGCCCAACGAAGTATGTTTTCAATCATAGCACAAAATCTGGAAGGAAAAAGTAAAACCATGCAAATCATATGAATAAGTGAGTAAAGAGTTGATAAAAACCACTCTATTGAGCACAAGATAAACCATAAAATATTGGTTTATCAACCTCCCCACACTTAAACATTAGCATGTCCTCATGCTAAGCTCAAGAGAAGCTATAAAGGAGTGAAGAGGAATGGTAAAATGTATGAAATGCAACCTATCTATATGAATACAACTACATGCAGAATGTTTCTACCTACTTGGTTAAAAGTAAATAAGCTCTTCAAGACAAACATAAATCAGATTTCACTAATTCAAATCATACAATAAAAGACAAGTAAACTTGTAAGAAGACATCTCATGAAAGCAGGGAACATAGAATCAAGCATTGAACCCTCACTGGTAGTGTATGTGCACTCTAATCTCTCAAGTGTATAGGGTAATTCACTCTACTCTTCTCTAATCATGCTTTCTAAACTTTGTTCTTCATCTAACAAATCAACAAAAATTTAATATACCAATGCAAACATCATGAGGTCTTTTCAAGGTTGTAATGGGGCTAAGGTAAGGGTGAGGATATATGTATGGCCAAGTGAGCTAAAATATGAATCTTTGACTAACCTAAGTTCTCACCTAACATACATACACTCTATATAACTCTAGAATCACGCCTAGCTACCCATAATTTTCCCACTTTTGCATATTTCACATACTCATGTATCAACTTTTCTCTTAACTTGTATCACATATGCATTGATTTTTCATTAGACTTAACATTGGGGTAATTTTGTCCCCTTATTCATTTATTTAATTACTTATTTATTGAATATTTTTGAATTTTTTTTATATAAAAAAATAAACATAACTTATCAATGCACATGAAATTTTTTTTTATTTTTCTGGTCTCACATGAGTAGGTACCCAATTTCCCATAGCACATTCCCTTATTAACCCATGTTCCCACAGTTTTCCCACACTTTAATTGACACACCATCTCTAACTTAAGCTAACCAAAGATTCAATTGGGATAATCAATTGTTTTTCTGCTTAAGGCTAGTGATGTGGTAAAATATAGAATGAATGGGATTAAAAGGCTCAAAGTGGCTAACAAGGGTGACATAAAAGGGTAGGCTTATTTGGGATAAGTGAGCTAAACAAGTAATGGCCTCAATCATATGCAAGCATGTAAATACACTAAATAGTGGACATATAGAATAAAACAAAGCAAAGATTGCAATCATAGAGAAGTAAACACACAAGAATAAAAATTTATGGTTAAATAATGTAACCATATAAGTAAGCTCAAATCTCACAGGTTGTGTGTTCTTAGCTTTTTAAACTATATTCCAAAAATAACTTCAAACGAGTTTAAACAGAAAAAATTTTTCAATTTAAATTAGTGAAATACTATAAAAATTTCTTGAAAAAGAAAATATTACTTCAACCAAGTAGTAACTAAATGCATCAAATCAAGAAAACATGTAATCAAATATGCAGATGCAATAATGAACTGATAAAGAAAATAAGACATTGGTGTTGAGAAGAAAATAACTAACCCATGGAGATCGGTGTCGACTTCCCCACACTTAAAGATTGCACCGTCCTCGGTGCATGCTAAGATGTGCGAGTGGACGGGCTGCTACAACTGATGCTTTCCAAAGAATGTGCAGATGGACTTGTTTGTCTTCCCATTTAGAAGCTTTCCCTTTCCCTTTCTCGGTGGCCAGCCATGGTGGGTTGTCTCCCACCTAGCACTTTTAGTTAAAGTCCTTAAGTTGGACATTTGGGGAGTCTTTTGTTATGGTGGCTTGTGCTTGAACTCATCCAGGAATCTCCACCAATGTTTGTACTTCCAGTAACCTCCGGGGTCCCAAACTAGACACATAAAGTCTTCAAGCAAGTCAAAGCAAGTGACAAGGTCCCAAGAGTGTTGATTGTTGGAATGAATTCCGGGGTCCCAAACCTTGCTTTTGCACCCGTCTTCTTGTTGATCATCATGATTCCATCCGGGTGGCAAGCAATCTGAATTCTCACTAAAGCGGCCAAACAACTTCCTAGACCCATTCAGTTGAGCTTTACACCAACCTTTGCATTTACACGTTGAGCTTTCCACCATATTGAATCTTGTATGACGACTCCTACCACTAACCATCTCCCTCTTACTCTTAAAGCCACAAAGAGCTCTAAGTTGCCCATCTGTCTCAAGTAAACCATATTCAAGTGGAATGAGAAAGCTAAGGGATATGAAATTTACCCACTTGAATGTTGTATTGGGTGGTAATGGCCTTTGGGGGAGGGGTCTCCAGCAACTCTGGCAAGGTGATTTCCAGCTCCACTCCCTTGAGCTCTTCCTTGATAACTTCCACCTCTTTGCAAGCTTCTTCAATATCAACCTCTTCCTCTTGGTAGCTTTTTTCCAATTCGATCTCTTTTTCATTGTTCACCAAGGGAATGGGAGGTTGTGCTTCTTCTTCTTTATTCTCCATGTCAAGTCCAATGGGAGAGGATTCAATTGTAGATAAGAATTTATCAATGATTGAATCCATCTCTTGATCATCCCCTTCAAAGTCTTCAACCCTGATATGCTTTGGAGGTTGTACACCCTCCTCAACATCAATTTCAAGCTTCTAGGAGTGAGGTTCTATGACTGGAGGTTCCCATGGAGGTTTCACATCTCCTAAGTCTTCAACCAATTCCACTTCTTCTCTGGCAGGCGTAGCTTCTTCCAGTTGTTCTAATACAAAGCCATGTTCCTTATTGTCCACCGGAGTTTCTAGTGTCTCCTTCATGCTACGCACTTCTTTTGATTCTCCACATGCAGCCATGGGAGTACTTTGAGTGCTCAGATGTTGGGAAGCTAATTGATTTACTACCTCGGTTAAGGCAGTTGCGAGTTCCAGTACATCCCTTTTCATCTTCATTTGCCCTTGAAGAAGATCACGACGGATGTCATCCATTGGAGATTGGGGTAAATATGAGGGTTCATTGGTTGGGAAAGAGGGCTCATAATACGGAGATGGTTCTTCTTGATAAAGATATGGAGATGGTGAATATTGAGGTAGTGGTTCTAGGTGTGGTTCATATGGTGGTTGGTGTGGTGGATAAGGATTAGGGTCATATGGTGGTGTTTGGTTGTAGGGGGCTTGTGAGTATGGTGGTTCAAAGGTATGTTGGGGAGGCGGTTCATAAGCATATGGTGGGCCTTGTTGGTAACTACAAGGGGGTCTACCATATTCATCATCTTGGTACGCTCCCTGGAATGGCTCTTGACCATAGTAATTTGGTGGAGGTTGGTTGTCACGAAAGGGTCCACCATAACTATTGTCTTGGCATGCATTGTAGGATGGTCTTTGTCTGTGGTATTGTGGAAGATGTTGTTGCCGAAAGGGTTGATCAGATCCTCGTGGCTCCTTCCATCTCTGATTGTTTTGACCTTGATGCATGTTTCTGTTATAATTTTCATTCCTTGCAACAACATTGGAAGCAAACTCAAAGCGATTGGGGTGAGAATTCATAGTAGCTAATAAAAATAAAAAATGAAAATAAAATCAAATAAACAGGTAAAAGAAAAATATTTACAATAACCAATAATAAGGTACACGTTTGCAATTCTCCGGCAACGGCGCCATTTTGACGATTGGATTTCTGCTAGTAAAGAAATTCACAAATATAATCGCGTTGTAAGTATAGTTTCTAAACTAACAGAAAATCCTTTCGTACAAAAGTTTGGTTGTCACAAGTAACAAAACCCAAATAAATTTATAGCCGAAGTATTTAAACCTCGGGTCATCTTCTCAAGGAATTGCAGGGAAGTATGATTTATTATTGGTTATGTAAAAAGATATACTTTTGGGTTTTTGAAAGGTTTGAACAAGTAATTTAAATGATGAGAAAAATAAATTAATTATAAAATCTCTTGGCAAGGTATAAGAACTGGAATTTCTATCCTAGTTATCCTTATCAGGTGTGATGAGAATTGGGTTTTAATCCCACTTGGTCAGCCTTTACTAAACAAAGGAAGGTCAAGTGGACTAATTAGCTTGATCCTCAAGTCTTAGTCAATCCTTATGGAAAGACTAGCTTTAGAGTGATCCAGATCAATCAGTAATTCCAATTTCAATCAACAGCTGAGTTTGATAACTCAAGTGTTACCAATTACTTAACCAAAACCAAAAAAGAAAAATAAATATACTTGAATAAAAATGTCTTTAAATTGGAAGCAACAGTAACATAAATAAAAGAAAGGAATCTTAAATCTAAAATACCTCAAAATATATTAAATAGAACATTTAATTCTTAACATGGAAATTCATAAATTAAATTGGAAAAGTAAATAAAAGGAACATTGAACCTGTAATTGGAGAAGATGAAATCCTAAATCCTTTAAGAGAAATTCTAATCCTAAATCCTAATCCTAATCCTAAATCCTAAGAGAGAGGAGAGAATCTCTCTCTCTAAAAACTACATCTAATCCTAAAATTATGTGAATTATGAGTTAATGATTATGAATAAATGGATTTCCCCACTTTATAGCCTCTAATCTGTGTTTTCTAGGCCGAAAACTGGGCCAGAAACAGCCCAGAAATCGCTGGGGGCGAAATCTGCCACGCTAATTTTCGTCACTGCGACGCGTCCACGTGGAGCACGCGTTCCCGTCGCTTAGCTGTACGGCCACTATGAAAAATTATATATTAAATCGAAGCCCCGGATGTTAGCTTTTTCCAACGCAACTGGAACTGCATTGTTTGGACCTTTGTAGCTCAAGTTATGACCGTTTGAGTGCAAAGAGGTCAGGCTGGACAGCTTAGCAATTTCTTCAACTCCTTGTATTCCTTCCATTTTTGCATGCTTCCTTTCCATCATCTGAGCCATTCCTGTCCTATAATCTCTGAAATCACTTAACACACATATCACGGCATCGAATGGTAATAAGAGAGGATTAAACTTAGCAAATTTAAAGCCCAAAGAAGCATATTTTCAATCGTAGCACAAAATCCGGAAGGAAAAAGTAAAACCATGCAAATCATATGAATAAGTGAATAAAGAGTTGATAAAAACCACTCTATTGAGCACAAGATAAACCATAAAATAGTGGTTTATCAGCAACCTATCTACATGATATAATGGCTCTGTCAAAATAAATCAATCTCCAAGAATATACATACAATCACAAAGGGTTAAGGTATTTGCAATCAAGCAAACCACAATTGGATTGAATCATTGAAAGAGTTCACAAACTTGCAAGAAAAGATGATCATGGGTGGAAACATGTAATTAAGCCACCGAACCCTCGCCGGATGTGTATCTGCTCTAGGCACTCAAGTGTATGGGGTTGATTCACTCAATTCTCCCCTAATCATGCTTTCCAAGATTTGTTTTTCATCTAACAATCAACAATTATTTCATACATGCATACAAATATCATGAGGACTTCCCATAGGTTGTAATGGGTCTAGGTCAAGGTAGGATGCATATGGTCAAGTGAGCTTGAAATTTGAATTTTTGATTAACTTAAACTTTCCACCTAACCTATGACAACCTAAACAATTCTAAACAAATCTAGCTATCCATTCTTCACTTTTCACACACTCATGCAATCCCTTTTTTGATTACCACACATATGCATTGAATTTATGAAACCTTAAACTTTGGGACCCTTTGTTCCCTTTTTGTTGAAAATTTTAAATTTTTTAAACTAAAATATATACAAGAACATCAATGCATATGGCTTACATATAATTATTACATGAGTATGTACCCAATTCCTAAAAAATTTTTCAATAAAAACATAAACACACCTTTATCTATACCCAATGTACCCAACCTTCCCAAAATCAAGTAATGAACACTCTCACTAGCCTAAGCTAATCAAAGATCCAAACAAGGGACATTTTTTGTTTTTCACTTAAGCTTGTAATGTGTTACAATTATGAACAATTAGGTTAGGTATAGGCTCAAGATTGGTTAACAATGGAAGATAAAAGGTTGGCCAGTTTGGATAAGTGAGCTATTTGAACAATGGCCTCAATCATATAAATTCATGTATACACAAAATAATGGACATAAAGAATCAAACAAATCAAAGATTACAATCATAGGAAGAGAATAATGCACACAAGAATGAAAGTAAGTGGTCATAGGATGTAACCACATAATTAGGCTCAAATCTCACATGCTTGTGTTCTTTGCTCAAAACATGATCTACAAGTGTATAATTCAAGCGAGTTCTAAATATTTTTTTTCAACCAATTGGGCGGTACCCTAAAAATTGAATTTCTTGGAAATTTTCATTATATTGACTAAGCTTATTCTAATGCAATGTCGTGATTTAGAAAATTTTAAAAATTTTCCCTAGTTTATCCCCTTTTCAATCAAAACATAATTCTTATACAAAAAGGGTCAACTAGAATTTATCAATCCAAAACACTTTTCTAATCACAATAAAAAACTAAGATGCAAAACACACACACACACATAGATATATATATATATATATATATACTAAAAGTATGCAACAACCAAAACAGGAGTATCTACAATAGAAAATATATACAGTCATCCTAAAATGATCTAAAAGATAAAGTAAATCTACTGGAATAAGAATGCCTTCAGATGGGAAGCAATAATCATGTAAATAAAAGAAAGCAATATTAAACTGAAATACCTCAAATTGCATTAACAAAAGAACTTAAATCTGACATGGATGTTCATAAATTAAATTGGAAAAATAAATAAAAGAACATTGAACCTGGATTGAGAGTCACTCCTAAAACTAAGAGAAGTCCTAAATCCTAATCCTAAGAGAGAGAAGAGAACCTCTCTCTCTAAAAACTACATCTACTCCTAAAATTGTGAATTGTGAAAGCTTGTCTCATGAATGGATACATTCTCTCACTTTATAGCCTCTAATTTGTATTTTCTGGGTCGCAAACTGGGTCGAAAACAGCCCAGAAATCGCTGGAGAAGAATTCAAACACGCTGATTTCTGTCACTGCAATGCGGCCGCATGGGTCACGCGGTCGCGTCGCATAGTGTCAGTGAAACTATGGCATATTATATATCAAATTAAAACCCCGGATGTTAGCTTTCCAACGCAACTGAAACCGCATCGTTTGGACCGTTGTAGCTAAAGTTATAGCCGTTTGAGTGCGAAGAGGTCAGGCTGGACATCTTAGCAATTTCTCCAACTTCTTGTATTCCTTCCACTTTTGCATGCTTCCTTTCCATCCTCTGAGCCATTCCTGCCCTGTAATCTTTGAAATCACTTAACACACATATCAAGGCATCTAATGGTAATAAGAGAGGATTAATAATAAGCAAATATAAGATCGAAGAAGCATGTTTTCGATCATAGCACAAAATCAGGAAGGAAATATAAAACCATGCAAATATTATGAATAAGTGGGTAAAGAGTTGATAAAATCCACTCAATTGAGCACAAGATAAACCATAAAATAGTGGTTTATCAACCTCCCCACACTTAAACATTAGCATGTCCTCATGCTAAGCTCAAGAGAAGCTAAAAAGATGAAGAGGAATAGTAGAATGTATGAAATGCAACCTATCTATATGAATGCAACTACATGCAAAATGTTTCTACCTACTTGGTTAAAAATAAATAAATTCTCCAAGACAAATATAAATCAGATTCCACTAATTCAAATCATACAAAATAAGGTACAAGTAAACTTGTAAGAAGATAGCTCATGAAAGCAGGGAACATAGAATTTAGCACTGAACCCTTACTGGTAGTGTATATCACTCTAACTCTCAAGTGTCTAGGGTCAATCACTCTACTCTTCTCTAATCATGCTTTCTAAACTTTGTTCTTCATCTAACCAATCAACATTATTTAATGTACCAATGCAAACATCATGAGGTCTTTTTAAGGTTGTAGTGGGGCTAAGGTAAAGGTGAGGATATATATATATATGGTTAAGTGATGTATGAATTGAATCTTTGACTAGTCTAAGTTCTCACCTAACATACATACACTCTCTATCTAATTCAAAAATCATGCTTAGCTACCCATAATTTCCACTTTTGTATGATTCCCGTACTCATGTACCAAATTTTTCTTTTTAATTTATCACATTTGCATTGATTTTTTTATTAACTTAACATTGGAGTAATTTTTTCCCCTTATTTATTTATTTATATTATATATATAAATTTTTTTTCTTTTTCTCTCTCTTTTTTTTTTTTTTGAATCATAACTTATCAATGCATATGGATTTTTCATTATTTTTCTATTTTGGTTTTTTTCATGAGTAGGTTCCCAAATTTCCAATATTCAAATAAATTAGTATATAGAATGGAACAAAGTAAAGATTGCAATTATAGAGAAGAAAACACACAAGAATAAAATATTTATGGTTAAATAATGTAACCATATAAATAAGCTCAAAATCTCACAGGTTGTGTGTTCTTTGGCTCAAAAACCATGTTCCAAATACAACTTCAAACAAGTTTTAACATAATTTTTTTTTTCAATTTAAATTAGTGAAATTTTTCAAAGATAGGGTCTTAAAAGAATTTTATTACTTTAACCAAGTAGTAACTAAATGCATAAAATCAAACAAATATGCAAATGCAATAACTAATTTAACAAAGAAAATTTAAACATTGGTGTTGAAATAGAAAGGTACTAACCCATGGAGATCGGTATCGACCTCCCCACACTTAAAGATTGCACCGTCCTCGGTGCATGCTAAGATGTGCAAGTGGACGGGTGGCTTCAACTGATGCTTTTCTCTATAGATTGTGCAGATTGACTTGCCTGTCTCCCCATGTAAACGTCTTCCGGTTCTCTTCCGGGTGGCCATCCTGAAAGAAAAAGGGAAGAAGAATAACCCAGAAATAAAGATAGGAAAATAAATACAGTATGGGTGGGTTAATGCCGAATAATAAGGGTCTCAATTAGATGGTAGTTACAACATGCAAGTGAGAAAATAATAGAAGCCATGGCATGCCAGTGGTACAAAATGTACAACAATAGGGAAGAGAGTGGGGAAGGAGAGATAATATAAATTCATATCAATGCAAAAGTAATATATATATAAAAGATTGGCATTGATTTAAATAATATTACTCAATCAGAATTAAACAAGTCATTAAACACCAAGAAAATACCAGAAAAGATGTAACAGTTGAATAAGAACATTTGAACACCAATGGTAAAATAATAAATTTAGAAAAATAAAAATATGCAATGAATGAAAGTATGCAAATAAATAAAATAAAATAAAAGATAAGAAGAATGAGAAGGGAAAGAAATAAAGTAAGAAAGAAAGAAGAAAGAATAAAAGATAGAAGAAATTAGGATTAGAGAAGAAAATATAAGAAAATTGGCACTAATCTGGATAGGTTGTGTGACGCTGGCGACGCGGTCGCGTGGTGCGCAATAAGGTCAGGCGACGTGGACGCGTGGGGCATGCGATCGCGTGACTTGATTTGTGCTAGTGGCGCGAGTGCAGCCTTGCAGTCGCACAACTCTCTGTTCGAAACTTGGTATTGCCAAAATCCAGGGTGACGCGGTCGCGTGGTCGATGCGATCGCGTGAGTGGCCATCATGGGGATATGACGCGGACGCGTGAGCCATGCGTCCGCGTGGTAAGGCGTGTGCGGTCAGCACTAGTCCAGCACCACTCTCGCACAACTTTCGGTCGTGCACCCTTCGTACGTCGATTTCCAGGTCATGCGGCCGCGTGAGTAACGCGGTCGCGTGGGGGCCATTTTTCCCACATGACGCGGACGCGTCAGCAACGCTGCCGCATCGCGTGCGTGCTTCTCTTTTTTTTTTAATTTGAAAAAAAAATGCAGAATGCAGTGTTAATATGGATGTGATGCAAAAACTCCAGGTTCAATATAATAAAATAAAATAAAACTCGAAAACAAATAAAACTAAATAAAAATGAAAAAGGAACGATCATACCATGGTAGGTTGTCTCCCACCTAGCACTTTTAGTTAAAGTCCTTAAACGTGAGTGACAGTAACCACCTGTTCTGCATAACGCCATCACACGAAGACGTTTGAGTCAACGTTTGCCTCAAACGTTGACTCAAACATGAATGATCCCAAAGTCCATAGTGCAAACGGATTTCTTCTCAAGACCAAGAGCAATCAACAGAGGCTATTTTCAACCCAATTCCATCAAGGCCATCCGGATCCATTCTTTCTCAAATCCAAACCAAGCTAAGCCCATTACCATCTCTCAAAGGCACAAGAGATAGTTAAAATAGGAATTTTATTTAATTATAAGTTTTTTTTAATTTCACTTTCATTTTCATTTTCACTTTGTAAAAGCCTATATAAAGGCATCAATTCCGTTTCATTAGAAGGCTGGCTCCAATAGGGAGCTTTATACTCTCTAGTTTTTATTAGAACTTTTGATTTTTGTTTGGAATTTTGGATTGAGATTGAAGAAATTCTATTTCAATTCTTGATCTGAAATTCATCTTTGTTCTTTTTCTGCATCATTCTGAGAATCAAGGAATTGGATCTAAATTTCACTTGCTGTTTCATTTACATTTCTTCTGCAAATTCATCTTCTATTTGATCAAGGGAGAATTAAGATCCAGATCTGCTTCCTGAGCTCATTGCTTTGCTTGGATTTTCAAATTCTCTTTTAAAGTTTACAATTGAGCTAAGTTCCTTTCTGCTTTGTTTCTTCAAATAATTTTCTTTTCTGTTTGAGATCTGCTGCATCCCATTTCATATTCTAGCTCTCTGATTGATTGCACTTTACACTTTCTTGTTGAATTTTAAATTTCCAGCACCCAACTCAATTTACTTTCAAGCAATTTAATTCTTCTGCACTTCACAATTTCAATTCTGTTTTAATTCCTAGCATCCAATTTCCTTTATTCTTCCTGCAATTTAAATTTTTAGTTGCTTGATTTATTGCTTTTCTTTAAATTTCCTGCACCCAATCCCCTTTAAATTTGATGCAATTTACATTTCTTGTCATTTAAGATTTTACCAATTTACGATTCTTGCTCTTTAAGATATTGCCATTTACTTTCTGCAAATTTAAATTCCTTATCATTTACTTTTTGTTGGCTACATTTTATCCAATTTCACTTCAATGTTAACTTGACTAAACTAATCACCTACTAAAGTTGCTTGATCCATCAATCCTTGTGGGATCGACCTCACTCTAAGTGAGTTTTACTACCTGATGCGACCCGGTACACTTGCCGGTGAGTTTTAGGTGTTGGAATTTGTTTCCAACCCATTAGGTCTCGTCAGGACGATGGTGGCAAAGCAGTGCATCCCCAATAGCATCCTCAGTGATCATAATCTCTCTATCTCATAGCTGCACTAAATCAAGATTGACTCGGTACATTTTGGCCAGTTTCACTGACCTTTTCTTTACTGTTTTAGGATAGTTTCATGCATTTTCTTAGGAAATAAGCAAGTTTTGGGTAGAATTTCACTTACATCTTGATTCAAATAAACATTGTGCACTTTACATGATTTCATGAGAATTATGCATGAATTAAATGACAAATTGGATGATGCATGTCTCATGACTTGGATTAGAACTTTGATGCACTCTACTGCTTGATTTCAGGACAAAGGAAGCAAGGAAGAACCACGTTAACAGCCATGTTAGTCTAACTAACGTGACCACTAACAAGGAAAGGGAGCTAGCTTGCAACGTTAATGAGAAAAGTAATCGCCAATAACGTCCTCGAAGCCATCATAGCCCACGTTAAGAGTCACGTTAACTAAGTTAACGTAGCTTCTAACGTGGTGGTGATAGCCATCTCCAACGTTAGTGACACTCCCCTTTGTCACTAACGTTGGCCATTCTTTTGCTTCCCCACGTTAGAGTCCACGTTAACTGAGTTAACGTGGCTCATAGGGGCTCATTCCAACGTTAGTGCCAAAGGTGAGTGTCACTACCGTTGGCGATTCTTGCTCCCTCCCCGTTAGCTTCCACGTTAACTAAGTTAACGTAGCTTCTAACGTGGTGGTGATAGCCATCTCCAACGTTAGTGACACTCCCCTTTGTCACTAACGTTGGCGATTCTTGCTCCCTCCCCGTTAGCTTCCACGTTAACTAAGTTAACGTGAACTCTAACGTAGGGAAGGGAGGATTCTCAACGTTATTGGAAAAGGTAAGTCCCAATAACGTGTGCGAAGCATCAAGAGGCAACGTTAGTGGTCACGTTGGTGCCACTAACGTTGAGAGAAGAGAATTAAATTAAAGCTATCTAATCCAAACAATCATAAACAATTAAGGAGTTTAATGAAATTGCACAATCCATTAATCCACATTCAGAGAAAAGGTGACTGCCACTAACGTTCTACTCTAATTAAAGTTGCTTGACCAATCAATCCCTGTGGGATTCGACCTCACTCTATTGTGAGTTTTTACTTGACGACAATTCGGTATACTTGCCGAAGGAAAATTGTAGAGAGACAAGTTTCCGTGCATCAAGTTTATGGCGCCATTGCTAGGGATTGATTTTGTATCAACAATGATTAAATTGGAGGATAACTAGATTGAGCATTTTTCTTTTGTTTGATTTAAAATTCTGTTTGAGTAATTTACTTTCAGTTTTAGTTATTTTCCAAGAAGACCCAAACCAACATTTAACCACCTTCCTAAGGATATGTGATACTGTGAAGTCTAACGGTGTTCATCCTGACACCTATAGACTACTCTTATTTCCCTTCTCACTCAAGGACAAGGAATCTAAATGGCTGGAGTCCTTTCCAAAGGAGAGCTTAACAACCTGGGAAGATGTGGTGAACAAATTCTTGGCAAGATTCTATCCTCCTCAAAGAATCAACAGGTTGAGGACTGAGGTTCAAACTTTCAGGCAACAAGATGGTGAGACTCTCTACGAAGCATGGGAGAGGTTTAAGGACCTGACAAGAAGGTGTCCACCAGATATGTTCAATGAATGGGTGCAGCTAAACATTTTCTATGAAGGCCTCTCCTATGAATCAAAGAAGGCAGTAGACCATTCATCCGGGGGATCTCTGAACAAAAAGAAGACCATTGAGGAGGCCATAGATGTCATTGAGACTGTAGCAGAGAATGACTACTTCTATGCTTCTGAAAGAGGCAACACTAGAGGAGTGATGGAGCTAAACAATGTGGATGCACTGCTAGCCCAAAACAAGCTTATTACCAAGCAGCTGGCAGACCTCACCAAGAAGATGGAGAGGAACCAAGTAGCAGCAATCACCACCTCATCAACAACCCAAGAGGGGGTGAATACAGAGGCAGAAGGTGAGCATGAACAAGCCAACTACATTGGAAATTCACCCAGGCAGACCCATGATCCATACTCCAAGACCTACAACCCTGGTTGGAGGAATCACCCAAACTTTGGGTGGGGAAATCAACAAGATCAAGGCCAAGATCAGAGATGTCACAACCCCAACAACCATGCAGCAAACCAACATTCCACACAGAGATCATATCAACACCACCCTAACAACACCTCTCCACATCCATACCAAAACCAAGATAACCCTTCTCAACCATCCAATCCCAACCCACCATCATCTGATGACAGACTCTCAAGGATTGAGAAACTACTTGAAGGCATATGCAAGGAGATTCAAGATAAAAAGATGTTCAAGGAGGAGGTGCGAGCCAATATCAAGAATCAGGGAGACACCATCAAGAGGCTGGAATTTCAAGTGGGATACCTCTCCGAGCAGATTCCCAAACCTACAGACAGCTTCCCAAGTGACACAGAGAAAAACCCGAGAGGTGAAGCAAAGAAAGTAAGATGGGAAGATTGCAAGATGGTCACTATAAGTGATAAAGAGACCGAGGACGAACCGAACAAACTATTAGAACAACCTGGAGATACATCAGCAGAGAAACAGGAAGAGGAGCACCAAGCACCCAAAATTTCACAGAAGGAGCTGATAAGACTCTATGCACCTTTTCCCCAATTACTCAATGGTGGTGTAGAGAAGAGAATATACTCAAGGTTTTTTGACATATTTGCATCTCTCTATGTAAACATACCATTCATCAAGGCCCTCCAACAAATGCCCTCATACATTAAGTATATGAAGGAGCTACTGACCAGGAAAAGCTCACTCAAAGGAGGACAAACAATAGTGATGAATAAGGAGTGCAGTGCTCTCATTCAACCAGAGCTGCCTACAAAAAGGAAGGACCCATGGAGTTTTCACATTCCTTGTGCCATAGGAGAAACAATGTTTGACAAAGGACTCTGTGATCTGGGAGCAAGCATCAACTTAATGCCTTTATCCCTTATGAAGAGGCTGCAGATCAATGAGATAATACCCACAGATGTAGTTATCAGACTGGCTGACAAAACTCAAAAACAAGCAGTGAGTGGTTGAAAATGTGCTGGTGAAGGTTGCAAAATACTTCCTGCCCACAGATTTTGTCATATTGGACATGGAAGAGAGTCATCTCCACCCAATCATATTGGGAAGATCATTCCTAGCTACAGCCAGAGCACTTATAGATGTGGAGCGAGGGGAGCTAATTTTAAGGATCCATGATGAACAACTCACTTTCAATGTTTTCAAGCCCTCACAAGAAACAGATCAAGAGAACAAAGAACCAAGGAAAGATCACAGTGAGATACTGAAGGAAGAAACAAGCACTGAAGCATAACCAGCACATCTGGGAATCCCCTTGGTTGATGAACAAGGCAATCAGCAACTATCACAGCTCAAGGAAAATCAGGAGGAACCTAAACCACCAGAGTTATATGAGACCATCAACAAAATCTTCTTGGAAGAGGAGGTCTCAAAGAGCAAGGCAACATCAAAAGGAACAAAGAAGAAGGCACCTAGGAGGTGGAGGAACAAGAAGATCCCTACAGAGGACTTTTCTCCAGGGGATAAAGTGATCTCAACTTACTTCCCAGCTATCCCCCCTGATCTTCCCACCATCCCATCTCAGCTACCTAAAGTTTTTACCATCAACAGAGTTCTCTCCTTAGAACATGTGGAGATCCTTGATGAAGCCAATGGAGATAGATTTACTGCAAGGGGGGAGGACTTGAAGCACTACCAACCACCCTGACAAAGGAAAAACGTCAAGCTAGTGACGCTAAAAGAGCGCTTCATGGGAGGCAACCCATGTTTTATATGCTTTTAGAATAGTGAATAATGCAAGAGTTCATGAAATCAAAATCAAACTTTGACATGCACTTAAATGTATCCTTGTATGCAGCACATAGTGAAGAACAAGTTTGGTGTTCAAGGCATACTAAGAGAACATAAATGTAACCCATATTATGTCACTCTTAAGGCCTTGAACAAATCCTTTACACCACATGACACCAAACTTAGTTTGGTGTCACCAATGTTGCATACATGGACATTCAGTTAGTCAGTTGGTTTGTACTCATGAATAAGCAAAATTTTTTATTTTTTTTGCCGTCACTATCCACACATTTAAAAATCACATTTTTGTTATTTTGTAGAAAAATTGATGGGACAATTGAAAGGAGAAGTCTCGGCCACTTCATCAAGGGGGAGTACACACTTGACTTCAAGGAGATTGCATTGGAAATTGTTGCCATGCAACATTGGAAAAAGAACAAGCTTGGAAACTGAACCAACACCATCATAAAGTTAATGATCCTTGTGCTCATTCCATGCAAAACCCCAACCGTCCATCAAACAACCACTTCATCAATCCACACCTTTCATTCACTCATCACTTCTCTATATAAGTGACCCTTGTTCTGTACCCCACCTTCACATTCCACTCTCACTCTTCACATCTATCATTTTCGGAACCCAACACCTTCACATAGCCAAAATCACTCATGGCTTCATCAAGCTCTAAGAGAAGAAATGGAAAGGAACCTATGGAGCAACGCCCTTTCGATGAAAAGAAATTTAGAACCTTTCACCATGCATTGCAGTAAGGATGGATGGTTGATAAGGAGATCATTTATGAGCTGGGCTTTCAAGTCAGAAAAACTGAATATCCCGAAATCACAAAGAAGGTGGAAAAGAGAAGATGGGAGATCCTCACTGACCCGGTCATTAGAGTAAATGCAAATCTTGTAAGAGAGTTCTATGCAAATGCGGTCTGATATGATAAGGCAGATGAGTCCTATACAACTTTTGTAAGAGGAAAGACCGTGGATTTCAGTCCCATGAGTGTCATGAGGGCATTAAAGCTACGGTCTATACCATTTGCAGAAGAGAGCTATCATTCAAGAATTGATAACAGCCCCAATTATGACCAGATTATGCAAGATATTTGTGTACCAGGAGCAGACTGGGTACGAGATTCCGAAAGGAAACCCAAGTTCATTAAGAGAGGGGATCTCACTCCTGAAGCAAAGGGGTGGTTCGAAATCGTAAGGAGATCCATCCTCCCCGCCGGGAACAACTCAGAGGTGAATCTCAAGAGAGCCACAATGGTGCACCGCATACTCAAAGGAGGAGAGATCAAGGTTCATGAACTCATAGCCGAAGTCATTAGGAAGAGAGCCGAGAAAAGCGATTCTAGAGGAAAGTTAGGCTACCCCAGCACTATTTTCTGACTATGTGACAAAGTTGGAGTGGTGTTTGAAGATGAGGACCCCGAGTGGATAAAAGAGGGTGTCCCAATTACTGTCAGGCGTATGCATGCTATTACATCTCCCCTACCTCAACGAAGGATAAGAAAGAGGGTAGCCCAGCAAACTGTAGAAGGGCAAAACCCAAAGGAGCAAGCCGCAGCCACCTTGAACATGCACCAATTACAAGAAGTCATTGATGGCTTATCTAGGCAATATTGGGAGAATCAAGAGGCACAAAAGGAACTTCAATTACAGATGATGGGCCGTCAAGAGGAATCGCTCTCGAGAGGGATGAATCAACAAGGGGAGTGGCAGAAGCAAATGATGGAGTAGCAATTGGAACAAGGAAAACAATGGGGTGAATCCTTCCACAGGATAGAACAAAGGCAAAATGAACAACAAGAATCTATCCAGAAGCTAATCAACATCCAAGCACATCAAGGTGCACACATACATGAGATGCATCGAAAACAAATAGAACAAGCAGAACTCTTTGATGAGCACAGGGCATTCTCTGAAGAGGTTTACATGAGTGAAAGTGGAAATCATGTAAACATGCTAGCCAGGCTCGGATACTTAGTTGGACAGCTACCTATAGTACATCCGGGAATCACAAAATATGACGAAGTGAAGGATGAGTTGGCACGAGAAGAAAGAGAAAGGGTGGAGAAGAGTCATGAATCAGTAAGGAAGGCACTTGAAGACTGGAAAAGAGCTAGACTAGCACAGATACAAGGAAGCACAAGTGGACGCAAAGAGGACAAACAGGAAGGGGAGCGCGAACAACCCCATGAGTAAAAGGTGGTGGAGTTCCCTCATTGTTCCATTTTTCTTTTTCAAGTCTTTTAAATAAGGAAAATCATGTATGAAATAGAACATGCTTGGGATTATCAGCTGAAAGTCCACTATCAAGAGTAACCCTTGCTACAGAACACTTAGTAACCCAAAGAGGTGCTGGACACCAAAGTTTCAAGAAATAAAATAAACAAACCATGTGCCTGTGGTGTGTATGTATGGGGGAAAGAGACTTGAGGGAGTAAGTCCTTAGGGGTGTCTTAACACCTAGCACCTTGAACCAACTGGTTCGGGAGTGCTGGCTGAAAGCTTATCTTAAAGAGTCGCCCCCTCACAGAGCACTTAGCCTAAGAGCACAATCAAACCCTGAAAACAACAAAAGGATCAATGAATAAAAGTCTCATAGGGTGCAATCAAGTGAGTATTCCAGGACATGATAAAGGTCTGAAAGCCAGTAAAGGAATGAACCTAAGTTTCTATGCATGAAACCCCATAAAACCAAGAACATGACTTCCACAATAATGATTCATTCATCTTGTCATTTCATTCATCATTCTCTTGTTCTAGTACTTGCTTAGGGACAAGCAAGCTTTAAGTTTGGTGTTGTGATGCCAGGGCATTTTGGCCAGTTTCACTGACCTTTTCTTTACTGTTTTAGGGTAGTTTCATGCATTTTCTTAGGAAATAAGCAAGTTTTTGGTAGAATTTCACTTACATATTGATTCAAGCAAACATTGTGCACCTTACATGATTTCATGAGAATTATGCATGAATTAAATGACAAATTAGATGATGCATGTCTCATGACTTGGATTAGAACTTTGATGCACTCTACTGCTTGATTTCAGGACAAAGGAAGCAAGGAAGAACCACGTTAACAGCCACGTTAGTCTAACTAACGTGACCACTAACGTGGAAAGGGAGCTAGCTTGCAACGTTAATGAGAAAAGTAACCGCCAATAACGTCCTCGAAGCCATCATAGCCCACATTAAGAGTCACGTTAACTAAGTTAACGTGAACTCTAATGTGGAAGAAGAAAATAAAGCCAACGTTAGTGACACTCACCTTTGTCACTAACGTTGGACCAAGCTCATATTGGCCACGTTAAGAGCCCCGTTAACTCAGTTAACGTGGACTCTAATGTGGGGAAGCAAAAGAATGGCCAACATTAGTGACACTCACCTTTGGCACTAACGTTGGAGATGGCTATCACCACCACGTTAGAAGCCACGTTAACCTAGTTAACGTGAACTCTAACGTAGGGAAGGGAGGATTCTCAACGTTATTGGAAAAGGTAAGTCCCAATAACGTGTGCAAAGGATCAAGAGGCAACGTTAGTGGTCACGTTGGTGCCACTAACATTGAAGTTAACCTGGATCACCCTTGGGTTAGGAATGTTAGTGAAAAAGGTGACTGCCACTAACATTCTCGAACCCACACTTTCACTTAACGTTAACACCACTAACGTCCTAAGCTAAAAGTTCCTGCCTACTTCACACTTTCTCTCTACAAGTAAAGCTAAGCCCACTGAAGAGGATAACTGCTTCAAACTCAAGATCCAAATGCCCATATCTAAGATTTGAAGAACCAACTAGAAGATCAGAAGAGTAGTATATATAGGGGTAGTTTTGAATCAAAAAGGGCGGTTGGAAATTAGAGAACTACTCTCTGTATTTTACTTTCTCTGCAACTTTTAGTTTAATTCGGAGAATGTACTCTCCATCTATGCTTTTCATTCCCAGAGCTATGAACAACTAAACCCCTTTCGTTGGGTTAGGGAGCTCTGTTGTAATTTGATGGATCAATATTAGTTTTCATTATTCTTCTTCTATCTTTTCTCTTGATTTTACTAGAAAGCTTTCAATCTTCATTCAATTGGGTAGTTATCTTGGAAAAGAAGCTATTCATACTTGGATCTCTTCGGAACTTTGGAAGAGGAATGAAGAGATCATGCTAGAAATGCTTTCTCATGTTGGACCAAATTGGGGTTTGGATGGATATAGTGACATATAATCCTACCAACACTTTGATTTGGAAATACATGTGGTATAATCAGTGACCATACTTCATCTCTTCTCATGAGCAATTGACCAAGGATTCGCTATTGATCAAGATTTGAGAGATTGAATTACCAAGAAATTGGAATTCGATCACTTAAGATTGCCAAGGAGATCAATGAATGCATTGATTGAGGAAGAGGTGAAAATGAAATTGATCTGGAGAATTCAACATCTCCTAAGCTCAATGAATTCCCCATTTCTGATCTTACCCATTCTCTATAAATTTTGCAATCTACTTTTATGAGCATCTTCCCCATTCCCATTTAAGATTCTGCAATTTACTTTCCGCTATTTACATTCAGCTCTTTATTTCCAGCATTTACGTTTTCTGCTATTTACTTTCCCGCCATTTAATTTTCTGCAAATCTCAAATCTAATTCTGCTTAGTTCAACTAGAACATTCATCTAATTAAATTTGCTTGACCAATCAATCCCTGTGGGATTTGACCTCACTCTATTGTGAGTTTTTACTTGACGACAATTCGGTATACTTGCCGATGGAAAATTTTTGAGAGACAAGTTTTCGTGCATCAAGTCTCCCTAGGAACTAATGTAATGCTTAGTTATTGGCTATGAAGGGGTAGGGGGGTTTTGGTTCATAAGAGGGCAAGAAAAGTAGATTTAGCAAGCAAGTAAAGAAAGCAAGATAAAGAGCTCTTGGCTAAGACTTGGATAATTGAGATCATCATCCTTGTCAACAAACCGAATATTGATAATCAGGAGAGGCCAACCTATTAAGTCTACTTTCCAAAAGCTATAAGTACGTAACATTTACTCCTAAGTTTGAAGTACGTCAAATAGATTTGATCACATCAACCCTTAAGTCCTAACCTACCTACTAATTAACTTAGTAGTGGGTTAGTATTAATGGGTGTCAAATTGATCACCATGGGTTCTCAAATCACCAATTCCATCATACTCAATGACTCAAGATTACCCAATTCCCTTGGCTTAGACCAAGAGTTGACAAAATTACTCAAAAACTAAAGAGAACATTTCATCAAACACATAGAGTGCAATAAAGGTAAACATCATAATTGCAAGAATAATAAAATCTAACAACTACTAAGTGCAAGAAAAGCAAGATCAACAACTCAAATCAACAATAAAGAAACATCAAACATTAAATTGCATTAAAAGTAAATCAAATCCAACATGAGTTCATCATCACAAAAGAGGGCAAAATGAGAAATTAACATCACAATTGAGAGAATCAAGATGTAGAAATGAAAAATTATAAAAGAAACAAGATGAGATCAAGTAATTAAGCATGAATCTAAGACAATCTAACCTAATCCTAACCTAATTCTAGAGAGAAGAGGGAGCTTCTCTCTCTAGAAAACTAACTAAAGGCTCATGTTGGCTAAAACTAATTGCTCCCCCTTGCTTGGACTTCAATTCTACATGAAATACACTTGGAAACAAGTTGGAATTGGGCCTGGTCAGCTTAGAAATCGCCCCCAGCGTTTTGCCTTTAAGTGGGCCGTGTAAGAGTATTGGCGCGTGTGCGCCATGTGCGTGTGCGCGTCAATTGGCAAATTTTCCATACGCGCAGACGCGGCATGTACCCGTGCGCGTCTATGGGCGAGACCACTTTTGCGCGTGCGTGCCTTGTGCGCGTGCGCATCCTTGGATGCATTCCCAATCTTTGTTTCTTCATGCATTCTCCCCTTTGTATGCTTTTCTACTCATTTCTTCCATCCAATACTTGCCTTATAAATCTGAAATCACTCAACATACATATCAAGGCATCGAATGGAATTAAAGTGAATCAAAATTACCAATTTAGGGCCTAAAAAGCATGTTTTTACACTTAAGCAAAATTCAAGGGAGAATTACAAAACCATGCTATTTCATTGAATAAATGTGGAAAATGTGGTAAAATCCCCAAAATAAGCACAAGATATATCACGAAATCGGGGTTTATCAAACGGAAATATTCTTATGCCGGTTAGAAACTAGTAATGAATCCGATCGTGAGTATAGTCTAACCAACACGCGAATACCGCATCAAACAATTCTAAAATCTATGACCTAAAGTATTGATCCCGGGTCGTTCTCCCTAAGAATTGCTTTAGAATGTGCATCATTGATTAGGAAAGCTTTTATGGTTTTAAGAATTGGTGCAAGAATTCAAGCTAGCAAAGTGAACAACAATTAATTGAGATAAAGCCTTGGCTAAGGGTAAGCATTGGAAGTTCCATCATCATAGTTTCCTTCAATTATGATAAGAATTGATTGTTGCTTCACTTAGTTAACCCCCTAACAATGGAGGAAAGTCAAGTGAGAGTAACTAACTTGAGTCACAAGTCCTAGTCTCACCCTAGGGAAGTCTAGCTTTAGTGTACTCCAAGTCAATTAGCAATTCTCAATTCATAATCTACAATTGATATCCACTTTTCAAATGTCTCCAATGACTCAACCCCTAAGCCAAGTGAGAGAAATCTACTCCATAGCTAAGGTTGTCATTATCACAAATAATTGGTAGGCAATTATGGAAAACATGATGCAATTGAGAGAAGAGAATTAAATTAAAGCTATCTAATCCAAACAATCATAAACAATTAAGGAGTTTAATGAAATTGCACAATCCATTAATCCACATTCAAAGTAACAAAGTGAACCAAATCTAGATCTAGGAAATTGAACCAAAAGAACATCAATTAAGAGTAGAAGAAGAGTAGATCTACACTAATATTATAACAAAAAGTAAATTAGCAATAGATCTCACCAAGAATTCAAAGGAAACTTGCAATGGAGGAAATGAAAATCTAGAGAGAAGTTAGAGTTTCTCTCTCTAAAAACAAAATGTAACTAACTTTCTAAAATATCTAGAATTATGATAATTGTCCTAACACTCCTAATCCTTGGTCTCTTAAGCTTTCCCTCCAAAATCTGCTCTAAAACAGGGCCTGGGAACCCCTTGAAATCGCTGGGCACGTGTTTCATTTAAAAAATCATGTGCGCACATCGACGTGTACGCGCACTGCACGCGTACGCATTCATTGTGTCTTTTGCGATCTGCGCGCAGGCATAAGGTACGCGCGAGCATCATAAGGAGTATGGCCCAGCCATATAAGCGCACCGGCTCCTCGCTTAGCTCCACTGCGCTGGCTCTGGATGAGCGCATCCACGCGTACGCGCACGGTGCGCGTGCGCGTGCATGTCCAAACTTCAATTCTTTGATTTGTTTCATGCTCCTTCCATTCATGCATGCTTCCTTCATTTCTCTTGGCCATTTTTGCCCTATAACTTCTGAAATCACTTAACAAATGGATCAAGGCATCTAATGGTAATAGAGGAGGATTACAATATCTCAATTTTGTTGCAAAAGAAGCGTATTTTCGTCTATGAGGTAAAATGGGAAAGAGACACGAAATCATGTAGTTTTATATTAATAAGTGTGGAAGATCATTGATAAAACCCTTAGATTCTATGCATGATAAACCCTAAAAATGGGGTTTATCAGCCGTGCGGTAGCTGTACCTGGTATTTTTCATCTGAGATGAGAAATTCGACAGTTGATTAGCCGTGCAGAGATTGTACCTGGTATTTTTCATCCGAGAGGATCATACAGCTTGCCATGGATGGGAGCACGCATGATTGGAAGAAGACAATAGGAAAGTAGAAGTTCAGAAGCAACAAAGCATCTCCAATCACTTATCTGAAATTCCCACCAATGAATTACATAAGTAACTTTATTTTATTTTATGTTTATTTATCTTTTAATTATCAATACTCATAACCATTTGAATCCGCCTGACTAAGATTTACAAGATGACCATAGCTTGCTTCAAGCCGACAATCTCCATGGGATCGACCCTTACTCACGTAAGGTATTACTTGGACGACCCAGTGCACTTGCTGGTTACTTGTGCGGAGTTGGGAAAAGTGTGATCACAATTTTGTGCACTAAGTTTCTAGCGCCATTGCCGGGTATTGTTCGAGTTTGAAAAACTGATGGTTCATCTTGTTGCTTAGATTAGGTAATTTTATTTTATGTTTAAGCTTTTTATTTTTTATTTTTTATTTTCGAAAAAAATACAAAAAAAAATTTGTTTTCGAAAATCATCATTCAAAAATTTTTAAGAATAAATTCTAGAGTTTCATGAGATATGTTGAAGCCTGGCTGGCTGTTAAGCCATGTCTAATCTTTTGGACTGAGGTTTCCACTTATCATTGTAGGATCCTTTGGATTCCTATCTATTTGGCTGTTGTATGTAATGCTCTGCTAAAGCTTGGCTGGCCATTTGGCCATGTCTAATTCTTTTGGACCGAAGCTTTAGACTAACATTGCACGAATCCTAGAATTCTTATTAAAAATTTTGAATTTCTTTATTTTCTTCTTTTTCCAAAATAATTCCGAAAAATACAAAAAAAATTTAATAAAACTATAAAAACCAAAAAGATTTTGTGTTTCTTGTTTGAGTCTTGTGTCAAATTTTGAGTTTGGTGTCAATTGCATATTTTTAATTTTCCTTAAAAATTTTGAAAATATATGCATTGTGTTTTTCATTGATCTTCAAGTTGTTCTTGATGATTTTCCTTGTTTGATCTTTAAATTTTCTTGTTTTGTGTCTTTTCTTATTTTTTATATGCATTTTCGAATTCATAGTGTCTAAATATTAAAAATTTCAAAGTTTGGTCTCTTGCATGTCTTTCTTTTCTTAAAAATTTTCAAAAATATGTTCTTGATGTTCATCATGATCTTCAAAGTGTTCTTGGTGTTCATCTTGACATTCAAAGTGTTCTTGCATGCATTATTTGTTTTGATCATAATTTCTTATGTCTTATGTCATTTTGTTGTTTTTCTCTTTCTTCATTAATTCAAAAAAAAATCAAAAATAATATATTTCCCTTATTTTACTCATAAATTTCGAAATTTTGGGTTGATTTAGTCAAAATTTTTAAATTTTAGTTGTTTCTTGTTAGTCAAGTCAAAATTTCAAATTGAAAATTCTATCTTTTCAAATCTTTTTCATTTTTCTTTCATGTTTTTTTTTTTTAAATTCTTCAAAATAAATTTTCAAAATCTTTTTCTTAATTTTTATTTCATAATTTTCGAAATCATTGCCAACATTTAATGTTTTGATTCAAAAATTTTAAGTTTATTACTTTCCTATTAAGAAAGGTTCAATCTTTAAATTCTAGAATCATATCTTTTAGTTTCTTGTTAGTCAAGTCATCAACTTTAATTTTAAAAATCAAATCTTTTTAATTTTTTTTTCAATCTTTTTCCAAATAAATTTCAATCATATCTCTTTCAAAATTTAATTTCAAAATCTTTTTCTAACTTCTTATCCTTTCAAAATTGGTTTTCAAATCTTTTTCAATTAACCACTTGATTTCTTTGTTTTAATTTTAAAAAGTTTACTATTTCTTATCTTCTTTAAAACCACCTAACTACTTTTCTCTCTCTCTAATTTTCAAAAATCACTAACCACTTTTTCAAAATTATTTTTAATTAACTAATTGTTTTAAATTCTAATTTTATTTTATTTCTTTTCTTAAAATTCGAATTCTAACTTAATTAATTAAATAAAAATAAAAATATTTTTCTTGTCCCTCTTTTTAATATTCGAATAACTCTCTCTCTCTCTCATCTCTTTCTATTTATTTATTTATTTACTAACACTTCTCTTCTACTCATAATTCGAACCCTCTCCCTCTCTCTGTGTTCGAATTCTTCTTATTCTCTCTCTACCTCATTTTTTTATTCTTCTACTCACATAAAGGAATATCTATACTGTGGCATAGAGGATTCCTCTTCTTTTTCTATTCTCTTCTTTTTCATATGAGCAGGAACAAGGATAAGAACATTCTTGTTGAAGCTGATCCAGAACCTGAAAGGACTCTGAAGAGGAAGCTAAGAGAAGCTAAAGCACAACACTCTGGAGAGGACCTTACAGAAATTTTTGTAAAAGAAAAAGACATGACAGCCGAAAACAACAACAATGGTGGAGATGCAAGGAAGGTGTTTGGTGACTTTACTGCACCAACTTCCGACTTCTATGGAAGAAGCATCTCAATTCCTGTAATTGCAGCAAACAACTTTGAGCTTAAGCCTCAATTAGTTTCTCTAATGTAGCAAAATTGCATTTTTCATGGACTTCTATTGAAAGGTCCTCATCATTTCTTAGCTGAATTCTTGCAGATCTGTAATGTTGTTAAGACCAATGGGGTTAATCCTGAGGTCTACAGACTTATGCTTTTCCCTTTTGCTGCAAGAGACAGAGCTAGGATATGGTTGGACTTACAACCTAAAGAAAGCTTGAACTATTGGGAAAAGTTGGTCAATGCTTTCTTGGCCAAATTCTTTCCACCTCAAAAGTTGAGCAAGCTTGGAGTGGAAGTCCAAACCTTCAGACAGAAGGAAGCTAAATCCCTCTATTAAGCTTGGAAAAGATACAAGCAATTGATCAGAAGGTGTCCTTCTGACATGCTTTCAGAATGGAGCATCCTATGTATATTCTATGGTGGTCTGTATGAATTATCCAAGATGTCCTTGGATCACTCTGCTGGTTAGTCTCTTCATCTGAAGAAGACGCCTGCAGAAGCCCAGGAACTCATTTTAATTGTTGCAAATAACCAGTTCATGTATACTTCTGAAAGAAATCCTGTGAATAATGGGATGACTTAGAAGAGAGGAGTTCTTGAGATTGATACTCTGAATGCCATATTGGCTCAGAATAAAATATTGACTCAGCAAGCTGCATCTGAAAGTGCTAAAGAAGCCTCCTCTGAAGGAGAAGCTTATATGACCCTGAGAATCCTGCAATGGAAGAGGTGAATTACATAGGGGAATCCTATGGAAACACCTATAATCCTTCATGGAAGAATCATCCTAATTTCTCATGGAAGGATCACCAGAAGCCTAATCAAGGCTTTAATAATAATAATGGTGGGAGAAATAGGTTTGGCAATAGCAAGCCTTTTCCATCATCTTCTGAGCAATAGACAGAGAATTCTAAGCAGAGCCTCTCTGACTTAGCAACCATAGTCTCTGATCTATCTAAGACCACTCTCAGTTTTGTGACTAAAACAAGGTCCTCCATCAGAAATTTGGAGAAACAAGTGGGTCAGCTGAGTAAAAGAGTTACTGAAATCCCTCCTAGTACTCTCCCAAGCAATACAGAAGAGAATCCAAAGAGAGAGTGCAAGACCATCAATATAGCAAAGTGGCCGAACCTATAGAGGAGGAAGAGGTAGTGATTTCTAGTGAGGAAGACCTTGCTGGATGTCCAATGACCAATAAAGTGTTCCCTATTGAGGAACCAAAGGAATCTGAGGCTCATACAGAGACCATAGAGATTCCACTGAACTTACTGTTGCCATTCATGAGCTCTGATGAGTATTCTTCCTTTGAAGAGGATGAAGATATTGTTGAAGAGCAAGTTGCTCAATATCTAGGAGCAATCATGAAGCTGAATGCCAAGTTATTTGGTAATGAGACTTGGGAGGATGAACCTCCATTGCTCATCAATAAACTGAATGCCTTGGTTCAACTGAAATTACCTCAGAAGAAACCGAATCTCGAAAAGTTCTTAATACCTTTTACCATAGGTACCATGACCTTTGAGAAGGCTCTGTGTGACCTGGGGTCAGGTATAAACCTCATGCCACTCTCTGTAATGGAGAAACTAGGGATCTTTGAGGTACAAGCTGCAAGAATCTCATTAGAGATGGCAGACAAATCAATGAAACGGGCTTATGGACTTGTAGAGGATGTCTTAGTGAAGGTTGAAGACCTGTACATCCCTACTGATTTCATAATCCTAGACACTCGGAAGGATGAGGATGAATCCATTATCCTTGGAAGACCCTTCCTAGCCATAGCAAGAGCTGTGATTGATGTGGACAGAGTAGAGTTAGTCCTTCAATTTAATGAGGACTACCTTATGTTTAAGGCTCAAGGATCTTCTTCTATAGCCATGGAGAGGAAGCATGAAAAGCTTCTCTCAATACAGAGTCAAACAAAGCCCCCAGACTCAACTTCTAAGTTTGGTGTTGGGAGGCCACCATTAAGCTCTGAGTCTCTGTGAAGCTCTGTAAGAGCTCACTGTCAAGCTATTGACATTAAAGAAGTGCTTATTAGGAGGCAACCCAATGTTATTTAATTATATTTATTTGTTTTCCATTGTTACTTTATATTTTCTTTAGGTTGATGATCATGTGGAGTTATAAAAACAACTGCAGAATTAAAGCGAAATCAAAAACAGCATCAAAAATAGCACACCCTAGAGGACAGGCTTACTGGCGTTTAAACGCAGTAAGGATAGCAGAATGGGCATTTAATGCCCAGTCTGGCAGCATTCTGGGCGTTAAACGCCAGAATTGGCAGACAGACTGGCGTTTAATGCCAGAAAAGGGTGTCTGGTGTTTGGCTGGCGTTAAACGGCAGAATTGGCAGACAGACTGGCGTTTAACGCTAGAAAAGGGTGTCTGATGGGCATTAAACGCCAGAAAGGGGCATCAGCCTGGCGTTTAACGCCAGAAAAGGTAGCAGAGTTGGTGTTAAACGCCATAAATGGCACACAGAGGGCATTTAAAGGCCAAAAAGGTGCAGGGAGAAGAATTTCTTGACACCTCAGGATCTGTGGACCCCACAGGATCTCCACCTACCCCACCTCTTCTTATCTCCTTTACACACCTTTCCATAACACTCTTCCCGAAATTTCCTTGACCAATCCCATCAACACCTCTCCCCCAAATACCATTCACCTATCAAATCCTACCCTCTTCTCCATAATCTCTTCACCACTCACATCCATCCATCATAAAACCCTACCTACCTCACCATTCAAATTCAAAACATTTCCCTCCCAAGCCCAACACATCATACACACTCTTACCCCCTTGGCCGAATCCAACACACACCTCTATCTCCTCATTTCTTCTTCTTCTCCCCCATTCTTTCTTCTTTTGTTGGAGGACGAGCAAACATTTTAAGTTTGGTGTGGGAAAAAGCTCTGCTTTTTATTTTTCATAACCATTAATGGCACCTAAGGCCGGAGAAACCTCTAGAAAGAGGAAAGAGAAGGCAATTGCTTCCACCTCTGAGTCATGGGAGATGGAGAGATTCATTTTAAAAGTCCATCAAGACCACTTCTATGAAATTGTGGCCAAGAAAAAGGTGATCCCCGAGGTCCCCTTCATGCTTAAAAAGAGTGAATATCCGTAGATCCGACGTGAGGTTTGAAGAAGAGGTTGGGAATCTCTCACCAACCCCATCCAACAAGTCAGAATCTTAATGGTTCAAGAGTTCTATGCTAATTCATGGATCACTAAGAACCATGATCAAAATGTGAACCCGAACCCAAAGAATTGGCTTACAATGGTTCGGAAAAAATACTTAGATTTCAGTTCAGAAACTGTAAGGTTGGCATTCAACTTACCAATAATGAGAGGAGATCCTCATCCTTTCATTAGAAGGGTCAACTTTGATCAAAGGTTGGACCAAGTCCTCATGGACATATGTGAGGAAGGAGCTCAGTGGAAAAGAGATTCAAGAGGCAAACCGGTTCAATTGAGAAGACCGGACCTTAAGCCTGTAGCTAGAGGATGGTTGGAGTTCATCCAACGCTCTATCATTCCTACTAGCAATAGATCCGAAGTAACTGTGGATGGGGCCATCATGATCCATAGTATCATGATTGGGGAGGAAGTGGAAGTTCATGAGATTATACCTCAAGAACTCTACAAGGTGGCTGACAAGTCCTCCACTTTGGCAAGGTTAACCTTTCCTCACCTCATTGGTCACCTCTACAATTCGGCTGGGATTCTCATAGAGGGAGACATCCTCATTGAAGACGACAAGCCCATCACTAAAAAGAGGATGGAGCAAACAAGAGAGCCCACTCATGGACCTCAACAAGAGCATGAAGAAATTCCTCATCATGAAATCCCTGAGATGCCTCAAGGGATGCACTTTCCTCCACAAAACTATTGGGAGCAAATTAACACCTCCCTAGCAGAATTAAGTTCCAACATGGGACAACTAAGGGTGGAGCACCAAGAGCACTCCATCATCCTCCATGAGATTAGAGAAGATCAAAGAGCTATGAGGGAGGAGCAACAAAGGAAAGGAAGAGACATAGAGGAGCTCAAGCACTCCATAGGATCTTTAAGAGAAAGAACTAGCCACCGTCACTAAGGTGGACCCGTTCTTTAATTTCCTTGTTCTTATTCTTCTGTTTTTTGGTTTTTATGCTCTATGTTTTGTCTATGTTTTTGTCTTTATTACATGATCATTAGTGTTTAGTGTCTATGTCTTAAAGCTATGAATGTCCTATGAATCCTTCACCTTTCTTAAATAAAAGAAATATTTTCTGAAAAAGAAAAAGAAGTACATGGATTTTGAAATTTATCTTGAAATTAGTTTAATTATTTTGATGTGGTGGCAATACTTTTTGTTTTCTGAATGAATGCTTGAACAGTGCATATTTTTTATATTATTGTTTATGAATATTAAAATTGTTGGCTCTTGAAAGAATAATGAAAAAGGAGAAATGTTATTGATAATCTGAAAAATCATAAAATTGATTCTTGAAGCAAGAAAAAGCATTGAAAAATACAAAGCTTGCGAAAAAAATGGCAAAAAAATAATAAAGAAAAAAGAAAGAAAAAGAAAAAAGCAAGCAGAAAAAGCCATTAACCCTTTAAACTGAAAGGCAAGGGAAAAAAGTATCCAAGGCTTTGAGCATTAATGGATAGGAGGGTCCAAAAGAATAAAATCCTGGCCTAAGCGGCTAAATCAAGTTGTCCCTAACCATGTGCTTGTGGCGTGAAGGTGTCAAGTGAAAAGTTTGAGACTGAGCGGTTAAAGTCGTGGTCCAAAGCAAAAAGAGTGTGCTTAAGAGCTCTGGGCACCTCTAACTGGGGACTTTAGTAAAGCTGAGTCACAATCTGAAAAGGTTCACCCAGTTATATGTCTATGACATTTATGTATCCGGTGGTAATACTGGAAAACAAAATGCTTAGGGTCACGGCCAAGACTCATAAAGTAGCTGTGTTCAAGAATAAACATACTAAACTAAGAAAATGAATAACACTATCTGAATTCTAAGTTCCTATGGATCCCAATCATTCTGAACTTCAAAGGATAAAGTGAGATGCCAAAACTGCTCAGAAGCAAGAAGCTACTAGCCCCGCTCATCTAATTAAAACTAATCCTCATTGATAATTTTGGAATTTATTGTATTTTCTCTTCTTTTTATCCTATTTAGTTTTTAGTTGCTTGGGGACAAGCAATAATTTAAGTTTGGTGTTGTGATGAGTGGATAATTTATACCCTTTTTGGCATTGTTTTTACATAGTTTTTAGTATGTTTTAGTTACTTATTATTATATTTTATTAGTTTTTATGAAAAAATCACATTTGTGGACTTTACTATGAGTTTGTCTATTTTTTTTGTGATTTCAGGTATTTTCTGGCTGAAATTGAGGGACCTCAGCAAAAATCTGATTCAGAGGCTGAGAAAGGACTGCAGATGCTGTTAGATTCTGACCCTCCTACACTCGAAGTGGATTTTCTGGAGCTACAGAAGCCCAATTGGCAAGCTCTCAATTGCGTTGGAAAGTAGACATCTTGAACTTTCCAGAAATGTATAATAGTTCATACTTTGCCCGAGATTTGATGGAAGAAAACTGGCGTTCAAATGCCCACCTTAGACCCTTTTCTGGAGTAAAACGCCAGAATTGGCACCAAAACTGGAGTTAAACGCCCAAGCTGGCACCCAAACTGACGTTTAACTCCAAGAATGGCCTATGCACGTGAAAGCTTCAATGCTCAGCCCAAGCACACACCAAGTGGGTCCCAGAAGTGGATTTCTGCACTATCTGCACCTAGTTACTTATTTTTTGTAATCCCTAGTAACTAGTTTAGTATAAATAGCACTTTTTACTATTGTATTTGCATACTTTTATACTTTTTCATAGACTTTTAGACTGGGATGTTACAATTGGGAGGCTGGCCATTCGGCCATGACTAGACCTTTTTCTCTTATGTATTTTCTACAGTGGAGTTTCTACACCTCATAGATTAAGGTGCGGAGCTATGCTGTTCTTCATGAATTAATGCAAGTACTATTGTTTCTCTTTCAATTCACGCTTACTTCTTCTCCAAGATATACTCTTGTACTTAATTCAGTTAAGTCAGAATGAAGGGGTGACCCGTGACAATCACCCATTATCTTCGTTGCTCGCTTAGCCAAGATCCGCGTGCCTGACAACCACAAGCGGTCTACATGATGTTCAACGTAGTCATTGGACGACAGCCGAAGTATATTCTCTTGGGTCTCTGATCCATGATTCGCATCGTCTCTCCTGACAACAGAGCATCCGAATCTGAGATCAGAACCTTCGTGGTATAGGCTAGAACCATTGGCAGCATTCCTGAGATCCGGAAAGTCTAAACCTTGTCTGTGGTATTCCGAGTAGGATCTGGGAAGCGATGACTGTGAAGAGCTTCAAACTTGTGAATGTTGGACGCAATGACAGTGTGCAAAAGTATAGAGAGATCCTATTCCGACGCTAGTGAGAACCGACAGATGATTAGCCGTGCGGTAGCTGTACCTGGTATTTTTCATCCGAGACGAGAAATCAGACAGTTGATTAGCCGTGCAGAGATCGTACCTGGTATTTTTCATCCGAGAGGATCATACAGCTTGCCGTGTAAGGGAGCACGCATGATTGGAAGAAAATAATAGGAAAGCAGAAGTTCAGAAACAACAAAGCATCTCCAAATGCTTATCTGAAATTCCCACCAATGAATTACAAAAGTACCTTTATTTTATTTTATGTTTATTTATCTTTCAAGTATCAATACTCATAACTATTTGAATCCGCCTGACAAAGATTTACAAGATGACCATAGCTTGCTTCAAGCCTACAATCTCCGTGGGATCGACCCTTACTCACGTAAGGTATTACTTGGACGACCCAATGCACTTGCTGGTTAGTTGTGCGGAGTTGTGAAAAGTGTGATCACAATTTCGTGCACCAGATATGCATCAAGGATGGAACAATCAAAGATGGTAGGAGCCTCTAGGAATTGATCATTCTTCGTGGCAACAACCTCCGATTTCTTATAGGTATAATTCCATCACCATATGCCTATGAACCCTCTCCTCAACTTTGTTATCCACCATACTCACAAGCCCCCTACCCCCAAACACTTTCTTTTGACCGTCATCCTTATCCACCATACCAACCACCTTATGAGCCATATGAACCATACATGAAACCACAATAATTCCCACACAATTAATCCCAAGAACCTCCTCCATATACACCATCACTATACCCTTACTAAGATGAATCACCTTCCAATTATAAGCCTTTTTTCCCAAACAATGAACCCTCTCTTCCTACACCACCTCCAATGGACGAATCTCTCTAAATCCTCTTGCAAGAACAACGAAGAGACATTAGCTCTTACATCCAAAGGCAAGAGGAGAAGCAAAAGGAGTTCAAGAAGCTTGAAGCCGTAATTGCTACTATGGCGGAAGCCGTTAGTAACATGGTATCCTCCTGCCTAAGCCTATACGATCAGGGCACTCCCATTGTTGAATGTGGAGAAGCAATTAAGGAGTATAGTGACAGAGTGAATTCGGAGCTTCAAGGTGGAGAAGAGGAGTTGAAGCAAGAATTGCCACAAAGGGGGAAAGTTGAGACAATTGAGCCGGAAGAAGTGGTTGAAGACTTTGAAGAGGTTGATCAAGAGATGGATTCAATCATTGATGAATTCCTATCTACAATTAAATCCTCTCCCATTGGACTTGACATAGAGGTCATTGAAGAAGATACCTCACCTCCCAGTTAAATATGGATTGCTTGGCGGAAGGTCAACTTAGAGCTCTTTGTGACTTTAAGAGCAAAACAGAGATGATTAGTGGTTGGAAACATCACTCTAAATTCATGATGGTTGCATGCTCAAAGTTGAATTACAAGGGTTGGTGTAGAGCTACATTGCTTGGGTCTAGGAGAATGTTTGGGTGCTCAAACAAGAATTCGGCTTGCTTACCACCCAATTGGAATCATGATGATCAACTTCAAGATGGGTATAAAAATAAGGTTTGGGACCCCGGACTACAAAATGAGGATCAACTTTAGAAGCTCCAAGCTTGTGAAGGATGCCATCAAGACTTGGTGCAACTCATTGGAAATCTTGGAGCACAATGGAAGACCAAGCATTGGTGGAAGTTCCAAGATGAATTCAAGCACAAGCCACCTTGACAAGGAGCCTTCCAATTGTCCAACTTAAGGACAATAAATAAAAGTGCTAGGTGGGAGACACCCCACTATGGTAAACTCTTTCCATTCTCTTGTATATATAATCAATGAATGAATTGAGTTGCCATTGTTAGGTAGTTTTCTTGTTTGCATACTCTTGTTTTAGTGTTTTAGTTGATAGTTTGTTTGATTAGATTTATGCCTTAAATTGTAGAATAGTTGTTGTTAAATTGTGTTTTGCTTGAAGTGTAAGTTTTTTTTTATTTGTATTTGAAAATTTTTCAAAAACCAAAAGGATTTGTTGCTGAATTCTAATTTTGTTTTCTTTAGAATGCTTATAGATTAGGAGAGTGCCCTGTTTCTATTTTATGTTAAAAAAACGTCGTCCAACGCGTGGGAATGGACGACGCGTATGCGTCGATGCGTTTCCACAACTCCTGGAACAAAAACCAGATAGTTATGCTGGAATTGTGCGAGAATGGTGCTGGGAGCATAGTCCTTCCCATGCGTAGGCATCAGTGATGCGTACGCGTCATTTTGCCTACCCACGCATGAGAGTGGGCGACGCGTACGCGTCGTATGCGATGTTGGCACTCCTGGTACAAAAACCAAAGAGTTGCGCTGGAGTGGTGCTGCCATTGGGCGTAGAGCACAATTTAACACCGCGCGTACGTGTGGGTGACGCATACGCATGGGTGACGCTTAGGCGTCATCTCTCTTTTCTGCGTTCCATGCGTACGCGTGGGCAACGCTTACGCGTCGCGTGTCCCTACTGCCTTCCACGCGCACGCGCCGCTGTAGCGCGCGCGTCGCCTCCGCTCCCTGTTTCCCCTGTTTCTTCCCCTTTTTTCTTCTTTCTTCTTCTCTCTTCCCTTTTCCCATTTCTTTTCTTCTCTTTTCACCCTTCTCATCATTTCTTTCTTACTTCTCTTTATTTCTTCTTCTCCTTCTTTTTGAATTTTCACTTTCTATTTTTCTCATCTTTCATCTCTTTTGTTTATTGCATTTGTCTATTTTTATTCATTGCATTTTAATTTTGTTTTATTTATTGTTCTTATTTTCTTTTCTACGTTTTTTATTTTAATAATGGTGTTGAATTCTCATACTCAATTGTTGAGAATCTCTTGCATTATTTTGGTGCTTTGGGACTTGTTGCATTAATTGTAATATTTGTTCTACACATAAAATTAGTGCTTTAGTCCTTCCTAACTCATTATTCATTGTTTTTGTGCCTAATTATCACTGAGTTAGGATAAGACTAAACGCTCTCATGCTTATCGCTAATATTGTTTGAACTTGATGCTTAACATGCTCTTCATATTATTTACTTATGCTTTAACTTTACTATTGCATCAAATGTTAGTTGACGTGCCATATACTTACATTGCTTTCTCACTCACATGTTGTAGCTACCATGTAGTTGAGAACTTTACTCTTATTTGGCATTAGCCTCGCCTATGTTCTATTTGCTTTGATATCTTTGTTGTAGGCTTAATTTTTCTTCTTTTTCGCTCCTTTTAGGTTGGCCACCAAGAGGGAAAGGAAAAGCTTTCGAATGAGGCGACAAACAAGTTCATCCGCACAACCTTTTGAAGAAGCTCAACGATGGAGTTTCTACACCTCATAGATTAAGGTGCGGAGCTCTGCTATTCTTCATGAATTAATGCAAGTACTATTGTTTCTCTTTCAATTCACGCCTACTTCTTCTCCAAGATATACTCTTGTACTTAATTCAGTTAAGTCAGAATGAAGGGGTGACCTGTGACAATCACCCGCTATCTTCGTTAATCACTTAGCCAAGATCCGCGTGCCTGACAACCACAAAGCAGTCTACATGATGTTCAACGTAGTCATTGGACGACAGCTAGAGTATATTCTCTTGGGTCTCTAATCCGCAATTTGCATCATCTCTCCTGACAACAGAGCATCCAAATCTAAGATTAGAACCTTCGTGGTATAGGCTAGAACCATCGGCAACATTCCTGAGATCTGGAAAGTCTAAACCTTGTCTGTGGTATTCCGAGTAGGATCTGGGAAGGGATGACTATGACGAGCTTCAAACTTGCGAATGTTGGGCGCAGTGACAGTGTGCAAAAGGACAAGGGTCCTATTCCGACGCTAGCGGGAACCGACAGATAATTAGCCGTGCGGTAGCAGTACCTGGTATTTTTCATCTGAGACAAGAAATTCCACAGTTGATTAGCCGTGCAGAGATCATACCTGTTATTTTTCATCCAAGAGGATCATACAACATGCCATGGAAAGGAGTACGCATGGTTGGAAGAAGACAATAGGAAAGCAGAGGTTCAGAAGTAACAAAGTATCTCCAAATGCTTATCTAAAATTCCCACCAATGAATCACATAAGTATCTCTATTTTATTTTATGTTTTATTTATCTTTTAATTATCTAAACCTCATAACCATTTGAATCCGCCTGACTAAGATTTACAAGATGACCATAGCTTGCTTCAAGCTGACAATCTCCGTGGGATCGACCCTTACTCACGTAAGGTATTACTTGGATGACCCAGTGCACTTGCTGGTTAGTTGTGTGGAGTTGTGAAAAGTGTGAATCACAATTTCGTGCACCAATCACTTCATTGCAATTCCTTGTGAGACGACCCGAGGTTTGAAAACTTTGGTTAAATTTCATTGGGGTTTGTACATGTGACAACCACTTATTAAAACTTTGATTAAGCATCACTTCTTGGTTGAGAACTATACTTGCAAGGAGGTTATTTCTCTTTTACCGAGAAGAAATTCTTAACCGACGGCTTTGCTCTTTCACACATAACAGAAACTGATATATCAAGGGTTTCAAAAAGAAATTACCTACTGGACTTAGAAAGTAATAGAGAAACAAAGTGGCAGCAGCTCTGGTGGCAACTCCCGTAGCAGCCTTTTTGACCACCGCGATCCAAACAACGGCGGTGGCAGCTCAAGGGAACAACCACACAGCCCACAGACAAGGTCGGATCTTCCGGATCAGAGAACGCTGCTCCTCTAGTTCTAGCCTATACCACAAAGGCCCTAATCACCTCACACCTCGGCTGTACTGATGTCTCGAGAAGTACCCAACGAAGCTGTAGATTAACCATCTAAAAGATGTATAATCAAGCTGGTGGTTCAATACTATTCCGTCAAGGACTCGTAAGAACCCATGTAGAATTGGGATGAAGGTCAAGTTACACTCCCAATCCATTAGTATGAAGAACGAAGATACATCTTAGAAGAGAATCAAGCATAGATTGAAGTGGAATAGTGATATTATTAATTCATAAGAATCGGCAGAGCTCCTAACCTTAACCTAGGAGGTTAGTGACTCATACTGTACAAAGAAGTAATGAAATTCGAAAATATGGCATAAAGTTCTAAACAAGAGTGATCCCTGTTCTATATATACTAATCTGCTAGCTAAGAATTACAGAAATAAGATAAACTAGTCCTATAGTGCGAAAATCCACTTCTGGGGCCCACTTGGCGAGTGTTTGGGCTGAGCTTGAGCGAAATCCATGAGCTAGTACTCCATTTTGGGCATTCAATCCCAGCTTTGGACTCCTGAATGGGCGTTGGACACCAGCTACTCCCCTTTGAGCGTTGGACGCTAGGAATGGGGCTGGTGGCTGGCGTTGAATGCCAGTTTTGCACCTTCATTTCCAAAGTAATGTATGGACTATTATATATTTCTGGAAAACCTTGGATTTTAGCTTTCCATAGCCGTTCAAAGTGCATGGAGGTCAGATCCTGACAGCATTTGCAATCCTTTCTCTGTCTCTGAACTAGACTTTTACCAGAACTCCTCAGTTTCAGCCAAAAAATACCTGAAATCATCATAAAACACACAAAATCAAAGTAGAATCCAAAAATATAAATTTTTCACTAAAACCTACAAAAATATAATAAAACTTAGATAAAACATAACAAAAACTATATGAAAATGATGCCAAAAGCGTATAAAATATCCGCTCATTATGCTCCCTTGTGTTGATATGGGTCGGAGATCCAAGTGTGGTTAAACTCTGACATGTTTCAAGAGATGTCATGAAAAAGAAGTTCTGCAGAAAATTGGTCACTCGGGGTCGAGCCGAGGTGAGAGAGCACACGTAGGAGCTCAATTCTAATATGAGGAAGGACTATCCTTAGTATTGAGATGAGGTGATTTTCTGGTTAACATAAAGGAATATTTAGGTTCTTGGGGGCTAATAATCAAAGTGTCACAACGGAACCATTTTGGAGCATTCATTTTGAATTATGTTCAAGTAATCAGAGGAGGCAATTGTAGTGTGGAGTTATTATTTGAATTTAGTAAGAATGAGAACCTGTTGTGTAAGTTGCGGTTTGGGGGTTGGGAGTGGAAGATGTGGCCGAAGGTGTAATTTTCAATCAGATGCAAATCACAGGTGATTTTAAGACTGATATTCAGAGAGCACAATAAGAGAATGAATAGCTGCAGAAAATGCTACAAGTGATTGAACAAAGGGAGCAAGGATAGGTCACCTGAGATAGAGAAGGAATTTAGAGGTATAAAGAGAGAAATTACGTACTAAATGTGGGAAAATTGCAAAATAAGATACCGTCCAAAGCTCACAAGATCGGCTTCTTAATTCATCCTAAGGACGACAAAAAAATTGCATCATGACTTGAGAACGATATTGAGGTAACAAAATTTTGAGGGTAAAATTTTAAATAGGTAGGGAGGATGTAAGAACCTGAAAATTAATTAACGATTTAGTTAAAATAAAATAATAATTTAATTATCTGAAATAGCTTGAAAAATATAGAAATATCAATTTGAAAATTTATAGGTGAGATTTGGATTCAGCAAATTTTTTCGAGTGGAAAAATATAATTTTCTACGGAAAAATGCGTAAAAGCGCATACCGGCTTAAATTGGTCCAGTACTGTGAGTGTGAAAATTAAATTAATGAGTGAATAAATTTAAAAAATTGAATTTTATAATTTCGAAAGATAAAAATAATTTAGATTTGAAAACCGGACACTTATTTTAAAGAAACCAAAACGTAAATCGGGCCCAAGTTGGACCTAAACCCAACAGATATAAAAGTTCATTATGGGGCAACTCAGCCTCATTCACCACAAAGAGAGGGAGAGACCAGCTGAGAAAAGAGAAGAAGAAGAACCCTAGGAGAACTATTCACTTTCATCTTCTTTGGATCATAACTTTTGATCCGGAGCTCCAATTGACAAGCCGTTTGCGGTTACACAAAGCTCTTATCGAGCTCTTCGATTCTAATAGAAAAAAGTGGTGAGTAACTCGAAGCCTATGATCCATTTCATCCCAAGATTTATTGGACAAGGTAAAGTATCACCAAACCCTTGTGTTTAGTTGAATAATAAGATCTCTAGCATTAATTTTGGAATTGTATGGTATTAGATTGAGAATGTATGTTGATTGGAGTTAAATTGAAGAATTGGAGTGCTTGGATTGATATATTGTGGATGGAGAGAATCGGCTAAGGAATGGTTTCGGTTTTCTTTAGTTAACATGTAACATTGCGTGAGACTTAGGCTAGTAGCCCTTAAGATAGGTTTGAATTGTATGCATTGGTTGATTGAATGTATATGGTATGTGATTTACTAGATGAGAATGTGGTATGAGCATGTTGAATGAGAATTTGATATGTGATGATGAGATTGATAAATGATAAGAAGGATTAGGCTGGAGGCCGTGACCGGGTAAGTCGAAGACATGAAATAAATGAATATGGTAAGGGTATGATTGTGACGATGATTATTATTGTGAATTATGTTTAGGTTGATGATTGTTGGAATTGTGAACTTATGAATTGTTGTTGGGATTGAATGGTTTATTGAAATGGGTTAAAATCGAATTGCTAGTTGTTGAAGGTTTTAAATGGTTTGAATTTGATGGATGAGTACTTGAAAGTGTGTAGAAGTGCTTAGGATTGAAATTTGGTTTGTTTGAATTAAATTGGATTGAAGGTTTTGGAGAAAGAGGAGTTTGGTATATTTTGATAAAAACCTATTTCTAACCAACTTCAACGGGCCATATCTTGGTTTTCGTGCCCCCCAAATTTTATGAAACTTGTCTTAAATAAAAAGTTGGTCTGTATAGTTTATGAAGTTTGAAGAACGGACGGAAAATGATTTTTAATGAACTATATACGATTTTTATTATCTCCAACTCTCAAGTGAACTAGTTGTCTATGGACCTTCAATGGTTCAATATTCCATTCTTTTTTATTCCAAAAACATCGGATTCTCCCAAAAAACCTTCTGCTTCACTGATGTACCAAGAGTTAAAACTAAGTTAATGGAAAATCCCCTTATATTCATCTCCTAAAAAATGAGTTTTCAGTAAAACACATAGCTTTATACTATAACAAAAAAATATATCCTAAAAAATAATAATGGAAAATCATTTAGAGGATGCTCCTACAGAATTTTATTTTAACGTATTCATGGAAAACAATATGATAATAAAATAAAAGGACTCCTTGTAAAACATTAGGAATATTTAGCTGCGGTCAGCTCACTATTTGTGGACTGTACCACTTAACTAGACTCTGGGTATCAACTTCATCCATTTGACTTCTCGGGTGAACCATAGCAACTTTCAGAGCTAGTTTACCGTTGGTCTCCCTCGGTTCAGTGGGTTTATTCGCTTCACCCTCATTCTTCACAATATTGTTCTCCCCCCATGATGCTAGCAATTAGACTTCTCGTAATATTATTTAAATTTCCCCCAACTTGAAAGGGCAGGACACTATTTGCTATTTCAATCTGCTTGTTAAGACATGAGAATTGCCTCCAATAATTTTGGTGCTTCTCTTTATTTTGGTTCTTTTGTTGTTGCTTGTTGCGGTGCTTGTTTATTGGGATACTTTGGATAATTTCTTGATGCTAGTTGGTATGTTTACTGTGTTTGGTATTCTGTGATGTCTTCTTACCGATGACAGTCTGCTTTGCTTTAAGAATTAGAATATGGTTCTTTTGCTTTTGTATGTTCTTTTGTGATGGATGAATTTTTCCATTTATGAATGTTTGTTATCACATTATATCTTCGCTGGACCCTTGCTGCGAATTCCCAGCATTATTGCTCTATTGATTTTTTCCAACCATGTTGGGGGCTTTGCCTTCATTCTTTTAAATAATTTCCTGATTTTTCTCCACAAGGATATGGAATCTTGATTTTTAAAAATCCTCCTTAGTTTTCTTTTCCAACATATCTGATTTGGTTTTTCTCCTCCTTTGATTATTTTTAACAATTATCCAAGGGCCAAAAAGATTGTCTCTTTAAGAGTCTTTAATGCTTTCCTGATTTGCATTCCTATTTTGAACTTGCCTATTTTGTTGAGATTCCTTAGCTGCATTAGATGTGCTTCCCTAATTCTCTGCCATAATCTTAGATTTCCCTCTTTTATTCTTTTGTTATTTTTGGAATCTTTGATTATTCTCCTATCCGTTGTTGTCTTCCCAACTGCCCAGGGATTCGCCATCCACCACCCCCAAAGCTGTGTTGTTAGTGATTCTTGTCATCTTCTCACTACAATTCTCTATTCTATGTCCATATCTACCATAGTTAAAACAGATTTGATGCAAATCTTCATAGACAATATTAAACTCTTTTCCAAGGGCTAAAAATGTTGGAACCAGCTTCTTTCTTAAGTCAATTTTCACATATATTCTCGTAAATTTTATGTGGGAATGAATAGAGGCCAGCTTGTCTACTTTGAGCATGGTGCCGAGTGCTTTACTCACTTTTCAAAAAAAAAATTGTTGTAGAGCTCAACTGGTAGGTTAGATATTCTGATCCAGACTGTCACCTTCTAAACATTTGTCTCTTGTGGTAGAAACAGTGGCCACATCTTTATACATACCAACATGTAATGGTCTGCTATCATCCACAGGCCTTCAAAGAGATCATAAGCATAGTCATTAGAATCAATGAATTTTACCAGGAAGAAATTTTTAGCAAGATCCGTAACTCTTATTAAGCCCTTTTAATTTTAACCCATCTTCTTTGTACATATCTATCCAAATAAAGCTTAAAGATTGAGAGTTTTTTCGAGAGGCTTTACTATTAGAGAGTGTTTCCATGGCCTACACCACTTGTCGTACTCCTCAAAGGATACTTTGATCATAGGATTAGGTTTGAAGGGAGCATGATCCTCTATCATTGCCTCCTTAATCAGATCCTCCAAAATATAATCTTCCAATACCATTTCAACTATTTCTTGTGGATTCAGTTTCCCTAACCCATCACAATAGGATCTCCTTAGCATCTTGTTTTTTTTATTCATCTTGTTTTCCTTCTTGATTCTCACTATCAAAGGCCTTCTTTTGATTAGATGCACCATTCTTCTTTTTAATACCTTCCATATTCTTTTTATTCATTTCTCCTTCATTCATTTTGCTATTTTCGATTTCTTGACACTAGATGTTCCTCCTCTAGCAAACGTTTGTTAGGATCGGCAAGAGAAGAGAGTCAGAGCCCCTTGAACATAGAAGAGTTTTTATTCATTAAGAGTTGAGAGATTTTGCATAAGTAACTTTTTTCAAAATACGTTTTATATTGACTTGTGTAACACCCTAATTAGCCTAAGCTTTACCTCGCGTCGTAAAGCAAAGGTTAATCAAGGGTTACGACAGTTCTAAAGCTGATACATATGATATATAAAAGAAATAATATAATCTAGAAGCCTGATGAAGGATAAGAAATAATATAATCTAGAAGCCTAATGTAGCGTCTAACTTAACGCACAAGAAATAGATGTGATATGAACAAAGATAATAGTATAATAGTATAATACAATAAGAAACTAGCCTACGGCTCGCGGAGTTTAAGCCGGCTAGCCAAATATATTGACAAAAAGGAAACTGAAGTTTAAAATGGCTTATACAAGTTTTGATTTTATCTCAAATACAAGCCTCTAAGCTAAGACAAAATACAAAAGTGAGAGACATATACAATATAAACCAAAAAGACTCCAAAAGGTATCCAGATCCTCCACTTCTGTCACCAACCAAACAGCTCACCCAGGTGGGTTGCGACCTGCATCTAAAAAACACAACAGAAATATGGTATGAGAACCGGAGGTTCTCAGTATGGTAACAGTGCCCAGTAATGTAGGATATAAGACCCCGGGACGCCAAAGGCAATCCTAGACTCCATATCCATCACAATAATTCAAACTTAAAGCTTTCTAAAACAATAAAACACATATATAACTCTTAACATAATTAAACCGGGTATTCTACCTTAGGGGATTTCTATTCTAACTAAACACTGCTGTCCCACCACCTTCACCAACCTAACCTCAATACGATCTCATCGACACCGCCTTCCGAACCTCTTCAATCTCAGTAGAAACCACAATTAATTACAATGCAAGTAAATCACAAGTAAAAGCATATAAGGCAAGTAATGCAAGTAGCGATTAGGCATGTTATACAAATAGGCAAACAATTATAAGTCGACATAGTAGACAAATAGATAGAAAATGAACATGATGAATGCCTGTCCTACTGGCTGTGATATTATATTGTCGGTTCAACTGCCAACCTGACACATCTCCATGGCGACATCGCCCTTTGGAATCATCAGTGGGAACCCCCAAGATATAGTGCTCGGATCACTATCCAGGGTTATGCGCCTGTACGCTTTAGAGATTCGAAGGGATGTGAGTGGGATACTCTTGCCACCGACCTCACATCTCAGCGCAAGCGGGACGAACCACCACCCTTACGCCGCCGCCGCTACCTCGACAGGCGGGATCCAACCGCCGTCCCTGCCGGGCGCATAGCGTATCATAATTTCAATATACAATTGATACATCAGTGGTTTTTCGAAAACATTTTCAATATCACATGGATCCATCATCTCATTCAGAGTCCTCGACTCATCTCAACCACTGTCAATTCAACATTTCCATTCTTCATTCTCACTCTACCAACCCATCCTCAGTACACCTGAAACCTAAGCCTCCGTTCTCTAATTTCTCATAATAAACATTAACTAAAACCCGTAGCTTATTTCCCATATTCCCATACTCAAAATTAGGCCCAAAAGCCTTAAAATGGTGTTATAGAAGAATACTACCTTGTTAGGAAGGTGAAATAGTTGAAAACAAAGTTTAAATTTGTGAAACAGGGCGTGTGCATACGTACAAGGGTGTGCGTGCGCACGCCCAATAAGATTTTGAAAGTGTGCGACGCACAGGGGTGTGCGTACGCACAGGTACTAAAATTTACAAGCCTGTTCACTCGCACAAGCTGTGTGAGCGCCCCAACAGACGACCCTTCCCGACTTGTGCGTGCGCACAGGGCTGTTGGTGCACAAAATTGTGATCCTTAACAACGGCGCCAAAAACTTGGTGCTCGGAACGTAATTCACACACTTTGTCACAACTCCGCACAACTAACCAGCAAGTGCACTGGGTCGTCCAAGTAATAAACCTTACGTGAGTAAGGGTCGATCCCACGGAGATTGTTGGTATGAAGCAGGCTATGGTCATCTTGTAAATCTTAGTCAGGCGGATTCAAATGGTTATGGATATTTGATAATTAAAATATAATTAAAATATAGAATAAGATAGAGATACTTATGCAATTCATTAGTGAGAATTTCAGATAAGCGTATGGAGATGCTTTGTTCCTTCTGAACCTCTGCTTTTCTACTGCCTTCATTCAATCCTTCATACTCCTTTCCATGGCAAGCTGTATGCTGGGCATCATCGTTGTCAATGGCTACTTCCCGTCCTCTCAGTGAAAATGGTCCAAATGCGCTGTCACCGCACGGCTAATCATCTGTCGGTTCTCGATCATGTTGGAATAGGATCCATTGATCCTTTTGCGTCTGTCACACGCCCAACACTCGCGAGTTTGAAGCTCGTCACAGTCATCCCATCCCAGATCCTACTCAGAATACCACAGACAAGGTTTAGACTTTTCAGATCTCAAGAATGCTGCCAATAATTCTAGCTTATACCACGAAGACTCCGATCTTTCGGAATGGAGGCTAAGAGATAAACGCTCAATCCAAGGTAGAACGGAAGTGGTTGTCAGGCACGCGTTCATAGGTTGAGAATAGTGATGAGTGTCACGAATCCTCATATTCATCATGTTGAACTGCAAGCGAATATCTTAGAATAGGAATAAGCTTGAATTGAATAAGAAAACAATAGTACTTTGCATTAATTCATGAGGAGCAACAGAGCTCCACACCTTAATCTATGGGGTGTAGAAACTCCACCGTTGAAAAATACATAAGTGATGAAGGTCCAGGCATGGCCGAATGGACAGCCCCTAAACATGATCTCTGAACATCCAACTATGCAAAAGATGATCCGAAGATATAAATACAATAGTAAAAAGTCCTATTTATACTAAACTAGGTACTAGGATTTACAGAGATAAGTAAATGATGCAGAAATCCACTTCCGGGTCCACTTGGTGTGTGCTTGGGCTGAGCATTGAGCTTTCATGTGTAGAGACTCTTTTTGGATTTAAACGCCAGTTTGTAGCCTGTTTCTGGCGTTTAACTCTGGTTTGCAACCTGTTTCTGGCGTTTAACTCCAGAAAAGGGCAGGGAGTTGGCGTTTGAACGCCAGTTTGTGTCATCAAAACTTGGGCAAAGTATGGATTATTATATATTGCTGGAAAGCCCTGGATGTCTACTTTCCAACGCAATTGAGAGCGCGCCAATTGGGTTTCTGTAGCTCCAGAAAATCCACTTCGAGTGCAGGGAGATCAGAATCCAACAACATCTACAGTCCTTTTTCAGCCTTTGAATCAGATCTTTGCTCAAGTCCCTCAATTTCAGCGAGAAAATACCTGAAATCATAGAAAAACACACAAATTCATAGTAAAGTCCAAAAATGTGATTTTTATTTAAAAACTAATAAAAATATACTAAAAACTAACTAAATCATACTAAGAACATACTAAAAACAATGTCAAAAAGCGTATAAATTATCCGCTCATCAGTTGTGCGTACGCACAGGTCGTAATTCTTCATTGATGTGCACGCGCACAAGCTGTGCTAATGCTGCAAGTAGAGAAACTTTTCCTGCCTGTGCATATGCACAGGTCTGTGCGTCTGTACAGAATAAGATTTTTGCATGGTTGTGCGTGCGCACAAGGCTGTGCGTGCGCACATATCAGAAATCCTGAAATTCTGCAACTTTGTAGAATTTCAAATTTTCAGCACCAACTTTGAATGATCATATCTCCTTCTACAAAATTCTAAATTTTACAAACTTTAGATCGATTCAAAGGATTTTCAATGAACTTTAAATCTAAACCAGTTCCAACAGATTTTGAAAACCGAGGTAGAAGTTATGATCAGACAAAGTTTATTAAAATCAACTTTTACCCAACATTCACAAAATTACCAATTCTCCCAATTTTCATAACCCAAACCAACCAAAACCACATTAACTCTATGCCATATCAGATCTTACCATGTGCTATACTTCAACTTACTACTCCACCATATATAATCATCAGTCCCATTATCAAAAACATAGTAATACCCTTACTAACCATCAATATCATCAATTTCAACATCAATCCCCAATATCATACTATCAACATCAATATAGCTATTTATCAATCACCCCAAATCATTAATTATCATGCACTATCATGCCACACTTCTACCAACATAATCAAAACTCATCAATTCATCATAAATTATCATACCTAAATGTTCAATACCCAACAACCATTATTTACCAACATAACAATATCAATTCATCATACATCATCAACAACCACTTTAATTCAAACCTATCCTATGGGTTACTAGCCTAAGTGTCCATGAATATTATATACTACATAGAGGAAATCGAAACCATACCTTGGTCGATCCCTAATATGCACCAAAACCCCAAATTGAGCCCAAGATAAGCTTTTCAAGCACAATCTAAGCCACCAAGAATCTCCAACAAGCATTAACAACCATCAACAAGCTCCAAACTCACCATAATCAAGCTATACATACATAAATCATCACAAATCAATCTAGGGCTCATTATAATTGAAATTTCACAAGAGTTTCAATGCCTCTTACCTTGCCAAACAGTTTTGGAAGCCAAAACCAACATCAATCAAAGGCTAGAGTGTACCTAAACACCCAAAAATCACAAAACCTCACTTAGCCAAAATCCCTAAAACTCAAAACTTTGAGAAGAAGAATTGAGAGGGATTCGAGCTTTCCTTACCAATTTCTTGGGTGGATTTTATAGAGTTCTTCACAAGGAACGCGTAGCCGCAAAAATGGTGCAGCGATCGGAGCTCTGTAGCTCAAGATATGAGCTTGGGAAGAGGATGATGAATAGTACTCACTCTTTTCTTCTCTCCCTCCTTTCAATTTCTGATTTGTGTGTGCGTTTATGGGGTGAAGGGTTCATTAATGACCCTTTAAATATGTTGGGCTTGGGCCCAGTCCAACCCGTTAGTGTGTTTAGCCCGTTTGGCCCAACTTCGGGCCAAACCTTAAAAATTAACGCCCAGTTTTTCATTTCTAATGATTTTCTAAGGTTTTTGGCTATTTTCACTTTCTCTCACGCAGCACCAGGCAGACTTAAGTCGGATCAACCGGTTCAACTACTGGTTTGCGATTTTTCACGATTTTTCGCAGAAAACACATTTTCTGACTCAGAAAGACCTACTGAGCCCAAAAATCATATTTAAATCCTCAAATTCTCACTCTAACTTTTCGGAATCTACTTTGGGCAATATAATCACTTTATTAACTGATTGATTACTTGCGGTTCTTACAACTTGAGCGTATAAAAAGTAGTCCTCAGACAAGAATAAAGGAGTTTAATTCCTTAAAAATTTGAAATATACATCGGATAAAGTTACTACACAAGAACAACATTAAAAGATAATTGTACAAACAAATCACAATATAGTTTTATTTAATTAAAGGTTTTGCTATTTCAACAACGTAAACTGATTATAACAACCAACAACTACGTATTTTTTACATAATATATACAAATATTAAGGGGATAAAACTCGAATGATTTCACTTTTTCCTCCATTTGTTTGTTTCTTTGTTATGTAGCTATTCTCCTACACAAAATCTACTTTTTTATGCCTTTGTCTCTAATACACACCGATAAAACTTGTTTCTCCCATTCCATCGATTCCTCTCACTTCGCCACTCCCCCAACACCCATAACCTCTCCTTATTTTCGCCATTGGGTTAGGGTTGACAGTGGTGAATTGTGGTAGTAAGAACGGGGGTTAAGAGGTTAGGATTAGATTGGGTTAGATTTGGGTGAGATGGGATTAAAAGTTAAGATAGGATGAATTTTATTTTGTTTAAATTCGATAATTATTTATACTAGAGGCAAATTTATCAAAAAATAATTCTTAACGAAAGATTGTTCGAAACATTATTGTAACATTAGAAAAGATTTTCTTAAGAAAAAAATATTGAAAACAATTGTTATTTGATAAAACGCGAATGCTCCCCTCAAGATGTCCCAAATATATTTTTTTAAAGATGCTAATGTATGACATGGTAATTGGTATTATTTATAAAACCGGTTAATTTATTATTTAAATCTGGTCAACTCAGTCGGTTTACATAACCCAGACCGGGTTATGTTTTTTTTTTTTTACTTTCAAAACGACATCATTCATCAAAACCCTAACCCTCACCCCTCACCGTCTCCTCCAATCCTCCCTCATCGTCACTCTCACTAAAGTTGAGCTCTCTATCTTTGTCACTGTGGCTCACAAGCTCTCTTCCTCTCTCTACTCCGGTCTCTCTCACTGTCTCCGGTGTCGCACTCAAGCTCGATGTCCCTCTCTGTGTCGTCAGTTGTCTCCGTCTCGCACTCAGTCGCGCTTGCACGCCTTTTTTGCTCCGCCATCACCGGCGGCAAAAGCAGGGTCCCGAGACTGGTTGTCGTCATCACTCCCTGTCTCGTCACTGTTGCACACTCAGTCGGCTCCTTTGTTGTGCTCGTCGTCACCGGCGGCAGAAGCAGCAGGTCCCGGGGCTAATTGTCATTGTTGTCTTCTTGCTTCGACTCTCAATTTTGTTTATACCATGGAGAATAGCTTGTACAACAAGAACAATATCCAAATTTCAAGGGCATGCACTAGCATTACCTATTATTGTGGAACTTAGGCATTGCTTTGGTGCTTCTTGTTTTTGCACCAATCTTGTTTACTTGTTGCCTCAAGTAATAAATACATGAAACAACAAAAGTATATTGTGTTTGAATTTTGTTATATATTTTGATTTTTTGCTGATGCAATTTTATTGAAAAATGTTTAACTAGTAGACTTGAAGCATTTCACAGTTTTTGCATGGTGTCTTATCAAAATAGAAATAAATGAAAAGAACTTTTGTATGACCAATGATTAGCACTTAGCAATGTTTTTGTATGTATTTTTTTGGAGTATTTTTGACATTCCAACCTTTTCGTGATGTTGCTGTTGATTTTGTATGTTGGTGTATAGTTTTTCATCTGTTGTGCAGTTGTGTTTGTTGCTGTTTTATATATGTTTGTGCTATTGCTACTCATCTTGTGTCTTGTGTGTTGTGATGTTAGTGGAAATTTCTATGAGACCTGTGACAGAAGTTGAAGTTTAAGGTGCAGGTCTCATGAAGACAGGAACGCTCTCCTCTATAATAGCCAACTTGTGTGTCGCGCCTCCCTTGTATACATTTTCGATTCTAAAGTCATACTAGGATTCTTTTAGTAACATTTCATGTAATGTGCTCCAATTCATTTAAAAATCTAAAATGACATAATATTTTTGTAGTTGCTTCACTTTTACCCCCACCCCACGGGAAAAAAAAAACTACAATCACTTCACTTAAATAGATTATTGCATGATTTAGTCAAAGAAAAGTTAGGCCGATGACTAAGTACCAAAAGAAAAGGATTTGTTTTACTTAAGGAAAAGAAAGTGTTAAAAGTTAAGTAATCCTACCCAAACAACCAATATGTACCTTTCCCTTACTACTACTTCAATGCCTAGTGCATTTCCTGATCACTTTCAATTTTAGACAATTAGTAAAAGTCATTTTGTATGAGCCAACTTCAAATAAATAAAGTAATTATAAATAAACTTATTTTTAAAGGTCATTTTATTTGTACACTCTAGAGCTTTATATTTAGAATACAATTATTTATGGTTAGTTCAATAATCACTCTTGCTTTCATCCTGTGCGTGTAAAGATGCAAAACTTCTTTCCTGCAAACAAAAGAACAGACAAAGTGGGCTAAGATGAAGTCCAATGCTGACTAAAGTAATATTTAGTTCATTCACCAAATAAATAGATTCAAAATGAAGAAGCACTAATTGATAAATAAATTTTATTACATAATTTAGATTGTGAGACTATTCCTATTACACTGGTAAATCATTTTTTTGCTTTAATACTTCAAAACCAAAATATCATAACACGTCACAAATTAAGCACACAAAAAATGATGATGGTACATGTTTAGAAATGCAAACTAGAAACAAAGTGCTATTCAATGCTTTCCTACAGTTAAAGAATATAGGAACTGCAACCTACCTTCTTCATGCACTTTATCATAATAGACACAAGTTTATAACAACAAGGGGAACCATCTTCCATCTTACACCAACTTGAAAGTAAAATATTAACTTTTTCCCCACTGACCACTAATGCCTACCGTGGTTCCATTTCCTCTATTCTTACCACCACTAATGCCTGCTCTGTTTCCATTTCCTCAGCTCTTGCCACCGTAATAGCCAGTGGTTCCTTTTCCTTTTCTTTTTCCTATTTGGTTCAATTATAACAACAACATTAGTATTGGTCTTTTTTAAAAGAACCAACTAAAAAAAAATGTGAATGCTACCATGCCCTCTTTAAAATAAAGGGTAAATTACCCTTTGTGATATATATAGTGCCTATAATTATAATTAAGTTGAATGTTAACCATAATAATTAGGTATATGTTCTCTACTTTTTTTTCTCTCTCTTGTGTTTATTTAAATTTAGTTTAGCACCACCAGTCTATGATAGTGGTGGCAATTGTCACTGTTGGAAAAATTTCTTTGCGGTGAACTCACAAACCCATCAACAAGGTGTAAGTACGTATTTAGCTCGTTACACGTGGCAACATTTGTGCTACCGAGGTATGGAGAATCTCTGCTACATAGGCGCAACTCCTTCCCAACCTCAGCGTACACCCACTGTGCCCCTCCACCCTCTTCTGTATGGTGATAACATCCTCGGAGTTCACTATCCACACAACTTTTGTCCCATGAAAGTGATTAAATTCTTATGCATGATTGTCACCTCATCTTGCAAATCCTATTGATCTCCACCTCATCGACAACAATGTCTTTAATCACGTGAGGATCCGAATCTACCATCATTTGAAACTTGTATTTGACATCATCAATAACAATGTCTTTAACTGTGTTTATGACTTGATGATCTAAAGAATCTTTCCAAATGTCTTTATGACTTCTATTATCACGGACCATAAACTCTCCTCTACCTTCAAGTGCATCAATTACCACAACTCCATCAAGGTCAGAAGACACATACACTGAATAAAATCATAGAAGACTACAGAAAGGAAGAGTCACGAAGGGCAAAGAGGCTGACAAATGAGCTGCAACTAAGACTAGCGAAGATGCTTCTGCAGCAGCGATGAAGACCGGGCTGGAGGCGGCGACGTTCAGGCTACAACGAGGGAAAGCGACGATTCTACTTCATCCCTTAGATGCGAGAAGACGACGATTTTACGGTGAAATTAACTGTCAAAGTGAGAGACGGTGGCAGTAAGAGCGGAGGAGCGTGGCAGTGAGAGAAAAAAAACCATTAAAAAACCGTTTATGGGCAAATAATAAAAATTGTTAAAGATGAACTGTGTTTTAGTTTGACCAATGCTACCTGTCAAAAATTAATTGGTAGAATTAATGTGTCTTTAAAAGAAGTTGTTTTTTGTGTGTTTATGTAAGTGGTGTCCTTGATAAAAATCTTGAGAATAATCAACATCATATTTTACCTTTTCTTTTAAAACTAAGTAAGCTTAATTCAACTCTAAAAAATATCGCAACACATTATTTTACAGTTTACACATAAACACTATAGAAACTGTAATTTTAATCCGCACCAGACTTGTAATAATATATATCTGCGTTTACCACTCATGTTAGCGTGATCAGTGTCATCTCAGCAATAAAAGTAGTAGTGAACTTGGTACTTTCTTATGTGTTTCTTTCCTTTTGATCTTTAGTGCTGAGCTTTCCAAATTGCTTCTTTTGAAGTGGGAACATAAAAGGATATTACCAAGCTGACACATCAAAATAAAGTTTCATAATCAAAAGGAAGAAAGGAAAAAAGTTGCTCTACTTAAAAAAATCAATGAGCAGGTATTTTTATTTTAAGTTGTATGTTTTAGTTGTTTTCTTCAATCATTCAGTTGCTTTCACAGCTTGTTTGCATGCAGCGAAATAATTCTATTATTTATCTAAGTAAGAGT
>NC_029788.2:65309460-65309735 GCF_000816755.2 Arachis ipaensis
TATATCATTCTTTAGTATATTCTTTAGCATCATTTTGCTGCTTCTGAACTCTGAAATGGGTTTGATACCACTTTCAGCTCATCTTACCTGGAAATCGTTGTTTTGAGCAAAACCTATTACTCAGGTGATTTAAACACTGGTACTCAAACCGAACTCTTTGTCTCTTTCTAGAAATTTACAAAGTCAATGCAAGATTCTATCCCTTAATAAGCCCTCTGTCTTTTTTCTCTTTCTTTTTTTTTTTTTTTTTTTTTTTTTTTTTTTTTTTTTTTTTT
>NC_029788.2:65309851-65316672 GCF_000816755.2 Arachis ipaensis
TTTTTCTGGGGTTTCTTATGGAGCAATTGAGCTTTTTATTTGATATAAACAAACCGAAAATTATTCTATGCTTCTTCCTTCTGATAAAAATTCATTTTTGTACCAAAGTTTGCTTATAACAGCCATCAATAAAATGAATGTATTAAATGTAATTAGCACAATTATTATTCATAAAATTCTCACTTCCTTAAGTTGATCCAAGAGAAAGACAAGGAAAAAAGTAACTATGATTAAAAATTCTCAACATTGCTGTTTCTTAATGTTGAGCTTGAGTTTGTTCATTTTTCCATTGTAAACCCTGCTTCTAGCTAGCTTTTAATCAATTGGCCGTTATATAATATGAATGAACTCTTAATATGATTTTTTTTCATCTCATGATGTTTTAGTACATGAGCTCTCAGCCATCTCAACTAGTAATTTGAAAAGGATGGGAATATATGATCCGTTCCATCAAGTTAGCATGTGGAGTGACAGCTTCAAAGTTGATGGCAGCCTGAATTCAGTTGCTTCCCCAATGTTAATGGTGAACACAAATATGGAGGAAAGTAAGGTTAGAACTTAAAACGAATATTATGTTTGGTTTGTATCTTCATTTTCTATTTTTATTTCACTTTCAAGTTTTAATAAGAAAAAAATGATAGCAAGAAAAGAAAATAGAATTATATTATTTTATAATTTTTTTTATAAAATCCTAAAAATAAAAACGTTAAAAATAAAAATAGAAAATAAAACCATAAATTAAACTTACCTTGACAATGTTTTTCAATTTGATTTGACTCTTCTGTGCAGCCGGAATTTATTCCTCATGAATCAAGGGAACCTTCCGGAGATGATCAAGAGATTACTGATAAAGAAGTTAGTAAGGTAATGAAATTTGAAATCTCTATATGTGTGTTCTATGTATTGCTATTTTGAGCAGTTTTCTTTTCTTTTTTTTTTTTTAAATGTGTTGTTGTAAATACTATAAATTGGTGATATTGTCCACTTTGAAGTTGGTTTTTCCCACTGTTTTAAAACACGTTATATATAAAGGAGAAAAATTAGACATCGATTGGAAAGGCAAATGAAACAACATGCTTTATAAGTTATACGAGTGTGAATACCTTTTCCTTGTGACCTGTTTTAAAACTATGCCATGAACTAGCCGCAAAACAGACAATATCTCTAGCAGCCGAGCTAGGTTGTTAAAAAAGAGGATTAAAAGTTTGAATGAACGTCGTACATATATTTTTCTAATAAAATATTTTACACGTAGCGTTCCTATACCTAAACGTGTTGTATTCCATGTAACTATGACAATGATATAGGTTTTCTATTATGGTATTTAGAGCCTAATTGCTCTACCATGGCCAGAGGAAACATTTCCTCTGCTTCCAATCAACAACAACTGCCTCCTAAAAATAACCCACCCACGGACCATTCCCAAAATCCAACTTCTTATTATATTCATCCAAATGGGAACCTCATTCTTACTCTTGTATCTGTCACTCTCTCATCTAAAAAATATAGCCGAATCATATTTCTTAGGCTTTCAGAGTTCCAGATTGGATTAATGTCATGTAAGATGGATGAGCTTGAAGCTGTTTGAAAAGAATTACATTTAGCGCCTAGTTCCGATGCAGTAATGGGTAGACAATTCTTTGGTATGCAGTTCACTATTTTTTGTTAAATTACCAGGGTTTCTTTAGAAAGAATTTATAGTATGCGGTATTCAAAAAGGGAGATTTAGTAGGCAATACACAAGTAAATTAAGGAACCCAATTAAATAGGGTCAACCTTTTAAAATGATGCTAAGTAACTGAAATGCTTCTTGGTGATTTATACTTTTGAAGTTCTTATATCAAGAATGTAAATTTTTTACATGAGTAAGTGACATTACAGTTGCTCAATATTCATGTGTAGGTGCATCGACGACTGGCGCAAAATCGTGAGGCTGCACGGAAAAGCCGGCTGCGGAAGAAGGTTGTTGAAGCTGAATCACTACGAGTTTAGGCAGTATTTATCATCTCTTCTGATTCGTACCTTTTTCTTTTACTTACAGGCTTATGTTCAACAATTAGAAACAAGCAGATTGAAGCTCATGCAATTGGAGCTGGAGATAGAGAAAGCAAGAAAACATGTAATGGTTTCGGGCTTTCAATGTTTGTTCTTCCTCTTGTCATGTTTAGGCATACACTAAAATGTTTTTTTTGCAGGGTCTATATGTAGGGAGTGCATTAGATGATGGTTATACTGGCTCGCCGGGAACAATAACCTCAGGTTTTTTATTCTTGAAGTTTAGTTTTAATCTTCATGAAACTGTTATTTTCTATGTATCATGCTTCTTGTTCTATGTTCAAATGAAATTGCAGAAATTGAACCGTGATGTTTGTATTGTGTGTAAATCCATGTATTTCTTGTTTCATGTAGTAATCTATCCATGTCTTTAGGCATATGCGAATGTGATTATTTCGACCAAGATATTTTTCGATTAGGGTTAAGTACGATTGTAGTCCCTAAGGTAGAGATCGAAAATTTTTTTTCTCCAGCCTTTTTTTGCCTATAAAATGGTACCGAATGTTTAACCTAGTTTTAAAATTGTCCTTTTAATCAAAATTTTAATTTTTATTACTAAATTATCCATAATTAAAAAATATAAAAGAAAAAAAAAGAAAAAGGGTTAAAGGGCTAAGGAACAGGAGAATGGAATTACGCCGAGGTGGTTCAAGGAAGAAGAGGAAAAAGGGGAAGGGAATTCGCCGCCGCTGCTCGTCGTCCTTCGGTCACTAGATCTCACCGCTGCTCCTCTGGGCTCGGCGGAGGTGCTCGATGGCAGTGGGTTCTGGTTTGAAGCAAGAACAAGAGAAGGCTTCGGTAGTTTTTTGATGGTGGGTGGAGGAAACGCCGACGGTGATGGTGGAGCTCAAAGAAGATGGCGTGAACTGAAGGTGAGTCGAGGGAGGAGAAGAGGGCTTCGCGCTGTGATGGTGGCGCTAGGATAGTGCGAAGAGAGAAGAAGAAAAGGGTGGTGGCGTTGTGATGGCTCGCCGGCTTCTGCTTCTGCTTCCATTCTTCTTATGCTTCTGCTCCCATTATGTTGTTGATTTCTGATTATTGTTGCTTCTGCTTCTGGTTGATTACATTGTTTCATTGTTGTTCTGCTCCTGTTTTTGCTTCTGCTTGATTACAGTGTTTCATTGTTTCATTATACAGATTTGTTGATCCATTATCCATTTTTTTAATGTTTATTACATTGTTTCATTGCTGTTTTTTCTGGTTCTGCTTCTGCTTGATTTTGGGAAAGAAGGGGAAGGGGTATTTTGGTCAGAAGGAAGGTTTTAAAACTAAGTTAAACCTTTGAAACTATTTTGTAGGCAAAAAAACGCCAAGGACAAAAAAGATTTCCGACCTCTACGTTAGGGACCAAAATCGTACTTAACCCTTCTGATTATCATAGTTAAAGGATGATTACTAAAATGATTTTAGAAAATGATTGGGCGATTTTGTGCTAGACTTCCTAATCTATTTCTTGAACTGCTAAGTACACATTTTGAGCATTTAATAGTGCCATGAATTCAATCCGTAATAAGTTGAAATCTATTGGATGCGGTTTTTATTGGTAAATATATGTATGAACAAAGTATTATGTGCTGATTTACACGTTGCTTGCATGACAAGATTGAAATCAAAAGATTATGAATCTTTTTGTTTTTTGTTTATAATGTTTAAACTCCATTTACTTTGCATTTATTACTAGTCCTTCTTAGTGCAAGCCCCGTTGAGCTTATAGCTTTTGAGATTTACCAAGCAGGGTTAACGGTCTTTGAGATTGAATATGGACACTGGGTTGAACAACAGCATCGACAGAATGATGAACTCAGAAATGCATTGCACACTCATGCATCTGATATAGAGCTTCATCTACTTGTTGAGAGCAACTTGAATCATTATGCAAATCTTTTCCAGATGAAAGCAGACATGGCAAAGATTGATGTATTTTATTTGATCTCTGGTGCGTGGAAAGCATCGGTTGAACGCCTTTTTCTTTGGATTGGAGGATCCCGTCCATCGCAGCTTCTAAATGTAAATCCCTATACTATATTTCATTTTAACATTCAATTACTGTGGAAAAAGGAAGCTCTATACCATCTTCTCCTTTCTCTCTCTGTCTCCAGTTGTAATCACTTTGAAGTTTGTTTGTTTTTAAATTAGTACAAAATACCCGACATTCCTTGTAGGTGGTGAAATTTATGGTGACTCCTGTCTGTTTGTGTAGGTCACGTTGACCTTTCTTACAGGAAGGATAAATATTATATTTATAAGAGTGCTTAGTGTTATATTTTATTTACAATCATGTTATAAATACACTAAAAATTAGCTGCTAAATCAGTCACTCATATATAATATATACTTAAATACAAAATAATATTAAAAACAGATTAAACAATATATATATTTTATACACAAATATATAATAGTTAATTTTGATGGCTGATTTTAATGTATATGCACAGCTACCTAGTATTATTTTCACAATAACAAAATAGGTCAAGGTATGGTTTTAGAATTAAAGGGAATCAAGTTAAATTTTACTTTAGGAGGTGAAAGTATTTTCCCTTTAAATTATCGATCATTATTTAGTAAACTATATTTTTCTTTTGGCCATTCTTCACAGATCATAGTGCCACAACTTGAGCCTTTGAGCGATCAACAAATCGCCAGTATTAACAACCTCCGTCTATCGTCCCAGCAAGCAGAAGATGCGCTTTCACTGGGGTTGGAGAAACTACAGCAGGGTCTGGTCCACAGCATAGCAGTTGATCCAATGCTTATAGGAAACTATGGATTTCAGATGGCTGCTGCCCTTGACAATATTGAGGCTCTAGAAGGTTTTGTGAGCCAGGTAAAGTAACATTAGATATTGAACTTTTTGTTCTTTTTTTTTTTTTTTTCATTCCAAAAAAGCCTTTACAAATCGCTAAAGAAGTATAAACTATATTGATTAAATGACGATGCAATGTCCAATCATAAATCATTTTGGTATTCATAGTTTCATACTATTGTAGTGAAAATCTCTAAGAGGTTTACTTATGAGTTGTCCATCAACATATTAAGTGACAATCAATATTTAATCACCGTATATATGTGTATAAATACATATGTTATTTATCTTAATTTTAATATTTTATTTTATATTTTAATATATATTTTTTACTAATAACTAATTTAATAGCTAATTTTTTATGTTCATATAACATGGTAAATCATTTCCATGTTCATACAGCTATAATTCAAATCACTAGCAACCGTCTAGTGATAAGGGATTTGGGTAATGTATTGTCGATGTATTAAAATTAGGTTTAATTATTTTGTTACTCTATACTGTTTTATTAAATTTGTAATTAAATTTCTATAATTTTTTTTATCGAGTCTTTACATTATTTCAAAATTTGTAATTAGGTCCTTATCAGTGTAAAAAATATCAGAATGAATAGAATATTTTTTCACAAATTAAAAAGTACCTACAATTAAAAATTTAATTAGATCTTTGATCACAAATTTTTTAAAAGAAATGTTCCATTAATTTGAATATTTTTTATACTAACAAGAACCTAATAACAAAATTAAAAAGAATGTAGTAATCCAATTTAAAAAAAAATATATATTTAAGTACTTAATTATAAATTTAGTAAAACAATAAAGACCAATAAAATAATTAAACCTTAAAAGTATTATAGTGCAATTTTGTTTAGGTCTTAATCTCATAGTTATGATATTGCTAGGTCTTTCATTACCTAAATCTATTAGGAATATCAATAAATTTTGATAGCCCTTTAATATTCTTCTATTTGTAATAACATAAAAAAAAGCACCATTAAAAATCTAACTAAAACTATTGATAATCACTATAGAATAATTAATTCTTTTATTTTTCTTCTCTTAACTCTTAGGTTTTTGACTAGAAAAGAATTAAAAGATGATCTCTAATTCTTATCTAAATTATAATTATTCTAAAAGGTTTTAAATTGGTTCTAGATGTACCACGATATCATTACCTTTTTTTCAAATTTAAGATCAAACTATGTAATGATTTGCAATAAAGTCCAATATTAAAAGAGTTGAACTAGAACATATTGTGAAAGAGACATACGGTAGAATCTAGGTTACTTTTTGAGCATGAGAAATCTCAACAAGAAAGATAGATTAGATGCAAGATATTCTAATACATTTAGGTAATAGAAGACTTAATAATATCATAATTAAGAGTTTAAGACCATTAAAATAGAACACTATAACAAAATTAATGTACTATTAATAATGTTTTTATTAAAATTACGTTTGTGCAATTGTTCTTTTTCACTTTTACTTTCTCAACAAGGACAAACTCTATTTTTCTACTCTCTTCTTCTTGCTCCTCAAGCCCCTCTTGGAGAATTAGAGGAAGAAAGGAGTAGGAGAATAGGATTTGAACTTGTTGAGAGGATAAAGGTAGAAAAAGGGAGTTGAGCAAACATAACTTCAACAAAAATATTATTAACAGTACATCAATTTCGTTAATTGTTAATGAAAAATTTAACTGTGAGATAATATTGATTCCATTTTAAACGTTTTGAAATAAAAATAGAACGATTAAAACATTAGAAATTAAAATAGAATTCACCCTAAATATTGAGAACCAAAATAGTACTTTATCCTTTATTATTTTTAGCGAGTTAGCCATCAATATTTTAAAGTATAGGCTAAAGTTTGATCATTAAAGTATAGGCTAAAGTATGCTAATCAATTATTAGACTAAAAGAATTAGATTAATAACTAAAAATAATATAAAAAAATATATTTAA
>NC_029788.2:65317224-65395554 GCF_000816755.2 Arachis ipaensis
TAGCCCTCTAATATTTGTCTTAATGAAAATGTGTGTATTCCCTTCTCTTCAGGCAGATCACCTCAGGCAACAAACTCTGCTGCACATGTCTCGAATCTTGACGACCGGCCAAGCCGCTCGAGGTTTGATGATAATGGGAGAATACTTACAACGCCTTCGCACTCTTAGCTCTTTATGGTCATCTCGTCCTTGAGATCCTTCCTAGCTAGCCCAATACTGTAGAATCATCTAAGATTGAGAACTTTTTGAACATCAACTCTATGAACCTGATATTTGGTTTAATTGATAGAATAGTGCCTCAAGTTTTGTTATATAGTTGTTACATCATATATATAGCACTTAATGTTGAGTACTACGAACCAAGCATTTGTATCCTTTGCATCTCTTAAGAGTATGCGTAGCCTGTAGTTGTTATCTTGTGCATAAACATTGTATGATCTATTTCATATTAAGCTAACTAGTGAGCAAGTATAGTATCTCTTATAAATAAAGGAAGGGAAATAGAGAGCAAGGTTGCGAGAACCGGACCAGTCAATAAACCGGTGAGGTTATTAGTTTAATGGTTTATTGGTTTGATTGGGGTTCAACCGGAGCTCAACCGGTTTAATTAAATATTAAATAAAATTATTAAAAAATCTAAAATTAATTTTAAATATATAAATTCAATAATTTCTAACTTAATAAAATTTAAAATTTCACATAATAAATTATTCATAACTTAATATTAGAAATTCACAAACAACTTCAAACATCAAAGTTTATAACTAAACAACTTCATAGATCATTAAGGAAGAGAAATATAGTGATACTAAAAAACCCAAAAGAATATTTAAATTGGCATGGCTTGTGTACATATCATCTAGCAACACTTAAATTGTGGCTGTAAAGTATAAATAGATTGAATGATACTATTCAAAACAAAGGTATATTTGGAGAAAAAGAATTGTATGTACAATCAATTAGGCAAATTAAATTTAGAATTCATATTAAAATAAAATTATAACAAAAACAATTACATGTATGCATTAGGTGGAAAAGATTTGTTAGACCAACCTCTTGGTGTGCTGTATGTTTGAATTTCTCAGTTTGCTTTGCCAAGCGAATCTTTTTCGGAACATATCTACCAGCCATTGAAGAAACCATGAAAAAAATGAATAACAAATTGGACTTCACAGCCTAACTGCTACTGAATTGGTACAGTTTCTCACATAATTCTAACAATTAAAAACACCAAAATCTAAAAACAGAAACAAGGAGTTAAAAAAAATGAAACTTTATTTGTTGGGTTGTTCATTATATAAATAAAAATCAATCTCCTTCCCTTCATGTTGCATGGTTTGGCAGTTCACATCATAGCTATAGGAATAAAACAACCGAACTCGAAGAAAAGATTGAATTTTTGTTCATGGGGTTGTCCAATTTTTCACTGAGAAAATGATCTTCATCCTTCTCTAAGTGTTCATACTGCATTGTTTGAAGAAAAATAAAAAGATAAACAGTGGCTTTTGTGTGTTCTCACCTCTTCTTCTCAGAGTTGTGAAGAACTAGAAAAGCAGAACCAAATGCTCCTCTTCCAATTTGCTCTATCACCTCATAAAACCATGAACAAATAAATAATTCAGCAACCAAAATCATGAAGCAGCAAACAAATAAAGCATGAACAAATAACCTCAGAAAATTAAGAATCAAAATCATGAATCCAGCAAACAAATAAATCATGAACAGATAACAAATAAATCAAAATCTTGAATCCCACAAACAAATAAATCAGAAAATCATGCACAGAAAATCAGAAGGCAGCGAGGAGGAATAAGTGAATAACAGAGTATTACTTACCGACGGCGAGTAACGGCGACGAAAGAGGAGGCGAGCTCGGCAACGAAAGAGGACGCGGTGGTGGCTGCAGTGGTCAAAGCTGTCGCTGTTGTGGCTGTGGAATGCGGTGGCGATGGCGGTGGGCTGCTCGATGGTGGTGGTGGACTAATGGCTATGCGACTGCGAAGAGAGGACAGATGAGTTGCTGTGGGTAGTGGGTACTGATTCCTCTTCTGGGTGATTAGGGTTCAGCTTCGTTTAGTTTAGCCTTTCTTTTCTTTTTTTTTATAGAGACAAAACGACGCCGTTTAGGGGTTTACTTTCAAACAAAAAATCCGCTAAAAAATTGAACGGTTCTACCGGTTCACCAGTTAACTGCCAGTTCGACCGTTTTTTAACTGGTTTTTTGCAAAGTGATTTCTGGCCTTACCCGGACCTGCTAGGTGACCGGTTCCTGATTAATCCAGTTGAACCAGCCAGTTCGATTCGATTTTTAAAACCATGATAGAGATAGAATGCTAATTAATTTTTTTTCTGTTTGAAAATTTAATGAATATTGTAACATCTTCACTACTAGAATGTTATACTTTTGATTGTGCTTTTCTTATAGCAAAAATATTAGGGCAATTTATCTATATATAACTATAATAAATAGGAGTCTTTATCTGCAATCTTTAGCGATTTTTCTTTAAAAAGTTGGTATTTATTTTTTTTTGAAAAACATACATACATATATAAATAAGTACAATCACATTATCATAATATTCTTTTATTTATAATAATAGTTTGTAACAGTAATATACAAATGTACATGTAACAATTACGACTCCTATCCCTCTTTACAAGATGTAAAATAATAAAGGCGAGGAAAAACATCTAAAATAATAAAATAAATCTTAATCCGCAAGGTATCTGCTTATCCACGCTCAAGAGTATTTTTCTTGTCCATGCTCTGAAAAATATTAGGATATAAGGAATAAAAATCAAACCATCTGGTCCTCAGTAGAAAGAGGGAGTGCCACAAGAGTGATAGAAACAAGTACATGTAGTCAACGCACATCTTAGAAAAGTTTACCTTCATAAAAGCTTGGTTCTTTATTACTTTCTTTTTCAGACATTTTTATTTACTTATATACAATTGCATATCTAAATACTTCTTAGTCATATGTGATTTAGAAATGTGAAATAAATCTTTAAAATTTATGGGTCAAAGACATAGCTAAGGATTTTTTATCTAATAGACTACCATCTCTCTTTTCTACGCATAAATTAGAATCTAATGACAATCCTAAATTCAATCCGCCTCAACCTCCATCACCTCTGTATAATAGCAAACACAATCAAATCAAGCAAAACAAAACACAAATAGACAAATAAGTGTAACAACCTGTATTTTTGAAACTTCTTGGTGCGCGAAATTGAACTCTGCACAACTGAACCGGCAAGTGCACCAGGTCATCTAAGAATACCTCAGGTGAGTGAAGGTCGAATCCCATGGAGATTGTCGGATTAAGCAAACAATGGCTATCTTGTCAATCTTAGTCAGGTGATTTAGAAAAGATGGTTGTTTGTTTAAGAAGTATAAACGAAATAGTAAAGAAAACGAGATACCAGATTAGTGTAAAAGTAATGATAGATATTCAATTAAGCCTTCGGAGATGCGTATTCTTTCCAGATTAACTTTTCGTATTGAACGAATGACTCATTCAATGGCAGCCGTAATTGACTAACTCATGTAGCATCCTCAACAAGTTAGTCTCTTCTAAACCGTATTAGTCTACCATATCCGAGCAACTCATGTAGCATCCTCATCAAGTTAACTCATGGCTTCCCATTATAGTCGAAGGTGAAGACCTAAGCAATCCACTCTCCTTTGCGATCCTACTCAAAATGCCATAGACAAGGTCAGATCTTCCGGATCAGGGAACGCTGCTTCTCATGCTCTAGCCTTAATGCCACAGAAATCTCAGTAACCCACAGTCAACGGGATTATATGTCACATATCCAAAGTCGTCCAGGCACGCTCTTGGAATCTGCAGTGCACTCTCTAGCTGTGGTTCAATGCTATCTGGGTCAGGACTCACACGGAACCCATGTAGAACAAGGCTGATTGTCACTAGTCATCCTCAATTCATGGGATGAAGAACGAAAATGCGCAAGAAAATAGAATCAAACGTGTATTGAAATAGAACACTAATATTATTAATCCATGAGAATCAGCAGAACTTCTAACCCTAACTTAGGAGGTTTAGTTGCTCATGCTTTACAGAAAGTAATGTAGAATGTGAAGAAGGTAAATATGAGATAGAAGTTCCAAAACATGGGTAATCTTCCCCTTTAAATACTAATCTAATAACTAAGAAGTACAAAAAGTATGACAGACTAGACTAGAGGTGCGAAAATCCATCCTTGGGCCCACTTTGGTTGAGTACTTGGGCTGAGCTTGGCGTCCAACTTTGAGGAATGGGCGTTGAACGTCCATTAGGGGGTGATTGGCGTTGCCTTGCTTCTTGGTGGGCGTTGAATGCCCCAAAAGGGGTGGTTCTTGGGCGTTCAATGCTGGCTTGTCTCCTTGGGGCGTTGAACGCTAGCCAGAGGGTAGCTCCTTGGCGTTCAACTCCAAATATGGGCAGGCTCCTTCGAAGAAAAGTGTAGACTATTTTATATTGTAGAGAAGATCTGGAAGTTAGCTTTCCAACGCCGTTGAGAATGCATCATTTGGGCTTCTGTAGCTTCAGAAATACTTGTTTGTGTGCACAGATGTCAGAATCTGACAGCATCTGCTATGCTTTCCTTGTCTCTGAATCAGACTTTACCAAAGCTCCTCAAATTCAGCCAGAAATTACCTGAAATCATCATAAAACACAACAACTCAACATGGAATCAAAAAATGTGAATTTTGCACTAAAACCTATGAAAACATAATAAAACTTAAACAAAACATAACTAAAACAATATGAAAATGATGCCAAAAAGCATATAAAATATCCTCTCATCAGAACACCAAACTTAAACTGTTACTTGTCCCCAAGCAACCAAAAACAAAGTAGGATCAGGAAGAAGAGAAGGATACAATGGATCTCAGAGTTTTTCAGTGAAGCTTAGTTCCAATTTATAAGCGGGGCTAGTAACTATTTACTTTTGAACAGTTTTGGCATCTCACTATCCTTTGAAGCTCAGAAGTGTTGGTGTCTTTAGGAATTCAGAATCCAGATGATATTATTGACTCTCTTAGTTTAGTTCTTTTTGATTCTTGAACATAGCTTCTTTTAGAGTCTGGTCGCGACCCTAAGCGCTTTGTTTTCCCGTATTACCACCTGATACATAAACGCCACAGACACTTGACTGGGTGAACCCCTTAGGATTGTGATTCAGCTTTGCTAGAATCCCCAGCCAGTGGTGTCCTAAGTTCTTAGGCACACTCTTTTGCTTTTGGGATCATGACTTTAACTGCTCAGTCTCAAGCTTTTTACTTAACATCTTCACACCACAAGCATTTAGTTAAGGGGAGGAGCTCATTCGAACTTTTTAGGCCAAGATTTTGTTTCTTTTAGGCCCTCCTAACCATTGATACTCAAAGCCTTGGACCCGTTGCTCTTGCCTTTTGCTTTAAAGAGCTATTGGCTTTTTCTCTTTCTCTCTTACTCTTGCCTTTTGGTTTAAAGAGCTATTGGTTTTTTCTTTCTCTTTTTTTTTTCTTTTTGCTGCTTTTTCTTGCTTCAAGAATCAATCATTGGATTTTTTATATTACCAATAATACTTCACATTTTTCATCATTCTTTTAAGAACTAACACAGAAGAAGGAGAAGAAGAATATTCGAATAAGAGAGAGGAAGAATTTGAAAATTAAAAAGCAAGAAGAAAAACAAGAATTAAAATATTTTTTTATTTTATTTATTTATTTAAATCAAAAATAAAAGTTAATTAATTAAAAAGAATTGAAAAATAATTAATGAAAAAGAGGAAGAAATTTCGAAAATTAGAAGAGAGACGAATTAGTTTGGAAGTTTTGAAAAAGAAGGGAGAGAAAACAAGTAACTAATTAGGAAAAAGATTTGAAAGCAAGATAAGATAGAAGATTAGAAAAGATTTGATTTTAAAATTTGAAATTTGAATTTTAAATTTTAAATTTTGAAATTTAAATTTTGAATTTTGAATTTGAAACAAGATAAGATAAAGATTTGAAAAAGATTTGAATTTTGAAATGGTTTGATTTTAAAATTTGAAATTTGAAATTGAGTTTTAAAATTTGAATTTGAAATAAGATAAGATAAGATTTTTGAATTTTAAAGAAAGATAGAAGATAAGATAGGATTTTGAAAAAGATATGATTTTTGAAAATATTTGGATTTTGAAGTTTAAAACTAAGATAAGATAAGATAATAATTTGAAATTAAAATCTGAAATTTTATTTGAAATTTTCAAAAATTAATTAAAATAAACATAGAAAAGATATATTTTTTTATTTTTGAATTTAATGAAGAAAGAGAAAAACACATAAAAGACACTGTTCCGAGGGTTACCTGAAACTGTTAGGTCAATCTCGGATGAAATCTGTTGTGGTGGCCGGAGCTGACGTGTCCGGCTTGTTGATCTTGGTGGTTCTGCTGATCCTTGATCACTGGAGGGGGGTGGTACCTGCAAGGGACTCTGATGCCTAAGTTAGCATGGGTTTAAACCAGGTATTTAGTAGAATCAAAGTATGAGTTATACCTGGGTGCTCTAGTATATTTATAAGAGTGTGGAGTGACCTTTCTGGATAAGATAAGTTAGTTATCTTGTCTTATCTTCTGAGTGAAGTCATCTTATCTTGAGGGGAGTCGCCCTTATCATTTTAGGCTTCAGTTTCCTTTAGATTGGGTTTTGTCCCTCTATTTGGGCCTGTTTGGGCTCCCTTCTAGCGTTCTGGCCGAGCTCTTTGAGAGGAGCTCGGGTAATCCTGACCTGAAGAGGTCGGTCGACTCGTCTTTCCATCAGTCCGGGTCGTACAACTCGACCCAGGGCATGAACAGTGTCCCTGCTTGAGCGTGGTCTTCTTTTTGAGGTCGAGCTTTTTCGATCTCCCTTGGGAAGCCGAGCTCGAGCATCTTGATCCTTTGCGAAATTTTCATTTAGTTGCTTGAATGCAGAGTGATGAGAGAACTTTTGCGTGGTCTAGAAATTGCGGATAAATCCTCGTTGCAAGTATAGTTTCTAAACCTTCAAAAGTCCTTTCATACAAACATTTTGGTTGTCACAAGTAACAAACCCCTTTTAAAATTGATAACCGAGTATTTAAATCTCGGGTCGTCTTCTCAAGGAATTGCAGGGAGGTATGTTCTTATTATTGGTTATGAGTTTGTAAACTGGTGGATGTTGAGTTTGGGCAATGGGCACAGGTATATTCAAATGACAAATAAAATAAATAAATAACTGTAAAATAAACTTTTGGCAAGGTATGAGAAATTGGAAGTCCAGTCTAGTTATCCTTATCAACAACAATGAAAGTTGAATCTTAATTCCACTTAGTTAACCTTTACTAAAGCAAAGGAAAGTCAAGGGACAATTTGGTTTGATCTTCGAGTCCTATTTATTTCCTAAGAAAAGATTGGGATTATTGAAGTTCAACTCAATTGGCAAGATAACAATTAACAATTATGCTATTGAGTTGGATAATTCCTGAGTTACTGATTTCTTAACCAAGACCAAAAGGGAAAATATCTAAATTAAATTAAAAGCATTCATATAAATAGAGCAAAGCAAAATTAAGTCTAAAAATACCTCGAATTGCATTCACAAAAGAACGTAAATCTGACATACAAATTAAATTGGAGAAATAAATAAAAGGAACCTGGGATTGAGAGTCACTCCTAAAACTAAGAGAAGTCCTAAATCCTAATCCTAAGAGAGAGGAGAGAACCTCTCTCTCTAAAAACTACATCTACTCCTAAAATTTTGAATTATGAGAGCCTCCTCATGAATGAATGGATTCCCCCACTTTATAGCCTCTAATATGTGTCTTCTGAGCCGCAAACTGGGTCAAAAACAGCCCAGAAATCGCTGGAGAAGAATTCAAACACGCTGATTTCCGTCACTACGACGCAGCCGCATAGATGACGCGGTCGCGTCGCCTAGCGTCAGAACAACTATGGTATATTATATATCAAATCAAAGCCCCGAATGTTAGCTTTCCAACACAACTGGAACCGCGTCGTTTGGACCTCTGTAGCTAAAGTTATAGACGTTTGAGTGCAAAAAGGTCAGACTGGACAGCTTAGCAATTTCTCCAACTTCTTGTATTCCTTCCACTTTTGTATGCTTCCTTTCCATCCTCTGAGCCATTCCTATCCTGTAATCTCTGAAACCACTTAACACACATATCAAGGCATCTAATGGTAATAAGAGAGGATTAATATTAGCAAATATAAGTCCAAAGAAGCATGTTTTCAATCAAAGCACATAATTAGGAAGGCAAATGTAAAACCATGCAAATAGTATGAATAAGTGGGTAAAGAGTAGATAAAAACCACTCAATTGAGCAGAAGATAAACCATTAAATAGTGGTTTATCAACCTCCCTACACTTAAACATTAGCATGTCATCATGCTAAGCTCAAGAGAAGCTATAAAGAATGAAGAGGAATGATAGAATGTATGAAATGCAACCTATGAATGTAACTACATGCAGAATGTTTCCACCTACTTAGTTAAAAGTAAACAAATCTTTCAAGAGGAAATATGAACTGGATTTCACTAATTCAAATCATAAAAATGAAGTACAAATAGACTTGCAAGAAGAAAATAGCTCATGAAAGCAGGGAACAAGGAATTGAGCATCGAACCCTCACTGGTAGTGTATACACTCTAATCACTCAGGTGTTTAAGGTTCGATTCTCTCAATTCTCTAATAACCTTGCTTTCTAAGGCTTGCTCTTCATCTAATCAATCAACATAAATTTAATGCACAGATACACATATCAAGAGGTCTTTTAAGGGTTGTAATGGGGTTAGGGTCAAGGTAGGATTGTATTTGGCCAAGTGGACTAAAATCTGAATCCTTAATTAACTTAAATTTTCTACCTAACTTAAACAATCCATGTAATCATAATACAATATCTAACTATCCATTAACCATGTTTTCTACATATTCATGCATTCTAATTTCAAGTACAGTACATATGCATTGCTTTCACTATTTACTTTGGGGCATTTTGTCCCCTTTTTGCTTAATTGCTCTTTTTCTTTTCTTTTTCTCTTTTTCTTCTTCTTCTTTTATATATATATATTTTCTCAATGCATATGATTAAATTATTGAATGCATGAACACGTCCTAAACATTTTTTTTTCATATTTTAATAAAGATATATAACACCCAATTATTAAACAAATATGCAATCAAACATGAAAATGCAACAATGAATAAGGAAAATAAATCATTGGTGTTGAGATAGAGGAGTAACTAACCCATGGAGATCGGTATCGACCTCCCCACACTTAAAGATTGCACCGTCCTCGGTTCATGCTGAGATTTGCAAGTGGACGGGGGTTGTGGTTCCTCAGCTGGGGCTCTTTTTGTTCCTTTCCTTGCCGGTAGTTTGGAAGTAACTTTCTCTTTACCCTTCTTGGTGGCCATCCTGAAAAGGGAAAAAGGAAGTGACTTATAAAGCTAAGGGTTAGAGCAAGGAAGAGAGCGGGAAAGGTGGTAATCAATGCACAATAAAGAAGAATGACATTAACACACGCTCATGAGTACATGTGAAAAGTTATCAATGGAAAATAGCTAGTGCATATGATAACAATTGAATGCAAGGTGTTTATTGGCATGCAGGCAAAGGCATGAGTAGCATAGATCAAGCATTCAATGTCCACGTTAGATTACCAAGTCTTTCAAACTAACAACATGTTCCAAATAAATTTCTAACACTAATGAAAATAATGCAAATGTATGAAAGTATGCAAAAAAAATAAAATAAAAAAAAGAAAGATAAGAAGAATGAGAAGGGAAAGAAATAAAGTAAGAAAGAAAGAAGAAAAGATAGAAGAAATTAGGATTAGAAAAGAAAAATAAGATAATTGGCACTAATCTGGATAGGTTGTGCGACGCTGGCGACGCGGTCGCGTGGGTGACGCGGTCGCGTGGTGCGTGATAAGGTTGGGTGACGCGGACGCGTGGGGCACGCGATCGCGTGACTTGATTTGTGCTAGTAGCGCGAGTGCAGCCTCACGGTCGCACAACTCTCTGTTCAAAACTTAGTATTGCCAAAATCCAGGGTGACGCGGTCGCGTGGTCGACGCGATCGCGCTGGTGGCCTTTTTCTTAAAATGACACGACCACGTGGGGCACGCGGTCGTGTGGTAGGGCTTGGGATTCCAGCGCGAGTCCAGCCCAATTCCAGCTCAACTTTTGGCCATGCACCCGGTTGACGTCGATTATCAGGTCACGCGGCCGCGTGGGTGACGCGGTCGTGTGGGAGGCCATTATTCCCAGGTGACGTAGACGCGTGGGACATGCGTCCGCGTGGGTAGAATTGTGCCATTGGCATGCCTCTAGCCACGCTCCAGCGTGACTCTCTGTTCATTTTTATTTTTCTCCCCTCTCCTTGCGACGCGGATGCGTTGCTGATGCGGTCGCGTCGCGTGGCCCTTTTTTTTTTATATCTGAAAAATGAAGAATGTAGTGTTAATATGAAGGTGATGCAAAACTCCAGGTTCAATATAATAAAATAAAATAAAACTAGAAAACAAATAAAACTAAATAAAAAATGAAAAAGGAACAATCATACCATGGTGGGTTGTCTCCCACCTAGCACTTTTAGTTAAAGTCCTTAAGTTGGACATTTGGGGAGTCCTTTGTTATGGAGGCTTGTGCTTGAACTCATCCAGGAATCTCCACCAATGCTTGTGATTCCAATGGCCCCCGGGATCCCAAACTAGGCGCAGAAAGCTATCAAGTAAGTTAAAGCAACTGACCAGGCCCCAAGAGTGGTTATTGATAGAATGGATTCCGGGGTCCCAGACCTTGCCTTTGCACCCATCTTCTTATTGATCATCATCATTTTTCCACTTGGGTGGTGAACAGTCGGAATTCTCACTGAGACATCCAAACAGCTTCTTAGACCCATTCAGTTGAGCTTTATACCAATCTTTGCGTTTAAAGAAGCATGTTTTCAATCAAAGCACATAATTAGGAAGGCATATGTAAAACCATGCAAATAGTATGAATAAGTGGGTAAAGAGTAGATAAAAACCACTCAATTGAGCACAAGATAAACCATGAAATAGTGGTTTATCACGGAGCGTTTTTTTCTCACCTCCTTTTTAATTTGGAACGCGCATTTTGCACTTTTCTTGGGAACGTGCAAAGGTTAAAATGCTCACTTAATCTCTTTGCCGTTTTCTCTTGTTTCCCTCTTTGTATCTTCATTTGAATTTCACAGCCTCTCTTTTCAGTTTCCCTTCTCCGTGTTTACTGTAACTTCTCCTCTTCTCTTTGTTCTTCCATTTATTGTTCGTTCTGCGATTTTTTCATTCTCTTGACCAAAAGTTTTCACGTCTTCGTGCTCTCCTTTGCTTTCGGAAGTGATCGTCGGTGTGGGCTCACCATTTCGCTTTTGATATTTCATTGTCTTTTCTATAGGTTGGTCTTCTTCTTTGTCTTTTATTCTTTCCGTGTTATTTTTTATGCTTGTTTTGATCTTTGCTTGATTTTATGTTGGAAAGTCTGAGTCTTTCGTAGCTTGTCGTGTCTGATCATTTCTGCCATGTGCGCTGTTTTAGGGCTTCTTCGATTTATCTCTTGTTTTTACCCTTTAGATCTTTTTTGTTTTGGAATTTGGAATAATGGACTGTAAAAAAGGTGGCATTTTTTGACGTCTTCTGCATGGTGCCTCCGGTTTTTGATGTCCTTTATGTTTTGTATGACATGGATGATTTTCTTTACGAGATCCTTTTGGTGGTAACTTCTGAAAAAGATGGTAACCTTTGATGTCCTTTTGTGATTTGTGACTTTCTTTTTTGAGGTGTCACTATTGAATGAAGGTTGTTTTCTTGTTGATAGATGAGTGTAGACTATACATTTTTCCTGAATCCTTGCTCTGTTACTGCCTCCAAAGGATGCCCCTGGACCTTGGTGTGAGTCTTAGGGTTTCCTTTTGCTGCTGTATCTGACTTCTAACGTTTTGTATGCTTTAGTCCGAGTTATCTCTATTTTTGTTCGAGCTATTTGATTAGTAACCCATTTTTTCTTTTCTCACTTGTAGGATTAGTTGGCCTATGTTGTCTCGCAAAGACATTGTCGACATGTCTTCCAAAGTCCCTGAGGGAATGTCTGACTGGCTGGACTCCCTTGTTTTGATGTGTGTTTCTGTGGTGAATTCTGAATATTGCGTGCAACTTAGGAGGCATCACCACCTTTGTAGCAATAGGGATCAAGAGAAAAACTACGAGCTGGTAGTGCCTGACCCTGATGAGAGGGTCTGTTTTCCTTCCCTGACTCAGGGGGAACGTCTCTTCTTTTTTGGGCCAGAAACCCGTCAAAAATCGCCAGGCACGATTTCATTAAAGAAGTCATGTGCGGACATTGACGCGTACGGGTACAGCATGCGTACGCGTCCCTGGAGCATTGCGCAATCCACGCATAGGCGTCTAGTGCGCGCGCGTGTCCATGGGCGCATCCTAAATCTTTGGCTTTTCATGATTTCTCCACTTTGCATGCTTCCTCTTCATTCCTTTGATCCATTCCTAGCCTTTTCAATTTGAAATCACTAGCAAACACATCAAAAAATCTAGTGAAATCAAAGGGAGATTAAAATCATCAAATCAAGGGTCTAAAAGCATGTTTTTACATTTAGGCACAAATCAAGGAAGAATCACAAAACCATGCTATTTCATTGAATAAATGTGAGAAATAGTTGAAAAAATACTCTAAATTCAACACAAGATAAACCCTAAAAGTGGGGTTTATCAACCTCCCCACACTTAAACCTTAGCATGTCCTCATGCTAAACCAAGGATGAAATAAAAGGGGTATGGCATTTATTCAATACAACTAAACTATATGCAACCTATCTAAATGCAACTATAATATATATATATATACAACTAGAAAAAGGGTTTTTTCAGATGAAAATTTCAAACGAAATTTATTCCGTCTGAATGACTTTTTCATTTCGGACAAATTTGAGACAAATGTTGAACAACTTTGAGTGAAGACATTGAAGTAATATATTCTGTCCTAAATTTGTCTAAATTTTGTCCCAAATTTTGGCGCCAAAATCTTCATGCAGATTAGCAACACATTTTGGACAAAAACTATAATTCGTCCGTATTCCATCTGAATATGCACAATAACTTCAGACGGATTTGGGACGAATTTTGAAAAATGTTAATTCTATCCCAAATTTGTCTATAATTAGTTTTAAATGCTTTTACTATAGCTAACCTTTCGAAGTAGCTAAATTTTTTCCCACAAATTTGGGACGAAAATAACATCATTTGTAAATTTTGTTTGAAAGTGCATCAGTTTTCAAACGAGTTTCAAATGTTTGTTGAAAAATTTTAACATTTAGTATAAAAATATTGTTTATATTTTAAATTAGTATATTATTTTTTAATTTATTCTTTTAATTATTTACGTTATTTAATTCAAAATTTAATTTTGTAACAAATTTAAGATAAAGTGTATCTAAAAGAATCACATATATAAAAACTTAAAAATAAATTATATCCGATCTTCTAAAAAAATAATACAAATAATAAATAATAATAAAAAATCACGTAAAATAAAAAAATCATATACTTTTTCATATAAGATTAAGGTATTTTAAAAATTAAAAAAAATACAAATGAATACATTTTATAGTGCACTTTATCATACTATTCAGTTTGATCTCCGTCCTCATTGTTCTCATCCTCGTCTTCATCTTCATCCTTGTCCTCGTCTTCATCCTCGTTCTCGTCCTCATCCCCAGGTGTCTCATCATCATCATCATCATCTTCATATCTTGTACTATTGGTATCCAATAAATCAATAATAGTGTCAATATCATTTGAGATATGGTTGTTAGATTGATTTGTTCCATCTTAATATTCAAAATCTTCTGTTGTTTCAATCTCAATCTCACCTCTTGCTTTAGTCTTGAATACAAACCACCATTCTACTTTTTCCCTGGTGTTGCTCATTGGATGAGGTGCAAAATATACTTGGATTGCTTTATGTACAATGATAAATGGATCATATTTACCATATCGTCGATTCTTTCGAATCTGTATGATTCCATACTCTTTGTTTACCTTTGTTCCTTTGCCAATCATGGGATCAAACCATTCACATGTAAATAGTACAACTCTTTTTAGTGGTAATCCAGTATACTCAAGTTGAATAATTTCATCAAGCTGGCCATAGAAATCATTTTCATATTCACCATAACCAGTGCCTTTGACACATATTCCATAATTCTGAGTTGACTTTCCACTTGATTGAGATATTGTGGGAAATTTGAAGCCATTGACTTTGTAAATAGGCCAATATTTAACAATTCTCAAAGGACCCCATGCCAATGAATGAATATTCAAATCCGTTACATTATTTAAAGGATCGTGAACCTATATTAAATAAGAACCAACAAGTTAGAATACAATATGTCATCTACCAAAAAATGTGTGTACAATAAGACTATCATATTATGTTGACTTACATAATTTTTAAACCACTTTGCACAATCTGCTTCAATAAATTCATCAACTTGTTCATCACTTAAAGTAATATGATCTTGGTGTATGAAGTCGACAAAGATCCTATAGTACATGAATTCAAAGAAATTTAAATTATTAATATAAGAAAATATTGTTAACAGTAAGAATATACATATGAAGATAAATACTCACTCAATGTATGGCTTAATTTCATCATAATTTATTAGTATATGATTCATGGCTGCACTGAATTCTTTGTCATCTAAATAACGAGTTTTGCATTCACCAGCCAAACAACCAGGCAAATTAAAAATAGACAAAGTTGGGTGTATTGAATCATCACCCTCATCATTTTGCTTTGTGTCGATGCTAGTTTGGCTAAAATAGTACTCACAAAAGTGAGAAATCTCCTCAATTAAGTATGATTCAATGATAGATCCTTCAATATGTGCTTTGTTCTTGACCTTTTTCTTAAGATGATGGAGAAATCTGTCGTAAAAAATTTATAACAAAAATTAAATAACAAATAATTGGCTTAATAAAATAGTAAAAGGAAATTTGAGAATAAATATAGAGGTGTGACTAAGGTACCTCTCAAAAGGATACATCCATCTATATTGCACAGGACCACGAAGCAATGCTTCAAATGGCAAATGAACAGGTAGATGTTCAATTGAGTCAAAAAATCCAGGAGGAAAAATGCGTTCTAACTTGCATAGCACAATTGGAATGTTTTCTTCAAGCTTATTGAGAATATCTTCTCGTAACGATGTTGAGCATAAATCTCGAAAAAATTGACTTAACTCTGTTATTGGCTTCCATATCTGCTCTGGTAATGAACTAAAAGCGATTGGAGTAAACGTTCTATAAATATATGATAATCATGACTTTTCATTCCATATGACTTGCCCTCCTTCACGTCAACACATCTCCCTAAATTTGAAACATATCCATCAGGCATCCTTAACTCTTTCACCCATTCACATATTACCCTCTTTTATTGGAGGGTAAATGTATAGTTTGCTTTGGATTTTATAATTTTACCTCCACTTTATTCTAGCAATTCTAAATTTTTTCGCTTGCAGTATAATGACAGATCTATTCTAGCCTTTGCATTATCTTTAGTCTTCTCTTTGATGTCCATGACAGTATTGAATATATTATCAAATACATTCTTCTCAATATGCATTATATCAAGGTTATGAAGGATTAAATTATGACGCCAATAAGGCAAATCCCAAAATATGCTTCTTTTGGTCCAATTATGCATACTTCTATATCCTTCTATCTCAAGTTGCTCAACATCACTTATCTTATCATAATTCTGAACTATATCCCATATTTGCTCTCCAGTCAATCTTGGCGGAGGTTCTGATCTCTCAATTCTATTCTTATAGAATGCATCCTTGTTTCTTCTAAACATGTGATTATATGGTAAGAATTGTCTGTGGCAATCAAACCATGATGGCTTTCCCCTATTTTTTAATTGGAATGCCTTGGTTTGTTCTATACAGTATGAGCATGCTAGCCTGCCTGCTGTCATCCATCCAGACAACATTTCATATGTAGGAAAATCATTAATAGTCCACAACAATGCAGCTCGCGTTACAAAATTTGACTTGGAATGAATATAATATGTTAAAATGCCATCTTCCCATAGTAGTTTTAGCTCATCAATCAAGGGCTGCAGGTATACATCAATCCTAGTTTTGGGATTACGAGGACCAGGGATAATCATGGATAAAAACATGTAAGGAGTTTTCATGCACATAGAAGGAGGCAGGTTATAAGGAGTGACAATTATTGGCCAACATGAATATTGTTTACCAGATTGACCAAAAGGGGTGAATATATCAGCACATGATCCTAGTCTGACATTGCATGGTTCTTGAGAAAATTGTAGATGTTTTCTATCAAAATACTTCCATGCTTTTGAATCCGATGGATGCTCAAGAACTTGTTTAAACTCGTGATCAAAATGTCATCGCATGTGAGGTGCTGTGTTCATTGAAGCATAAAGTCTTCTTAAACGAGGTATAAGCGGTAAATAGTGCATTCGTTTAAAAGGCACTTGTTTACCCTTTTTACCTATCTTATACCTTGGAGAATGACAAAATTTACATTCCTTTCTTGGTATATCATCCTCCTTGTAATACAGCATACAACCATTAATGCAACAATCAATTTTATTGCTTTCCATGCCAAGTTTCGATACTAGCTTCTTTGCTTCATAAAAATTGGAGAGAAGTAAGTTATCCTTCGGCATCACTTCTTTCGTAGCTTTTACGAAATCATCAAGGATTTGTTGAGATACATTCCCTTTAGCTTTTACACTCAATATTTTAACTGCCATTGATAATTTTGAATGATCAATACATCCCTCAAATAATGAGCGCTGAGCAGACTGTAATAAATCATAAAATTTTTTAGCTTCTGCATTCTGAGGCTCCTCCATGTGTTCTTCAAATTGACTCATCAATTCTGGTCCAGCAGCATCAACCACCATAGATTCATACGAATTTCTTATTGGCATATTAGCATGCGGAGAAGAACATATACCTTCTTGATTATCATGATCTACATTCAAATGCAAAGGACTCTCTCCATGTGAATCCCAATACCAATATCTTGGCATGAAACCATATTTATATAAATCTAGTGAAACCTCATCCGGAGTTGAGAAAATCTTATTTTTATGTTTGTTGCAAGGACATCTAAGTACACCGCCTTCAAATACAAATTGAGGTTGTTTTGTAACTGTATCAATAAAATTTCGAACACCATTAACAAATTCCTGTCGTAATCCTCCTCGGTTTGGCAAATTTCTATTGTACATCCACTTTCGATGTTCTGAAATTTCCATATCTACATATATAGTATATTAAAAATCAGATTAATTAAATTATATTTTTATGAGATAACCAACTATGAGTATAATTAATATAATGTTACAAAATTATAATATTATATTTTGATAAATAATAAATCATCCCAAAAAAATGTACCACACTTCACCGATAATTTAAATTACTATTAAAAATTAGTACATCATACTATTAAAATGAACTATTTTACTATAATTTTTTAGGAAAAAAGCTTAAATGTATGTGCTGAAATCTATAATAGGAAAACATGATAATAATAATATACTTTAGTGAACATAAAAAAATTTTAAAAATTTTAAAAAATACAAAAATATAAAAATAAACTTGCAAAGATCTTATTCATTGTTATTAAAATCAAACCGGACCGACCGCTTCGACCAAAAAATCGGTCAAACTCGGTCCGACCGCACCGGATGAAGTTTTAAATTTCTCAAAATGTGTGAATTGGGGTTCGAATCCTTGTCATTTACAATAAAAATATCTTTCTCTGCCACTAAGCTGATTTATCTCTTATTAATTTATATGCAAATTATAATATATATAGATATATTTTATCAAATAGTTTACTTCTACTTAATTTATTTTAATTTTAATTATAAACTCATTCATTTTTAAATTAATTATATTTTTATTTAAAAATAATTATAAAGTCATTTATTTTCTTATAATTATATAATATCTATTAGTATTATTTTTTAATAAATACTTATAGTATATAATAATATAATAGATATAAACTAATTAATAAATTAATAAAATTTTTATAAATCTTATCGTTTTGAATATGATCGATTGATCGTTTGTTATTTCAAGTTTTTAACGTTATTTAATTGAAAACTTAAAAAGTATTCCATCTGTATATGTTTTTAAAAAGATAAAAAAAAGATAATTTTTTAAAAATCAATTCAAACTTATTCTTTATCAATTTTACTCTTTATTCTTTTTTTTCATAAAAGACACAAATAACTTTTTATCTTAAAAATTATTAATTCAACTAAACAAGATAAAGTAAATAAAGAACTAATCGGTAAATAATAAATTATTAATAATAAAAAATTATAATAATAAACATTAAATCACATAATGATAGATATTAAAAAAAATTTTACCTATGTACGGATTGTTAGATGGATCAAAAATTTGCGATTTAAGACAATTTGTCTTATTGGAACGATGGGGTGAGTACTTATAAAGATACTCCAACACAGAATATATTTAAAAAGTATATGTGTGTGGAATGAGTAATATAATTGAGGGGTCTTTAGCACCACTTTATATAATTTGAAACAATTATCTTATCTTATCTTATCTATCTTATCCATTAATATAAATAATGATAGATTTTAAAAAAAATTTACCTATGTACGGATTGTGAGATGGATCTAAAACTTACGAGTTAAGACAATTTGTCTTATTGGAGCGATGGGGTGTGTACTTATAAAGATACTCCAACACAGAATATATTTAAAAAGTATATGTGTGTGGAATGAGTAATGTATTTGAGGGGTCTCTAGCACCTCTTTATATAATTTGAGACAATTATCTTATCTTATCTTATCTATCTTATCCATTAATATAAAAGATGTATTTAATTATGTTGATCTTCTAAATATTTATTTTTTAAGATTATTATGTAACAAAAATTTAAAAACATAATTTAATTCAAATACTTTAAAATTAATATTAGATATAATTTTTTAAAATATCTATCTTTTAGATATCAATATTCCATAACTTATTTTTAGATATTTTCGTTATAATTTTATCTTTTTTTTTAATTTGAAAGTAAAAATTAGATATAATATTAATTTTAAAATTTATTATATGTAGTTATTTTAAAGCAACTTATTTACTTGTGCCAAAAATCAAAATTTTTAATCAAGACCGCCCTTTGGGTTCAGGGATTTCAGATTTAGAGTGCCTTCTCCCTCATCATATCACAGCTAGGGTCACTTTCTTCTGCGTGCTCTGCCTCCTGTTTGTGGCCGCCGCTGATCTTCCAGGACGAACGCTAGACAAGCCTCGGACCTCACACCTCAGGCAACCTCCACGCTTGTGCGTCGCGCTCAAGGCTACAACCCCAGTCGCTCATACTGCTTTGCTCACACTGTTCTACCTCCTGCATGTGGCCACCTCCTCCGGTCTCAGAACTCGCACCCCCACCAGCCTCAAACACTGTACCTGAGGCGACTTCCACCCTCGTGCTTAGCTAGGTTACCCTTGCCTCCTTCTTCTCTCTGTGCATCCTCTGTCAGGTTCTAATTTTTATGGGTAGTAATTGTTACTCTGCCAGGTTCATTGTTAATTTATTTTCTTCATTGTTAATTTGATTGTTACTCAGCATTGTTCATTGTTAATTTGGTTGCTAATTTTTGTGCGTCCTCTGCCAGCTTGATTTGTGTTTTTTTTCTTTTATTTATGCATGATTTTTCTGTTTTTAATGTCAATTTCAATAATTTGTCAATCTTTGTTTGCGAGTAACCAAGCAATTCAATGTGTGTATATGCTGAGACTGAGATTGAGAAGATGCATCTATGTAGATTGTGTGTCATTCATCAAATTATGTTTAAATGATTATATAAAATAGTGATTTACTTAGTTTGTGGCATGCAAGTAATAACTTGATCAGAGACAACCTTAATTACTTCTATTGGCTATTGGCTGTGATGAGTGTTCTCAACTTTGTGTTTTACTTAGTTTGTGCTTCTTGGTATAAGTACAAAGCAGTAGAAGACAAGCACCGTGATTCAAAAGATAATGCTCTTGAAATGGTTAATGCGTAGGCCTGCACGCTCTTCACTGTAATTTATAAATTATATGCTGCTATTAATTCTTACAAGAAGCTAGTTAAACTATATAACAAGAAAATTATTATTATTAATAACTGAAAATAATGATTGTAGTTGGCTTTTGTGCTATGGTTCCTATTCAGACAGCAATGACTATTGGTTCCCAAATTCATTCTTGGATCATCATCAAGCAATCATACTGCAAGTTAAACAAAGTAATATAAGAAACAGTCGTTGTATATAGCAAGTGCACATGTTAATGAAGGGCGTAATATTAATGCCCATCAGTTATTTTTCAAAGTTTAGCATGATAAATCTTGTATCCATTAGGATTTTATGATTTTGAAAAAGGAAAAAGGAGCTAATTAGCGACTTTAATTTGCTGTTTTCTTTATAGTCAATGATTCAGTATGGTCTTTACTTGTAAAAGCTTTTATAGGCAATAAATAATAAATAATTAGTAGGAATTGAAGACTGTGGTCTTGTTTTTATTTTTTTAGTCATATGGTGTGTGTGGTCCTTACACAATTTCAAGATTTGTGAATCCCTTCGTGAATAGTTTAAGTTTGTTAACCTTTTGATTGTATCCTCTGTATGGCTTCTTTTTAGGAAAGTGGGAGTCAGCAACAAGCTCTACGCACTACAATTCAGAGATATTTAGGCAGTTCCTAGAGGCTTAAGACAGTTTATAATTATCAAAGGGCAATAATTTCTCTCGAGGCAACACGCACACATACTTTGGTGGAGACTACGACATAAGCATACATTCCTATGAAGAAAGGAGTAAAAAGGTATTTATGAGTGAAACTTTGTTGCTAGAACACCTAGTGATGTATTATGTGATTATTTGATGTGATTGAGTTTGGTTTTTGGCTATGAATTATAGTTGTCATTGATATTATTGTGATTATGGTTTAATAGTTGGATTTACTTTGATTGTGGCTGTGTTGCGATTTTTGTTTTGGTTGGGTTGAGTTCTTGTGAATGAACCATGTTGCTGCCTTCTTGTTGAATTGGTAAATTAAAAACTATGAGGGAATAATTGAGGATTCAGTGCAGATGATGATTGAGGTTGTTATACTTATTTTGTATACATGGATGCAGGTATGAGGGTCCAAAAGAAAATTGTATTTGTATGTACACTTTTGATTGAGTGAGTAATAAGAGTTTGTGTTGGAGTATGTGGGAAGCAACAGTTTCTTGAAAGGGTGTTAGAATGATGCAATGAATTAATGAAATTTTCACTAGGATGCATAAGGCAGGGTAACTTTTACATTCCTTTCTTGTTTGTGGAGTAAGTGAACAACTATAATACTATGTTTTCAACATAAATAAGTGACAAATTAATTACTAGTATTTTTTATTTATAATACTATGTTTATACAATCTGCCCCATTAACGCATGGAAGCGTAAAATGAAATATGATACGGACAACTAGCAATGATGATTATAAAATTAAAACAGTGAATAATAATGGAGTTTCGTTTGGTGTTTTATTTGGATGACTCAAACTAAAAGTGATGAAGGAGAATATATACTTAAATAAAAGAGAATGGAATTTATTAGGACAATCCTATTTATAATTTTTTTTATATAAAAATATAATAATGGAATTTTTTTATTTGGTTTAGGTTCTTTTGGATTAGATCTCTCTTTAAAGTTGGATTCCAGAAATTGTTCAGAGATATCCAAAGACAATCTAAATATTGAGCAAGAACTTCACATGTAGAAAGAAAAGGCAAAGGAGCAAGAAATGATCAATGAAGAGCAAAAGGTTAAGTTGAAAGATGTTGAGCACAAGTTAAAAGATTAAGGACGTCAACTAAAAGTACAACAGTAAAGAGTTGGTTCTACTGAAAAGACAATTCATTATTTGTATAAAAAGTTAAATCTTCCACTTCCTTCAACCTTGTCTGATTCTACGGAAGATGAGCTTGGGACAGGCTCTAGTTTTGAAAACATGAGTGATTGATATTTGGAGTATTTTTTTTTTCTGATTTAGATTAAGGAATTTTTAGGTGAATTAGTTAGTACATTTTATTTTACTCATGATATTTGACCTTTTTAAAGGCTTTCTTTGTTTTAGTTTAAGTATTTTTTTCTTATTTTAGTTTGATTATATTTATGGATAAAAATATTTTAATAATAAATATTTTTTTAACTCTTTTATGTTAATTAACTTTTTCATGATTTTATTATGTGTTTATAATTTTGATGATGTAATATGAAAAAAATGATTATGTTGGTCTTAATATAGAAAGCAAATCGAATACTATTTATTTTCTAAAAGATTTATCTATTAAATAGCAAATTATTTTGTATGAAAATTATTTGAAATATTATATTAAATTCGTAGAAAATTTGTGCGAAAATAATTTTTTGTTTTGTATGAAATTTGTTTCAAATACGTAAATTCCTTTAAAATAAATTTGTTTGAAATTTAATTGAAAAGAAATATTCGATTTCTCTAAAATTTGTTTGAAAAAAATTTGTTATATTTAACTAAATTCGTTAGAAATTTGTCTGAAATAAAGAATATTTTTTGTTTGAAATTTGTCTGAAATACGTTGTCTTTATGTTGGCTAATCTGTCTGAAATTCGTCTAAAATACATCATAATAGTTAGAAATTTAGCAGATAAATTCCTATCAGAATTCTGTCACAAAATCGTATGAAAAAAATTTCGAACGAAATTTCGGATAAAATGTAAATTAGCAACAAGGTTTTTTGAGACAAAAAAATTCGTCCCAATTTTGTTTGAAAATAAAAATTTGTCTCTACTTTGTTCAAAATTTATTTTAATTTTGTCTCAAAATTCATCCGAAAAAGTCCTATTTTTAGTAGATTGACCTCCTCAGACCCTTTCCCCAGAGGTCAGGACAAGTCAAGTTCCTCATTGTAGGAATAGACTATTTCATAAAATGGATTGAGGGAGAGCCCTTAGCTAATGCCACCGCCAAAAAAAGTCAAAAATTCCTATACAGAAACATTATCACAAGGTTCGGGGTCCCATACTCCATCACCACAGATAATGACACTCAGTTCACTGATACAGGTTTCAGAAACTTGGTAGCTGACTTGAAAATAAAGCACCAATTCACATCTGTAGAACACCCACAAGCCAACAGACAGGCGGAAGCTGCCAATAAAGTCATACTGGCTGGGTTAAAAAGGAGACTATAGGATGCAAAGGGAGCTTGGGCTGAAGAACTCCCACAAGTCCTATGGGCATATCGGACAACTTCACACTCTACCACAGGAGAATCACCCTTCCGACTTGCTTACGGAATGGAGGCAATGATTCCAGTGGAGCTAGAAGAAGGATCCCCAGGATGATCCTCTATAATGAAGAGGCCAACTCCCAAATTCAAAAGGAAGAGCTCGACCTACTTTTAGAAGTCTGAGAAAGAGCTCAGATTAGAGAGGAAGCGTTGAAGCGTCGAATGGATTTAAGGTATAATCAAAAGGTAGTCTAGCGAAGCTTCGCCACCAATTATCTCGTCTTAATCCGAAATGACATCAGAGCAGGTCGATCAGGAGAAGGGAAATTAGCAGCTAATTGGAAAGGACCTTACCGAGTTGTAGAAGTACTGGGAAAAGGTTACTACAAGGCGTCTGACCTCGAGGGGCGAGAGCTACCAAGGTCATGGCATGCCTGTAACCTAAGAAGGTACTATAGCTAGAAAATAATAAAAAGATCTTAGGTTAAGGTGCACTCTTTTTCCTGAAAAAGGTTTTTTAATGAGGCACCAGGCTAAGATCTACAAAATTACCCGACCTAGAAGGGTAAGCACTCATATGTATGCAATCTTGCTTATATGTCTATCTTTTGTTATCATTTGAATAAATTTTTTAGATTCCCTAAAAAGTTTCCTACCAAGACGCATTAATCTAAGCTCATAAAACGCAAAAATTCATCGCCCGATTACGAAAAGGTCGGCAAGGTGAAAACCAAATTCATCACCTAATTACGAAGAGGTCGGCAAGGTGAAAAGCGATAGGAGCAAGTTAATGCAAGAAGTTATAAAAGGTAATCCGTAGAAAGTGACCTGACGAGGTCTGACTAAAAATGGACTACTAAAAATAACTTAACAAGACCCGACAGAGAAGTCAGACCAACGATAGGATCACTGAAAAGGGATGAAGACGTCTCGCTAAAGGAAAAAAAAAGGCTAAAAAGTCGAGACAAAAGTGCCTAGTTATAAAAGTACAAGTCTTGCAAAAAAGACACCACTTAAAAAGCAAAAGCACAGACAAGAGCTAAAAAGTCATCCAAACAAACTATAAAGAAAAGGTTCCCTTTGGAACACTACCTAAAAAGTTGTTGGAATATGACTAGAAAGCTCAGGTAAGGAGGTCGCACGAGTCGACGTCAGAGGATCACAGGTACGACCCCAAGAAAAGAGAAAGCCAAAAAGGCTCAAAAAGTGTTTAAAAGGGGTGCAACCCCACTTAAAAGAAAGCACGACCTCAGAACAAGGCCACAGAAAAGACGTCCGAAACTAAAAAGGTTCTATCTAAGGAACACTAAAAAAGTTGTCAGATAAATCACTTAAAAGCCCGGCCACTAAGCCGCAAAAATTGCCTGACTTGATACAAGATTGACCAGCCCAAGTCAAAGAAGGGCATGACCCCCAAAGGCAAGGGTAGAAAACTCACTCAAAGAAGGTCAGACTAGGAAATGCGTAGACAAAAATTCAAAGGGTTGCAAAAAAGTAAAACCCCGAATGTTTAGCAAAACCCAGCTATTATAATAAAACATTAAAGACTTAAAAGGTCACCTAAAGGGTAGCCTCAGAGTTTAAAGTGTTTTGTTTTTGCAAAATAAAGTTGCAAAGAAGCAACCAAATGTCAAAGAAGTCAACCACATAAAGAGTTATAAAAAAGAAGTTCAAAGTCCACAAACCGGACTATACAAATACACAAAAGTCATAAAGGATCCAAAGTCTCCCCAGTAGTAGTATCCTTGGTTGAAGGAGGAGGAATGGTCAAGATCGGGATAGCATCAACAGTTCCATCCGCCCGGTTCAGAATTTGCACATCGGGCTCGGACTCTGGATGGTCGACCTCTAAAGGGATGGAAGAAACTGAAGCTGCTGAGGCTTTTTGTGGATGCACAAGAGAAGGACCCTCATCGTCATCATCAGGGGCAGGTACAATCTTGCCATCCACCACCACATTATCCATACTAAACAAGGAGAGATCCCCCTCAGGAGCAACAACTCGGACTTGAGCTTTCAGGATCTCGAACAAGTCAGTCATACTAGTTACCGTGTGACCCTGAAGCTCGGCATAATCAACTTGGGCCGATTGAAGTCTCTCCTTGGTTTCTAGCAGCTCGCCGTAGGTCCAGTGTATAACTCTCCTTATACTTTTTCGTAGCCTCATCAGACAAGTTAGCAGCTGCCTCCGCCCTAATAGCCCGCTCTTTTTCCTTCTCCACATCAATTTCCAACTTTGCGACTTTGGCATCGAGCTCATCTTTCAAGCCCTTAACCCTATCAAACTCAGCCTTGGCTTCCTCCATAAAAGCCCTAGTGGCGTGGACAAGGGACTCCTTGATATTCCGGGAAAGGGCCGCCCCAATATTGGCAATTCGGATACTATTACTCACAACAAAATCCACATGATGAAGAAATGACACATCATCCAAAGGAATCCTGCCGTGAGGAGCAATCAGTTCGGTAGCGACACCCACGGCATCAAAATCATTGTTATTCAGATCATAAGAAACAATAGTTTTTTGTCATTTTGGGGAAGGACCAGCAACAGTAGGAGAGGAGGCAGCACCAGAAGTTGGCTGAATAGGGTCAGAAAGAATCGTCCGGACTTGAGGAGTCAGAATGACCTTTCTCGGCCTAGAAGCATCAGAGGTCGGCTTCTTCGGAGGTAGCTGAGAATACCCTTCTCCCAAGGTTTTCGCTGATAAGTTCTGTGCAGCCGTCGCCTACTTGGCCATGTGGAAGGCCTTCATGGAATCTGAAGATTTCACCATTTCTAAAAAAGGAAACCAGGATGACAAGTTACAAATAAGAATGGGGTAAATTTGCAAATAAAAGAAGAAATCAAGCAGAAGAAGAAGTTGGGCGCTACCCAGTTCAGCCCGGAGGAGGGAAGGATCTCCCAGAAACCTCTTAGTATCCAAATGAGGAGGTTCCCCCTAGTGCTTCTCCAAAACAACCACGAGAGCTTGTTCTAACTCGCTTAAACTCTCCCAAGAATACTTAACTACCACTGGATCCTTTTACCACGACAAAGGGAAGGAGGGTTCATTATTTTCATCTAAAAGAAAGGCCGAGCATCCTCAACAGCTCAGACCATGAAGTAGTAGTTCTTGAAATCACGAAAAGACTCATCATACATAGATAACACTTTCTTCCCTTGAGTAGCTCGGAAAGAAATCTAAGAGGCTTTCTTCTTAGCTACCCCAGGCTTTGTCAACAATTCCTGACACAAGAGTTGTTGACACCCAATACGATATAGAAAGAGAGTTTCGGTAGGTCGGACACCAAATTCCTGACCCAAGAGTTGAAAAATCTTTATGAAACCCCAAGAGTTTGGATGGAGCTGAGAAGGGGCCACATTAGAAGACCACAATAGGTCGGTCTCAAAAGTGGTAAAAGGGATGGTGATATTCAGCTGACTAAAAAGTAGTCATAAGCATAGAAAAAGGGCCGTTCTCCCTGAGTTAAGGAAGGAAAACTAACCCTCTCTTCAGGGTAAGGTGACACTAATTCATAATTCTTCTCATAATCTATATTACTACAAATCCTACGAAACCTCCTAAGCTTTACACAGTACTCGGGATCAGCTACGGTCACACACATCAGAACTATCGAATCCAGCCAATCGGCCATACCAGCAGAAACTTTTCAAGATATCTCGATAATATTTTTTCGTGAAGACATAGGCCAACTATCTCTACAATAAGAAAAAGAAAAAACGGTTACTACCAAACAACTTGGACAGTAATAAAATACCAAAAGAAATAATCAAACAAGTGTCAGATATGGCAGCAAAAGGGAAACCCCAGGACTCGCAAAAAATGGAGGACCAACATTAAAGTCCAAGGGAACCCTTTTGGAGGTAGCAAAGCAAGAACCCAGAAAAGGGAAGTCGACGCAAAAATCTGTGCTCTAACCAGCCTTAACCCCCTCAAACATGCAAAGAGTCCAACCTAAGTACCAGCACTTCCGCATAACAAATAGCAACAAAAGCAAAAAAGAACCCTACGAATTGCCAACAAAAGATCAACTACCAATAGCAACAGAGACCTAAGAGGTGTACATTTTCCTAAAACAGGAGCAGCAGGAAAACCCCAACGTCGATCGAAAACAAAGACGCAATATTTTTGCGAAAGGATCAAGTTTCTCAAGCCGAACTCAATAAAAATAAAAACTTTACAAACATGCAACAGTGAAAGCATACATAAAGACGACTATTGAAACGTAAAAAGGAAGGAGAATACCAACCTGTGGAGGAAGAGGAAAAAAGCGCAAGGGAAGACTCAGACAGAAGCAATGATCGAATCTGTGCCAATGAAACGCTCTCGAGCAAAGAAGATAGAAAGCTTGGAGGCGTGAAAACAAGAGAAGTCAGATGAATGAAGCACCTTAGCCAACAATAAGCAAAGAAGCGAAAGAGAGGAAGAAACTGAAAGTGATTTTTTAATTTCAAAATGAAATACAAAAGAGGGAAAAGAAGAAATGGCAAAGGGAAATTTAATGAGCATTCAAAAACCCTCGCACGTTCCCAAGGAAGCACAACGTGCGCTACAATTAAAAAACAAGGAAAGAAATGCTTCGCATTCAAGCAATCTGATGAGCGGATATTTTATACGCTTTTTGGGGTTAATTTCAAATATTTTTTAGTATGTTTTAGTTAGTTTTTAGTTTATTTTCATTAGTTTCTAGGTAAAATTTATATTTCTGGACTTTACTATGAGTTTGTGTGTTTTTCTGTAATTTCAGGTATTTTCTGGCTGAAATTGAGGGAGCTGAGCAAAAATCTGATTCAGGCTGAAAAGGACTGCTGATACTGTTGGATCCTGACCTCTCTACACTCGGAATGAAATTTCTGGAGCTACAAGAGTCCAATTGACGCGCTTCCAATTGCGTTGGAAAGTAGACATCCAAGGCTTTCCAGCAATATATAATAGTTCATACTTTGCTCAAGGATAGATGACGTAAACTGGCGTTCAACGCCAGTTCCATGTTGCAGTCTGGCGTCCAGCGCCAGAAACACGTTACAAGTTGGAGTTCAACGCCAGAAACAGGTTACAGCCTGGCGTTGAATGCCCAAAACAGCCCAGGCACGTGAGAAGCTTTAGTCTCAGCCCCAGCACACACCAAGTGGGCCCTAGAAGTGGATTTCTGCACTATCTATCATAGTTTACTCATTTTCTGTAAACCTAGGTTAGTAGTTTAGTATTTAAACAACTTTTAAAGATTTATTTTGTATCTCATGACATTTTAGATCTGAAATTTGTACTCTTTGACGGCATGAGTCTCTAAACTCCATTGTTGGGGGTGAGGAGCTCTGCTGTGTCTCGATGAATTAATGCAAGTATTTCTGTTTTCCATTCAAACATTCGTGTTCCTATCTAAGATATCCATTCGCACTTCAACATGAATGCGATGAACGTGACATTCACCATCATTCCCCCACGAACGCGTGCCTGACAACCACTTCTGTTTCACCGTAGAATGAATGAATATCTCTTGGATCTCTTAATCAGAATCTTCGTGGCATAAGCTAGATTGATGGTAGCATTCAAGAGAATCCGGAAAGTCTAAACCTTGTATGTGGTATTCCGAGTAGGATTCAGGGATTGAATGACTGTGATGAGCTTCAAACTCGCGAGTGCTGGGCGTAGTGACAAACGCAAAAGGATAGTAAATCCTATTCCGGTACGATTGAGAACCTGCAGATGATTAGTCGTGCGGTGACAGCGCACCTGGACCCTTTTCACTGAAAGGAAGGATGGTAGCCATTGACAACGGTGATCCACCAACACACAGCTTGCCATAGGAGAACGTGTGTGCGTGAACAAGAAGACAGAGGGAAGTAGAATTTCAGAAGACAAAGCATCTCCAAAACTTCAACATATTCTCCATTACTGCTTACAAGTATAATTTGTGCTCTGCCCTTTTTCTTTTTATAATTTAAATTAAAAATTATTATTGATATTATATCCTGACTAAGAGTTACGAGATAACTATAGCTTGCTTCAAGCCAATAATCTCCGTGGGATCGACCCTTACTCACGTAAGGTATTACTTGGACGACCCAGTGCACTTGCTGGTTAGTTGTGCGAAGTTGTAAGAGAGTAATGTGAACATTGACATTACAATTTCATACACCAAGTTTTTGGTGCCGTTGCCGGGGATTGTTTGAGTTTGAATAACTGACGGTGAATCCTGTTACTTAGATTAGGAAAATTTTTTCTTAGTTATTAAAAATACTTTTTCAAAACAAGTGTTACATTTATAGCTCAATTGGCTAGAGCATTGGTTTATGTTCTTGATGATTGGGCACCGGTTTTTTTAAAAATATTTTTTAAAAATAAATTTTCTTGATCTTGTGCCAAACTTTAAGTTTGGTGTTTTCTTGTTAATCTTTCTATAATTTTCGAAAATTTTAGTTTGGTTTTCTAAAAATTTGAAGTTTGGTGTTCCTTCTTCATGTTCTTGTTGTTCTTGTGAGTCTTCAAGGCGTTCTTGAGTTTTCCTTGTGTCTTGATCTTAAAATTTTTAAGTTTGGTGTTCCTTGGTGTCTTCCCTCCAAAATTTTCGAAAACAAGGAGCATTAGATCTAAAAATTTTAGATCTTTTGTTATTTTATTGTTTTCTCTTTCCTCATTAAATTCAAAAATATCTTTTCCCTCTATTTTAAAGTAATTTTTCGAAAATCAATTTTAAAAATTCAGATTTTTTCTATTTCAAAATTTAAAACCCTTTTAAAAAAAATCATATCTTTTTCAACACTTCCTAACCACTTTCTCTCTCCTCATTTTTTTCGAAAATCTTCACCCATTTTTATTTATTTTATTTTATTTATTTTATTTTCGAAATAAATAAATAAATAAATAAATAAAAATAATTTTTTTTTACATCATCTCCCTTTCTCCATCATGGATTTAAGTAGAAATGAACAGTCCAGAAGAACTCTGGGGCCATATGCTAACCCCTTTACTGCTTCATATGGGAGTAGTATTTGCATACCCTCCATTGGAGCCAATAGCTTTGAGTTGAATCCTCAGCTCATTATCATGGTGCAGCAAAGCTGCCAGTATTCCGGTCTTCCACAGGAAGAACCTACAGAGTTTCTAGCACAGTTTTTACAAATTACTGACACAGTACATGATAAGGAAGTAGATCAGGATGTCTACAGATTATTACTGTTTCCATTTGCTGTAAAAGACCAAGCCAAGAGGTGGTTAAATAACCAACCTAAGGCTAGCATAAAGACATGGAAACAGCTGACAGAAAAATTCCTGAATCAATACTTTCCTCCAAAATGGATGACACAGCTAAGGCTGGACATCTAAGGCTTTAAACAAGGAGATAATGAATCTCTTTATGATGCCTGGGAGAGATACAGAGAGATGCTAAGAAAATGCCCCTCTGAAATGTTTTCAAAGTGGGTTCAGTTAGACATCTTCTATTATGGGCTTGCAGAAAGAGCTCAGATGTCTCTAGATTACTCAGCTGGTGGATCTATCCACATGAGAAAAACAATTGAAGAAGCTCAAGAGCTCATTGATACAGTTGCCAGAAATCAGCATCTGTACTTAAAGCAATGACCCTTCCATGAAAGAAGAGGCTAAAACAGTAACTGCTGAACTCAGTCCTGTAGAACAAGCTGCTGAATTCAATCAGCAATTGGACTTTCTAACACAACAGTTAGCCGAATTCAAAGATAGACTACAAGAGACAAGGATGGCTAATATAAATATGGAAGAACAATTGAAGCAAACAAAACAGCAGTTGTTAAAACAAATAACAGAAGAATGCCAAGCAGTTCAATTAAGAAGTGGGAGAACATTAAATACCCCACCTCAAGGCAGCAGGAAGCCAAGAAATGAGCAAACCACCCAAAATCCCTCTGAGGACACTAAGAGCCCAGGAAAAAATAATTCTGGCGTTAAAACGCCAGAAATTGGGTGGAAGGCTGGCGCTGAACGCCCAGACCATGCGTAGGACTGGCGTTCAACGCCATAAACAAGAAAGGAACTGGCGTTGAATGCCTAAAGGAAGCACAGTTCTGGCGTTCAGACGCCAGGAATAGCTGAGGAGTTGGCATCTAACGTCACTCCAGCTTCCAACCCTGGCATTCAAATGCCAGTGAGGGATCAGACACACACAAGTACTGATGACAACCCCTCTAAAAAGGCTTCTTCAACCACTTCTGTAGGAAATAAACCTGCAGCAACCAAAGTTGAGGAATATAAAGCCAAGATACCTTATCCTCAAAAACTTCGCCAAGAGGAGCAGGATAAGCAATTTGCTCGCTTTGCAGATTATCTCAGGACTCTTGAAATTAAGATTCCGTTTGCAGAGGCACTTGAGCTAATACCTTCTTACGCCAAGTTCATGAAAGAGATCTTGAGTCATAAGAAGGATTGGAGAGAAACTGAAAGAGTTCTCCTCACTGAAGAATGCAGTGCAGTCATTCTGAAAAGCTTTCCTGAAAAGCTTAAAGATCCCGGAAGCTTTCTGATACCATGCACATTAGAGGGAAATTACACCAGGACAGCTTTATGCGATCTTGGGGCAAGCATCAACCTAATACCTGCATCCACCATCAGAACGCTTGGTTTAACTGAAGAAGTTAAACCAACCCGGATATGTCTCCAACTTGCTGATGGCTCCATTAAATACCCATCAGGCGTGATTGAGGACATGATTGTCAGGGTTGGGCCATTTGCCTTTTCCACTGACTTTGTTGTGCTGGAAACGGAGGAGCACAAGAGTGCTACTCTCATTCTAGGAAGACCTTTTCTAACAACTGGACGAACTCTCATTGATGTCCAAAAGGGGGAAGTCACCCTGAGAGTCAATGAGGATGGGTTTAAGTTGAATGCTATTAATGCCATGCAGCATCCAGACGCACCAAAAGACTGCATGAAAGTTGATCTTATTGACTCTCTGGTGGAGGAGATCAACATGGCTGAGAGTCTCAAATCAGAGCTGGAAGACATCTTTAAAGATGTTCTGCCTGATCTAGAGGATTCAGAGGAATTGAAAGAGCCTATGAAATTTCCTCAGGGAGAGGAAAAACCTCCTAAACCCGAGCTCAAACCATTACCACCATCCCTGAAATATGCATTTCTGGGAGAAGGTGATACTTTTCCAGTGATCATAAGCTCTGCTTTAAATCCACAGGAAGAGGAAGCACTAATCCAAGTGCTAAGGACACACAAGGCAGCTCTTGGGTGGTCCATAAGTGACCTTAGGGGCTTAAGCCCAGCTAGATGCATGCACAAAATCCTATTGGAGGATGATGCTAAGCCAGTGGTTCAACCACAGAGGCGGCTAAATCCAGTCATGAAGGAAGTGGTGCAGAAAGAGGTCACTAAATTACTGGAGGCTGGGATTATTTATCCTATTTCTGATAGCCCCTGGGTGAGTCCTGTTCAAGTTGTCCCTAAAAAGGGAGGCATGACAGTGGTTCATAATGAAAAAAATGAACTGGTTCCTACAAGAACAGTTACAGGGTGGCGCATGTGTATTGATTATAGAAGGCTCAATACAGCCACCAGAAAGGATCATTTTCCTTTACCATTCATAGACCAGATGCTAGAAAGACTAGCAGGTCATAATTATTACTGCTTTTTGAATGGCTATTCAGGCTACAACTAAATTACAGTAGATCCCCAGGATCAAGAGAAAACAACATTCACATGTCCATCTGGAGTATTTGCTTAGAGAAGGATGCCTTTTGGGCTGTGTAATGCGCTTGCAACCTTTCAGAGATACATGCTCTCTATTTTCTCTAATATGGTGGAAAAATTTCTGGAAGTCTTCATGGATGACTTCTCAGTATATGGAGACTCATTCAGCTCATGTCTTAATCACCTGACACTGGTTTTGAAAAGATGCCAAGAGACCAACCTGGTTTTAAACTGGGAAAAATGTCACTTTATGGTGACTGAAGGGATTGTCCTTGGGCATAAAATTTCAAACAAGGGAATAGAGGTGGATCAAGCTAAAATAGAGGTAATTGAAAAATTACTACCACCTGCCAATGTCAAGGCAATCAGAAGCTTTCTGGGGCATGCAGAATTCTATAAGAGGTTTAGAAAGGATTTTTCAAAAATTGCAAAACCTCTAAGCAACCTGCTAGCTGCTGACACGCCATTTGTATTAGACACAGAGTGCCTACAGGCGTTTGAAACTCTGAAAGCTAAGCTGGTCACAGCACCAGTTATCTCTGCACCAGACTGGACATTGCCATTCGAATTAATGTGTGATGTCAGTGATCACGCCATTGGTGCAGTACTGGGGCAGAGGCATGACAAGCTTCTGCATGTCATTTATTATGCTAGCCGTATTCTGAATGATGCCTAGAAAAATTACACAACCCCAGAAAAAGAATTGCTTGCAGTGGTTTATGCCATTGACAAGTTTAGATCATACTTAGTAGGATCAAAGGTGATTGTGTACATAGATCATGCTGCTCTTAAATATCTACTCACAAAGCAGGATTCAAAACCCAGACTCATAAGATGGGTGTTACTTCTGCAAGAGTTTGATATAGAAATAAGAGACAGAAAAGGGACAGAAAACCAAGTGGCTTACAGAGGATCCTATGGCATTTCCATGGATCACAATATGGAGGCCATTACGGAGGTGAGCGAATAGCCACCAAGGTCCTCCAATGTAGTTTCTACTGGCCTACACTCTATAGAGATTCCCGAGAGTTTGTACGTAACTGTGATAGTTGCCAGAGAGCTGGTAATTTGCCTCATAGTTATGCCATGCCTCAACAAGGAATCTTGGAGATTGAGTTGTTTGATGTATGGGGAATTGATTTCATGGGGCCTTTCCCACCATCATACTCAAACACTTATATTCTGGTGGCAGTTGACTATGTATCAAAATGGGTAGAGGCCATTGCCACACCCACCAATGATACTAAAACAGTACTAAAGTTCCTCCAGAAACACATATTCAGCAGATTTGGTGTCCCTAGAGTACTAATCAGTGATGGGGGCACTCACTTCTGCAACAAACAGCTTTACTCTGCCATGGTCCGATATGGGATTCGCCATAAGGTGGCAACTCCATATCATGCGTAGACAAATGGACAAGCTGAAGTTTCTAAAAGAGAACTAAAAAGAATCCTGGAACAGATTGTGAGTACCCGTAGAAAGGATTGGGCACGAAGCTTGGATGATGCTCTGTGGGCTTACAGAATACCATTCAAGACTCCTATAGGGACCTCTCCATACCAACTTGTGTATGGTAAGGCATGCCACCTGCCCGTGGAACTGGAACATAAAGCCTACTGGGCAACCATATTTCTAAACTTTGATGCCAAATTAGCTGGAGAAAAAAAATTGCTCCAGCTGAATGAGCTAGAGGAATTCAGATTCACTGCTTTCGAAAATGCCAAGCTTTATAAAGAAAAATAAAAAAGGTGGCATGACAGAAAGCTGTCATCTAGAATCTTTGAACCAGGACAGAAGGTTCTGTTGTTTAACTCTAGGCTCAGGCTATTTCCCGGGAAACTGAAGTCCCGGTGGAGAGGACCATATGTGATTACAAGTGTATCACCATATGGTTATGTGGAGCTTCAAGATATTGATTCTGATAAGAAGTTCATTGTTAATGGACAGAGAATCAAGCACTATCTTGAAGGCAATATTGAGCAAGAGTGCTCAAGGCTGAGGCTAGATTAAAAACTCAGCAAGGTCTAGCTAAAGACAATAAAGAAGCGCTTACTGGGAGGCAACCCAGCCATGGGGCATCACTTCCTCTAATCATTTTGCCCTATTCTTGATTTTATTTGTTTATATAAAGTTCATTGACACTAAGGTAAAGAGTCAATTGTATAAGTTTACAGGGTTACAAAAGGATTCTGCACACAAAATAGAGAAAAAGAGCTCACTGGCAAGAAAACGCCAGTAAAAGCCTGTTTTGGGCGTTCAACGCCCAAAAGAAGCATCCACTGGGCGTTGAACGCCAGCAAGGATAACCATCTGGGCGTTAAACGCCAGAAAGAAGCATCTTCTGGGCATTGAACGCCAGAAAGAAGCTCCTTCTGAGCGTTTAACGTCAGATTTACAGCGTCCTAGGCGTTCAGAAAAACGCCCAGTGACAAAGGAGTTCCTGGCGTTCAACACTAGAAAGAAGCAACAGCTGGGTGTTGAACACCCAGGAGAAGCAGTAGTTAGGCGTTGAATGCCCAAAACATGCAACGTTTGGGCGTTCAAACGCCAGGATGGTGGGGAGGAGGTAAATTCGTTTTTACTTCAAAGTTTGCATTTTAATTTTAATTTTCATGTTTCAATTCATGATTTCTTGCATAAACATGTTACAAACCCTGATTTCTAAAATCCCTAATTTCTAAAAACCCTACTTTAAAAATATCAAATGTATCTTAATCTATAAGCACAAATCCCTTTTTCAATCTAATTCAACTCTTTTTTAAAATTTTCAAAACAAATCTATCTCTTTTCATTCAAAAATCTTTCCAACTAATCAATATCTTTTTTTTAAAATCTCCATACTATCTTTTTCAAAAATCCAAATTTATCTTTTTCAAATATCTTTCATATCTTTTCAATTTTAAATTATATCTTTTCTTATCATACTTATCTCTTTTTAAATCATATCTTCTATCTTAACTTTCTTCCTATTTTCGAAAACCCACCCCCCTTCCCTTTTAAAAACACGTTCGGCCTCCCTCCTCTCATCCACCAATCAACACTAGCTCTCCTCCTATTCCCTCTTCTTTCTTTTCTTTTGCTTGAGGACAAGCAAACCTCTAAGTTTGGTGTGTTTATCCGTGATCACTAAACCATACCCACTAGGATCATGGCTCCCAAAGGAAAACAACCCACTCCAAGAGGCAAGAAAGAGAGTATTCCAAAACCACTTTGGAATCAAGGGAGGTTCTTAACCAAAGAACATTAAGACCATTACTACAAAATAATGGGTCTAAGATCTGTGATCCCGGAAGTCAAGTTCGATCTGAAAGAAGATGAATATCCAGAGATCCAAGAGCAGATTCGAAACAGGAACTGGGAAGTCCTAGCTAATCCTGAAACGAAAGTGGGAAGGAATATGATTCAGGAATTCTACGCTAATCTGTGGCAAACAGACAGGTAGAGAATATCTGGAGCTGCCCTCTATGACTATAGCACTGTGGTCAGAGGAAAGATTGTTCACATCTACCCTGACAAAATTAGGGAGATCTTTAAGCTACCTCATCTGAAAGATGACCCAGACTCCATTAATAGGAGAATGATGAGAACAAACAAGGGCCTAGATAAGATTCTAGAGGATATATGCATCCCTGGAGCCAGGTGGACCACCAGCAGCAAGGGTGTCCCAAATCAACTCAAGAGAGAACATCTCAAACCAGTCGCCAGAGGATGGCTGGACTTCATTGGGCGTTCTATATTGCCCACAAGCAACCGTTCTGAAGTCACTGTTAAATGAGCAGTAATGATCCATTGCATTATGTTGGGAAAAGAAGTAGAAGTTCATCAACTGATCCCATCTGAATTTTACATACTTGCTAACAAGAACTCCAAGGATGCCAGGTTGGCTTATCCAAGCCTAATCTCTATGCTCTGCAAAGATGCTGGAGTAAAGATGGGAATAACAGAGTATATCTCAGTAGAGCAACCAATCACTAAAATCACAATGGAAAAACAACAAATGCAGGATGACCACACCAAGAAGAGGGCGCAAGAATTCCTCCTAGAAGTCCCTCAATTTGAATATTGGGAACAGCTTGAAGCATCTGTTACCAAGTTGCAAGAATCTATGGACCAAATAAAGGAAGAACAGCAAAATCAAAACAGTATGCTCTGCAAACTGCTCAGGGAACAAGAAGAGCAAGGGCGTGACTTAAAGGAACTGAAATGTCAGAAGTTATCTCTTGAAGGACCAAGCACCCCACAGAGTAGAGGAACATCCACTTCCCAACCTCAAGGTTGTTGAGTTCTAATCTTAGCCTTAACCCTGTGGTAATTGCTCTTATTTGTGCTTTACCTTAGAAGTTACGTATAAGTAGTAGTAATTAGTATCTATATTTTGATTTTATCTCCAATTAAGCTAAAATTTATTTTTCTCATCATCATTAAACATGAATAAAATAGAAGATTTTCTTTAGGATAAGGAGGCAATATTTCTCGAGTTTTTAATACAAGAAATTCTGAATGAATGCTTGAACAGTACATATGTCTTTGGAATTTGATGTTCTTGAATGTTAAATATGTTGGCTCTTGAAAGAATGATAAACATGAGACATGTTATTGGTAATCTGAAAAATCTTAAAAATGATTCTTGAAGCAAGAAAAAGCAGTGAATACAAAGCTTGCAAAAAAAAAAAAAGAAAGCAGAAAAAGATGAGCTTCACTCAAAAACTCTAAGATATATTTTATATGCTTTTTGGGGTTAATTTCATATAGTTTTTAGTATGTTTTAGTTAGTTTTTAGTTTATTTTCATTAGTTTCTAGGAAAAATTTATATTTCTGGACTTTACTATGAGTTTGTGTATTTTTCTATAATTTCAGGTATTTTCTGGCTGAAATTGAGGGAGCTGAGCAAAAATCTGATTCAGGCTGAAAAAGGACTGCTGATGCTGTTGGATCCTGACCTTTCTGCACTCGGAATGGAATTTCTGGAGCTACAGGAATCCAATTGATGCGCTTCCAATTGCGTTGGAAAGTAGACATCCAGGGCTTTCCAGAAATATATAATAGTCCATACTTTGCTTAAGGATAGATGACGTAAACTGGCGTTCAACGCTAGTTCCATGTTGTAGTCTGGCGTCCAGCGCCAGAAACATGTTACAAGTTCGAGTTCAATGCCAGAAACAGGTTACAGCCTGGCGTTGAACACCCAAAACAGCCCAGGCACGTGAGAAGCTTTAGTCTCAGCCCCAGCACACACCAAGTGGGCCCCAGAAGTGGATTTCTGCACTATCTATCATAGTTTACTCATTTTCTATAAACCTAGGTTACTAGTTTAGTATTTAAACAACTTTTAGAGATTTATTTTGTATCTCATGACATTTTAGATCTGAACTTTGTACTCTTTGACGGCATGAGTCTCTAAACTCCATTGTTGGGGGTGAGGAGCTCTGCTGTGTCTCGATGAATTAATGCAAGTATTTCTGTTTTCCATTCAAACATGCGTGTTCCTATCTAAGATTTCCATTCGCCCTTCAACATGAATGTGATGAACGTGACATTCATTATCATTCCCCGACGAACGCGTGCTTGACAACCACTTTCGTTCCACCGTAGAATGAATGAATATCTCTTGGATCTCTTAATCAGAATCTTCGTGGCATAAGCTAGATTGATGGCAGCATTCAAGAGAATCCAGAAAGTCTAAACTATGTCTGTGGTATTCTGAGTAGGATTCAGGGATTGAATGACTGTGACGAGCTTCAAACTCGCGAGTGCTGGGCGTAGTGAGATACGCAAAAGGATAGTAAATCCTATTCCAGTACGATTGAGAACCTGCAGATGATTAGTCGTGCGGTGACAGCGCACCTGGACCCTTTTCACTGAAAGGAAGGATGGTAGCCATTGACAACGGTGATCCACCAACACACAGCTTGCCATAGGAGGACGTGCGTGCGTGAACAAGAAGACAGAGGAAAGCAGAATTTCAGAAGACAAAGCATCTCCAAAACTCCAACATATTCTCCATTACTGCATACAAGTATAATTTGTGCTCTGCCCTTTTTCTTTTTATAATTCAAACTAAAAATTATTATTGATATTATATCCTGACTAAGAGTTACGAGATAACCATAGCTTGCTTCAAGCCAACAATCTCTGTGGGATCGACCCTTACTCATATAAGGAATTACTTGGACGACCCAGTGCACTTGCTGGTTAGTTGTGCGAAGTTGTAAGAGAGTAATGTGAACATTGACATTACAATTTCATGCACCACAATCCAAGCAGGAGTTATACAGGAGATCGACTAAAGGCAAATGCTCGAGCACGACTTTCTCAAAGGGGTCAAAGTCTAAAGACACGACCTCAAAAGAAAGATCGAACTCAAGCAGGGGCACTGTTCATACTCTGAGTCGAGCTGTGCCACCCGGGCTGACTGAAGACAAGAGCGACCAACCTCTTAAAGTTGGATCGCCACTAACCTCTCCTTAAAAGAGTTCGGCCAAATCACCATAGAGGCCCAAGTAGGCCGAAACAAAGGGACGCAACCCACTCTAAAGGCGGCGAAGAGTAAAAAGATAAGGTGGTTCCTCTAAAAGATAAGATAAGGTAACTAACTTATCTTAAAGGACACTCCGCACTACTATAAATACATTGGAGCACCCAGGTATAACTCATACTCTGACTCTACACAAAAAAACCTACCTAAAGCACGTGCTAACTTAAGCATCAGAGTCTCTTGTAGGTACCACCACCCTCCAGTGATCAAGGATCAGCAGCTCCACTAGATCCAACAAGTCAGACACGATAACTCCGGCGACAACCACTGATCTCATCCGAGATCAAACCTCAGTTTTAGGTAACCCTCGGAACACTGACCTAAAAATAAAGCACCAATTCACCTCTGTAGAGCACCCACAAGCCAACGGATAGGCAGAAGCTGCCAACAAACTCATATTGGCCGGGTTAAAACGAAGGCTGCAGGATGCAAAGGGAGCCTGGGCCGAAGAACTCCCACAAGTTTTATGGGCAAATCGGACAACCCTACATTCCACCACAGGAGAATCACCATTCCGACTTGCTTACGGAATGGAGGCAATGATTCCTGTGGAGATAGAAGAAGGATCCCCCAGAATGATCCTCCACAATGAAGATGTCAACTACCAAATTCAAAAGGAGGAGCTCGACCTACTTCCAGAAGTCCAAGAAAGAGCTCGGATTAGAGAGGAAGCACTAAAGTATTGGATGGCTTTAAGGTATAATCGGAAGGTAGTCCAACGAAGCTTCTCCACCAACGATCTCGTTTAATCCGAAATGATATCGTAGCAGGTCGGTCAAGAGAAGGGAAGCTAGCAGCTAATTGGAAAGGACCATACCGAGTCACAGAAGTACTGGGAAAAGGTTACTACAGGGTGGCCGACCTCGAAGGGCGAGAGATACCAAGGCCATGGCATGCCTGTAACCTAAGAAGGTACTATAGTTAGAAAATAGTAAGGATCTTAGGTCAAGGCACACTCTTTTTCCTAAAAAAGGTTTTTTAACGATGCGCCAGGCCGATATCTGCCTGACCTAGAAGGGTAGGCACTAACATGTACACACTTTTATCCATATCTTCATTTTATTATCATTTGAATAAAGTTTTCAGATTCCCTAAAAAGTTTCCTTCCTAGACACATTAATTTATGCTTAAAAGAAAAATTCATCGACCGATCATAAAAAGGTTGGCAAGGTGAAGCAATAAGGCTCGGATTAATGCAAGGAGTTATAAAAAGTAACCCATATAAAGCGACCTGATGAGGTCTGACTAGAAATGGAATTACTAAAAATAACTCGAGAAGGCCCGACAGAGAACTCGGACCAACATGAAAGAATCACTAAAAAGGGACAAAGACATCTCGCAAAGGCCGAAGAAAGGCTAGAAATGCTTAGCTGAAAGGTATAAGTCTTGAAGAAAGACACTTGTTGCTCTCGATCCTTCAAATACTGCTCTTGTTGCCTCAAGTATTGCTCCTGTTGTTGCTCCTGTGCTCTCATGTATTGTTAAGACATTTCTTCAATGGCTCTTTGCATTTGGCTCAGGTCCATTGCACCAGAAGCTTGTTCTCCCTCCACTTGTGGTCTCCTCCTTCTTCCTTGAACTCTTCTCTCTTGCTGATTGTCATTGTCAGTGACACCTTCCATGCTATGCTTGGTGACCCCTCAGCTTCCTTTTACCTTCTCTGTATCTTCATCCTCAAAGAGTACTCCTGCTCTTTTGCACAGCCTCAAAATAGTGCTTGGGTGACCAAGTCTACTTGATTTGCCAATATCCTTAGCCATCTCTTGAATGCTATCTACGATGAGCTGTGGGATATTGATTTCTCCTCTCCTAAGTATGCAATATGTCAGAATTGCCCTCTTTATTGTGACCTCAGATGTATTTGCAGTGGGGAGGATGGATCTTCTCACTATCTCGTACCACCCTTTGGCTTCAGGTATGAGATCCATTCTCTTCAAGTAGCTTGGATTTCCTTCTGAATCCCTTTCCCAGTCTTTTCCTTCAAAGCATATACCACTTAGTATCTCATCAGGATCACTCTCACCTGCCATTCTTTCTTCAAAGCTGGGTTCTCCATAGATTATCACTTTTATCTGTAAGACTCTCATGATGGATAATGGGCTGAAATCTACCTCAATCCCCCTAATATAACTCTTATAGGGAGGACTGTCCTTGCTTGACCTTACAGCATTTGCATAAAACTCCCTTATCATGACTGCGCTGATGTCTGTGAGAGGTTCACACAAAAGTTCCCATCTCCTCTCTACCTCTATTCTTCTCATGATGGGATATTCTCCATCTTTCAACTTGAACCCCGTATCTGGAATGACCTTCTTTGATTCCATTAGCCTATAATACCTTGATTCATGAAATTGAGAGTTAAATCTCTTGGTATCATAGGTTGGTAGTTCAGCTACAGCTGGTTCCTTTCCTTTCCTTCTTCTGGAGCTTGATGAAGCCATAAATTTGGAAGGAAAGAAGATAGAGGTAAGGATAAATTTTGGTTAAGGCACGATTTAGGATGGAGGGAAAAAGAAGTTGGGTGCTGTGTGGTGTCTTTGGGTGAGAGAGGAACAATGCAAATCTTGTGGGGGACTTATACGAAGAAAGCAAAGGTGTGTGGTTTAAGGAGTGTTGCTTTCAATTTATAGACAAGGTCATGAAGTCTTGAAGCAAAACACAAGGGTGGAGGATTCGGTTAAGTTGCCAGGAAGGGTGAAGATTGAGCAAAGCATTGTTGAAAGTTCATGGAATGGACGGCTTGCATGTAGAGATGGATAAAGACAAGGATCACTCCCCCATTGATCATGTGGTTCGGCCTCCTAGGTGTTAAGCCATGCAAATTTTGTTTCCAAGAGAGCACACTTCCCTAAGCACATGCGACTCCCTTTTCCATCTTGTGATAACCGAGCATGCCTTTTGTCCTTTTCTTCAAATTTCACTACTCCTATCCACGTGAACCAAACAAATAGTGAGCTTAAACTTTCAATTTAATACGGTGGTGGTGTAAGATATATATAAAAAGAAAATGTTGCTATGTGTTCCTCATTTATGAATAAGCAACCATGCCTCTTAGAAATTGAAAAAAATTTTGGTGAACACCAAAATTGTTTTCTTCTAAGTGATCCATATAAAACCAATGAATATCTATCATAATTAGTATATTCATTATAAGGAACATTTCATTTGCTACCATACTACCATAAACTCAGAAAATGATGCAAAGTCTGGTTTATCTATTCATGAAGTTGAGCTTTTGAGAAAAAGTGAATTTCTAAAAATTCATAGCATATACAGACACCAAACTTAATGTTTGGCTATATACTTAAACAGAAAGAATGAGTATATATCCTAGAATGGCTCTATGATCAATCATGCTTGAAAAGCTATTTTAAAGTGCCTTTAGGCACACCAAACTTAGGAGTCAAACATATGCTCCAAAATGATATGTGCAATTATCAAATTCACTCATGAGAGCTCAAATTTATGCTAAAAAAACCAATAATTATTGAAATTAAAATAACAGCAAGAACATTAAATCATGGGCTGCCTCTCATGGAGTGCTCTTTTATTGTCACTAGCTTGACATTGGTGCCTTGTTAGGATGGTTGATGATTGTGGTGCCTCAGTTTGTCTCCTCTCACTGTGAGCCTTCTTCCTGTGCGCTGATGGTCAATCTCCACATGCTTCAGTGAGAGTATCTTGTTGATGGTGTAGTAATCATCAGTTTGTGGATCTATCTCCAACTGTTGATAGATCAATCTTACTCTGTCCCCTTTTGAGAATCCTTCAGTTGGTATCCTTTTGTTCTTCCACCCTTTTGGAATCCTTTTCTTACTCTTCTTTCCTTTCTTCAATTGTCCTTCTTTCCTTGCAGCAGGTTTTATGTCAGGGACCTCCTTCTCAATAATAAAATCTTTAATCCCTTCCTGCCTTCTCTTCTCAGCCTTCACATTTTCCTTTCCCTCTTTTTCTTCTCCACTGTCCATCTCTTTCTTTGCAGATGAGCTGATGAGTGCTTTGTTGGGTTTTTCCTTCCACTATAACTCTTCTTCTTCAACTCTCATGCAGTTTTTCTCTTCAACAGTATGTTGTACTTCCTGGAAGACATTTATGGTGATCTTCTCATCATTTACCCTCAAGGTTATTTCTCCTTGTTCCACATCAATGATGGCCATTACTGTGGCCAGGAAAGGTCTTCCCAATATAATAGAGTCATTCCCCTCTTCACCTAAGTCCAAGATTACAAAATCTGCAGGAAATATGAATTTCCCCACTCTGACCAAGAGATTTTCGATCACCCCCTTGGGAATTACCAGAGATCTATCTACTAGCTCTAATGACATCTGTGTAGGCTTCACTTCTACTATAGATAGCCTTCTCATCATAGACAGAGGCATGAGGTTGATACTGGAGTCCAAATCACACAGTGCCTTGTCAATGACTGTGTTACCAATGGTACAAGGCAAGTAGAAGCTCCCAGGGTCTTTGAGTTTTGGTGGGATGCCTTCTTGGATCACTGCACTGCATTCCTGGGTTAGGATCACTGTCTCTTTCTCATTCCAGCTCCTTTTCTTGTTGATGAGCTCTTTGAGGAATTTTGCATATAGAGGCATTTGTTCCAGAGCTTTAACAGGTGGAATGTTGGTTTCTAGCTTCTTAAACAGTTCTAGGAATCTAGGGAAATGTCGGTCTTTGATCTCCTTCTGAAATCTTTGAAGATATGGTAGAGGAAGTGTGTAAGGCTTCACTTCTTTCCTCTGTGCTTATGAATGTTCTTCAATAATCTGCTTCCCCTTCTTTGAGGCTTGAGGTTCTTATTTCTCCTTGAGCTTCTCTTGGTCTTCCTTGTCTTTGAGTGTCACTTCTTCCTTGCTGCTAGCCTTATCATTCTCAACTGGCCTCTTGTTAGTTTCTTTCTCAGCTGGTCTCTTGTTATTTACCAAGGTTCTTCCACTCCTTAATTGGATGGCTTTGCATTCATCCTTGGATTTGGGAATAGTGTCACTTGGCAGTGCATTGGTTGGTCTCTCAATCACTGTTTGCTTGGATAATTGACCAATTTGCCTCTCTAGATTCTACACTGAGGCCTCATGATTTTTGTTGGCTAATTTTTGGTGCTTGATTATCTTTTTCATCATCATCTCCAAGTTTGAGATCCTCTGAGATTCTTGGGGTGGTTGTGGTTGATTATGGGATGTTGAGGGTGGATGATAGTTATTTTGGTTAGTGGATGAGTTGCCGGGTGGATAGTAGTTGGGTTGAGGTTGATTGTTTTGTGGTTTTCTGTATGGATTTTGGTTAGTGTTTTGATGGTTTGCGTTCCTGAAGTTATTTTGGTTTGAGTTTCTTTGCCAAGGTTGCTGGTTTTGGTTCTCTCCCCATTTCAGATTGGGGTGGTTTCTCCAGGATGAGTTGTAAGTGTCTCCATGTAAGTCATTTGATCCGGAACCTTGGTTTTTCATGTACTGCACTTGCTCTTGCTGCTGCTCCTCATAGTTTTCCTCCTGCTGTCCCCACACCACTGTTTGTTGGTTAGTTGTTCTTATTGCTGCAAGTTGTTCTTTGACATTTTTTCAATTTGTTGTTGGAGTTGCTGGTGCATGAGTTTGTTCTGAGCTAGTATGGTATCAACTCCTTCAAGCTCAAACACACCCTTCTTTGGAGCTGCTTGCCCTTCAGAGGAGTAGAAGTACTCATTGTTGGCCACCATATCTATGAGATCATGTGCCTCTTGAGCAGTTTTCATCATTTGCAAAGATCTTCCTGAGGAATAATCCAAAGCTTTCCTTGAAGGTAAGGACAAGCCTTCATAGAAATTTTGTAACTCCACCCATTCACTGAACATTCCTTCTAGACATCTTCTGATTAGAGCTCTATACCTCTCCCAAGCTTCATACAATGATTCTCCTTTCTGCTGTCTAAAGGTTTGCACATCAGTTTTTAGCTTGATAACTCTCTGGGGTGGATAGAATTTGGCTAGAAATTTGCTAACCAAATCATCCGAGCTGGTAATGCTCTCTTTAGGGAAGGTTTCTAACCAATGTGTGGCTTTGTCTCTCAGTGAAAATGGGAACAAAAGAAGCTTATAGATGTCAGGGTTGACTCCATTTGTTTTGACAATGTCACAGATTCTCAAAAACATAGAGAGGTGTTGGTTTGGATCTTCAGCAGAACTAGCTCCATATTGACAATTCTTTTGAACAAGGGTAACGAATTGAGGCTTGAGTTCAAAGTTATTAGCGTGGACATTGGGGGTTAGGATGCTACTCCTACAATTCCTTGGGTTGGGAATAGTGTATGAAGCTAAAACTTTTCTCTGAGGCTGGCCATTGTTGTTGGCCACACCATCAGTGTGATTTGGGATGTTATCCTCCATCACTTGATCCTCTCCTTCTGATTCATCTTCACCAACAATCCCCTTTCCTCTTGCTTCTCTTCTTAGTCTTTGCAGAGTTCTCTCGTCAAGGTTACAAGAGGTGGAGACCTCTCTCCTTGTTTCTGTTATACACACAAAACCAAAAATCACAAACAATCTACTCTATTGCTAGAGTTATGTTAAGGTTAGCTTAAACAAAAATTCAAACAGTTAGTGTGCTTAGTAAAATAAAAAGAAAATGCTTAATCTAGATTATCACCCTACTTAATCATTGTCAATCTAAATCAATCCCCAGCAATGGCACCAAAAACTTGATGAGGGAAAAATGATTGCACACAAACTCACCGGCAAGTGAACCGGGTTGCATCAAGTAGTAATTACTCACAAGAGTGAGGTCGATCCCACAGGGATTGATGGATTGAGCAATTTTAGTTAGATGATGAATTTAGTTAAGCAAATATTTGATGATTTGAGTGATTTTGATTAACAGAAGTAAAATTGCAAGAAAATAAAAGTGCAAAAAGTAAATTGGGCAGAAAAGTAAAGTGCAGAAAAGGTAAAGTACAGAAACTTAGAGCACAAGAAAGTAAAAAAGCTTAAACTTAAATTGTAAGAAAAGTAAATAACTGAAACTTAAAGTGCAAGAAACTTAAATTGTTGAATGTAAATTGACAGGAAGCTTAAATTACATCAAGAATAAAGGGATTTGGGTATTGGGATTCAAATTTGAACTAGAAAATGTAAATTGAAGTAAATCAGAGAACTATGAGATGCAGATTTAGATCTGGATCTCAGTAGCAAGAACAGAAATGGAGAATTGCTTGAAGAAACAAACAGCAAGAAAACTTAGCTCAATTGTGAAATTATAAAAGAGAAATTGAAAAGTGCAGAAGAGCAACAAGATCAGAAAGCATATCTAGATCTCAATTGCTCTCATGAACAAGCAGAAAAGAAATTTGCAGAAGAAATGAAAATGAAAACAGAAAAAGGAAATTCAGATCCAACTTTCGATTCTTAGAAGAACAAAAAGGAAAAGTAAAAGATGATCCTAAGATGAAGAATTTCAATGGAATTCTCCAATCTCAGTTCAAAACCCAAAACAGAAAGTAGAATTTGCAGAAGAAGGAACAAATAGAAAGAAAATAGATCCAATCCCAATTCTCAAATTCAAATGAAAAAAATTAAAAGTGAGAAAACTAAAATGAGCTAAAGGACCTTTACAAATTAAATTTGATCCTATTTATACACTTTCTATTTTGGTCTTCAAAATTTGGAATGGGCCTTTGGCCTTGGACTTGAAGGAGAGTGGATTCGGATGGCTTGGTTCAAGTGGCATGGGTCAGGGTGGAGTTGGCCAGCTCCCAGGGAAGCGCTCCGGTCACTTAAGTGAACGCTACGTTCACTGCTCTAAGCATGCTTCCTCACGTGCCACAATTGCCTTCCTATAGCGTTGTTGAAGTGAACGCTACGTTCACTCTTTGAACGTGGCTCTTGCTGAGTCTTCCTCCCCAAGGCTTGAAGCACGAAAACGTTGCCAAAAGTGAATGCTACGCTGCCTTCCTCGAGCGTTGGGTCTTGTTTGAGTGCCCCCTCTTCGAGCGCTACATTCAAAACCTTGAACGCTACCTAGCTGAGCCTTCCCCCCCAAGGCTTGAGAAGCACGAAAATGTTGCCAAAAGGGAACGCTACGCTCTGATTTTTGAACACTACCCTTTCTTGGTTTGTTGCACGCCCAGCTTTCCTTGGTTCCAAGCCCGAAAATGTTAACTAAAGTGAACGTGGCATTCACTTGCTTGAACGCTGCTTCTTGTGTGATTTGGTTGAGCGCTTCTTTCTTCATGGGCGTTCACTCTTTGAACGCTACGTTCATTCATTGAACGCTGCCTTTTGTTTCTCATTTCTTCACCTACAAGGAACCAAATAAATAATCAAAGTATTACCAACTTCACAAGGTCTTTGCATTTTTCATGAAATCAATTAATTCTAGCATAAAACCTATGATTTTTGTGTAAAATAAATGATGGTTGATTGATTAAACATAATCATGAAAATCCACTCCAATTACTTACTTATTGTGTAAGAAAGTGCATAAAACCTAATGAAACTAATGATAAAATGCTTGTAAAACTAGCATAAGATGACTTGTCATCATTTTCCTTTTGTGCCTTCCAAGTGTTTGACAAAATGCTTGGTTGGATTTTAGAGTAGAATTTTATGCTCTTGGCTTGGAGAGGTAACTTAGGAATTCTTAAGTTACTAATGTCCATGTAATTGATGATTGGGAGCCATTAACTCTAGGTCTCACTAATTGAATTAGTGGAGGGTTAGGACTTCTGGACTTGGATTGATATAACTCATTTGACTTTTCTCTACTACTAGTTAGAGGATGATTTAATGGGATTGATCCTTGCCAATTCTCATATTGTGGTTAGTGATAAGGATAGAGATCCTTAACCACCAAACCTTTCCAAGACTGCTTTATCATTTACATTTCCATTGCCATTTACTTTTTTTGTTTCTTATCCAAAACCCCAAAATATACAACTCATAACCAATAACAAGAACACTACCCTGCAATTCCTTTGAGAGACGACCCGAGGTTTGAATACTTCGGTTGTTAGGATTATTAGGGGTTTGTTACTTGTGACAAACAAATTTTTGTATGAAAGGATTATTGTTGGTTTGGAAACTATACTTTACAACGAGATTTCATTAGTGAAATTCTACACCAATAATTTTCCGTTCAACAAAATGGCGCCGTTGCCGGGGAATTGTAATGGTGTTATGTTATTGGTTATTGTATATATGTGAATATTGTGAATAGGTTGTCTTTTGCTTGTTTTCTAGTTTTTGTTAGTTTTATTTTATTTTTCCACTATGAATTCTCGCTTTGGCTATGAGTTTGGTTCTAATTGTGTTGTAGAAAATGTGGACTTTAATGACAACATATACCGAGGATGGAACACTTCAAGATGGCAGGAGCCTCGAGGAATTGATCACTCCTATTGGCAACAACCTCCGGACACTTACAGGTATAATTCACATCCTAGGGCATTCTAATTCAATGGCTATGGTGACTCTTTTTGTGATAATCAACCACCACCATATGCCTAGGAACCTTATCCTCAACATGATCATCAACCATTCTCACAAGCCACTTTGTACCAAGCACCTTCATGTGACCATTATCCATCATATAACCAATCACCCATACCACATTCTTGTGACCATTATGAGCAAGAACCCTTAGAACCACCATAACCCCATTATGACTACCACCAAGAACCACCTCAATACATACCATCTCCATGCCCTTACCAAGAAGAAACGCCTTCCTACTATGAACTCTTTCTCCAAAATGATGAACCTTCCTATCCACCCCAAGCCCCAATGGATGAATCTCTAGCTTTGATACTTAAAGGATAAGTGGATATGCAATGGAGTACACTTGAGTTTGTAACTAATTTGACTAAGGTAGTGCACACTTTGGCCCACCAATGCCTGAACACTCAAGTTACTTCCGTGGCTACATGTGAAAAACCAAAGGAAGAGCAAAGCATGAAGAAGAAATTGAAAAATCCGGTGGAAAAGGAATCGAATTTTGTATAGGAACAATTGGAGAAACCTATGGTTATCGAAGAAAAGGAAGCAGTGGTTGAAGACTTAGATGATGCGGAACCACCATGTGAGCCTCAACAACCTCCGGAGTATATAAAGATTGAAGAATATGAAAAGGTTGATCATGGGATGGATTCAATCATCAATGCCTTCTTATAAAAAATTGAATCCTCTCCCACGGGACATGGAATTGAAGCGGTTGAAGACAACTCAACACCAAGTGAAGTTGGTGATATCATTGAAGACTCTTCCGTTGAATGTGAAGTTGACGTTGAAGTAGCTTTCACGCAACCTCCCAAATTTGACGTGGTTGATAATGAGGAGAAATTGGAAGAAGTCAACAAGCAAGAAGAAGTTGCAAGAAGTTGTCAAGAGGTGGAGATACCCAAAGAAGAGCATAAGAAAGTCGACCTTACATTGTCTAAGTGTGGGGAGGTTTCCCTTCCTAAGTCACTGTCCAACACGCATTCAAGGGGGCGAAATTCCTACCCTTGAGCTTTACTTTCTCACTTGAATATGGCTTGATTGAAACGGATGGACAACTTAGAGCTATTTGTAGAACTAAGGGTAAGAAGGAGTTGTGTAGTGGTTGGAAGCTTGGAATTAGGCTCATTGAAGTCAAACTTTCAAGGCATAGAGACCATGATTGGATAAATGCTACTTTGTGTGGGTCTACGAAGAAGACTTGGTGCTCTCAAGAGGATTCTATGTACCAACCACCCAGACGGAAAATTCATGAAGATCAACTAGAAGACAGGTGTGAAAATAAGATATGGGATCCCGGCTTGCTACATGAAGACCAACTATGGGAGCTCATATCTTGGGTGGAACTCCATCCAAAATTGGTGAAGATGGTTGGCATTTCTGTCAACCATTCGAGGAGCAAAGATCCTTGGAGATTCAAGGACGAGTACAAGCATAAGCCACCATGTCAAAGAGCTTCCCAAAGGTCCAACTTAAGGACTTCAACTAAAAGTGCTTGGTGGGAGACACCCCACCATGGTAAACTCTTTACACTCTCTTGTAGTTTTGATTAATAAGTGATTTGAGTTACCATTGTAGGTAGTTTTCTTTCCATATACTTGTTTCAATAAATTGGTTGTAGGTTGCTTGTGGAGCAAGTCTCCCTTGCTTGTATTTAAAAATTCTTAAAAATCCAAAAAGACTTTTGCAATTCTGTATTTTTGGTTAATTTTAAGTTGTAGGTAGTGTTAGGAGGGTTTTGAGTTGTTTTTGTTATTTCTGAAAAAAAAAGGGGGGCAGGGACGCTTACGCAAGGTGTACGCATACGCGTCCATACGCGGATGCGGCATCGTATATGATTCGAGAGAATTGAGTGGACTATGCACTAACACTGGGCGTGTAGCACAAATCCCATGCACGTGTATGCGCCCAGGACGCGTACGCGTCGTTGCGCTGACGCTGTTCCCATACGTAGGACCCGAGAGTTGTGCTAACTCCGGGCCAACATTATGCCTCTGGCCCAATGCTCGACCCACGCAGACGCGTACCGTGCGCCTACGTGTCCATGCGTCAATCCCCATCCAGGCGTAGGCGCACCTGGTGCTTCCGCGTCCCTCTATTCCATCGCCCATTTGCGCGAGTGCGCACGGTACGTGCACGCGTGGATTCAAAAACTTTAACCCCATGGATGCGATGAACCCCAGCGCAGTCATGCAACCTAACCCTTCTCACCTCTAATGCTCCCTCTCCTTTCTCCTCTCCCTAACCCCAAGCTGCCTAGCCGCCTTCGCAACCAACTGCCGGCGACCTCACAGCCACCACCGTCATCCTCTTCTCTCCTTTCTTTCCTTCTTCCTCGATTTTTCTCTCTCACCATTTCTCTTGTCACCTCCGCTCTTCACCCCCTGTTCTGCGCCACCTCTGCTCCGCCACGAACCACCACCGCCACCGGTCCTGGGCAGCATTGCAGTCCTCCACCATCTCACATTTCCCAGTCCCTCCATTCCAATTCTCCTTCAGGATCCCAGGTTCCCCTGCCTCCATTGCCCTGTTTCCTTCTTTTTTTTCCTTAATAATTTTGTTTGTTAATTTTAGTTAGTTAGTTGATTAATTCTGTTTGTTAGGATAGATAGAAATGCATGTTGTTAGGTAGCCAGATTGTGGTTAGAAGATTCTAGGCCTGATAAGTGCTCCGTTCCTGTTTACTTTGTGTATGTTGCTTGCCTAGCTGTATGGTAAATAGTGAGTTGTTTTGTGTATATATTGCCTCTGCTATGCTATTTTTGATTTCAAGCCTTGCTTATTTCCTACTGCCCTGCCTGATTAGTGCTGCCCGAGTCATGTGAATTGCTTGATTGGTTTGACTGTTTGATATGTGGAACTCATATGACTATTTTTGCTGCTTTTTGCTATCTAGGAACGTCCGAGTTATTGCTGGAATGCCGCCCAAATTTTTAGGAATTGTTTTGTTCCTCGACTTGCACCATAGGCATTGAACTTGGCACTTTTGATTTGAAAACTACCTATCCTACACCAAGTTCAATTCCTAGGTTGATGTGGTTAGCATTTCCATGTTCATTTTGTTTCCCGTGATATGCATTGAACCTTCATGCACTTTCATATTCCGAGTTAAATCAATTACATTGTGATTCTCCTAGGTTTCCATTTGATCCTAAGTTGCATTTCTTGAATATGGTTCATTCTTTTGCAATAATTGATGCATTCCACTTGTGTAACCCTTTTGATTCAACATCGACCTTTTAACTTGAGTTGGTTACACTAGTGCATGTTTCACCTTTTGCAACACCAATTATTGCACAATCAGTGACCATGACATTGATTGATGACTTGCTTTCAATTAATTGCTATATTTACAATTTCATATTTCATCATCAATGACTGCATCTTCCTCATGAATGTGGGCATGCTTATCTTTCCACACTTTGTGCATTTACCTCGATTGAGCCAATAGCCGTCATATCACTAATTTTTTAACTAGTTTCCTAACCTCTAACTTGCTTAACACACTCACTTTTATTTTTAAGTTTCAAACTAACCCCTTTACCATTCTTCTGGGTATGACGCTTATTGAGCTTAATAAACAAGCATTTTTGCAAATATTGCTTGAATTCTTGGTTTTCGGCTTTGATTTGAATTCTGATTCTTGTTGCTTGCATTCCAAGTTTTCATCCTTTTAACTCACTTCATGATTACATGTCACTCCTGTTGTATTCTGAATGTGTCATTCCTTGCTTACTATTCCTCTACTTGGCTTAATTATTTATATCCTATCATATCTATTTTTCAGGATGTCGGATAGAGGCAAATCCAAGGTTACCTCAAGAAAGAGGAAGAAACCTCGGGCATCCACTTCTTCTCCTTTCATGGACTATGAAAAGAACCCTATAAATGACAAGGAGAAGGCCGATCAGTTGCTACCTGCCAGGGACACAGATAGGTTCCCTAACCTATACTGTGAGCTCCTCTTCTCGAGCTACAATAAAAAGAACCTGAATATAAAAAAGAAGCTGGCCATCCCATCCGACCAGAGGCTGACCATTAACAGCCGTATTGAGCGAATGGGCCTGGATTTCATTGATAGGGAGCTGGGTAAAGTGAACAGATCTTGGGTTCAAGAGTTTTACTGCAATTTTTTCAGACACACCCTTGAATCGGTTCTCATCACAGGCAGCCTAGTGCCAATCACAGAGGCCGCTATTGAGGATGCACTCAATTGTAGGCCCAAGACCAGTGACACATATGCATTTGACCAGGCTAAGGTGGAGCTACATTGCATGACATTCGATCATGATGCCTTATGGAGTGTAGTTTCCACCCCAGACGCCCCTTGGGTGATGGATTCTGAAAACAAGAATCCCAAGGGGATGCTATTTACTTATCTTACTAGGGAGGCCAGGACGTGGCAGAAGATCTTTGCCCACTACGTCATGCCGACCACTCATTTTTCTGAGATTCCGGTGGCCATGCTTGTCTGGATCAGTTGTGTCCTGGAGGGGAAGGAGGTATATTTCCTCCGGCTATTAGGAGGTTTATGTGACACACTCACATCCGTGGCTCATTTTCATTTCCGACATTGGTCACACAGATGATCCAGAGAGCAGTGTTCCATGGCTAGCGGAGGACGTGTCTCCATCCCCACCCATTTTTGAGAAGGAGGAGGTGACGATTCCATGGGGGGGCATGGGTGCACGAGAAGCCTCCATCCCAGCGCCGATCTCGAGCTAGAGCAGCAGTAGAGGCAGCTAGACCTTCTTCTTGAGCAGCCGTAGTAGGACCCTCTTCGGCAGCAGCAGCAGTACCTTTACCACCACCACCAGCACCCCAGCTGACCTACCTTCTGGTTCAGCGTCTGTTCCACTTCATGGAGCGTAGCGAGCGCCGCATCATACAATGCCTGGATCGAGTGGACCAGATGTTTGTAGCATTGGGCGTTGAGCCACCCCTCTTCCCGACCCTTCTTCCGCTTCAGAGGAGGAGGAGCACGTGGAGGAGCCAGCTAAGCCAGAGTCACCTCCACAGAAACAGGCCACCCAGGAGACGCAACAGCCTTTTGAGGTGCCACAGCCTGAGTCCCAGCAGCCAGATGCGACCGTTGACCCTCATCCTGAGCCCGAGCACTAACATCGAGGACGATGCTTGATCTTAAGTATGGGGAGGTCACCGCCGTCGCCGTTGGTGGATAGCTCTATGTTGGTGAACATTTTCAGACGTTATCTCCTAGTTTATGATATTTTACTTTATTTTGCACTTTTTGGATCATTGTACATACTAGTATTGTGGATACCTTTATTTAGCTTGTTGCACACTTTTATTTTTGTTTATTGAATTTTGCACTTTTTTTTAGCTTGTTGGATTTGCACTTTTGCTTTATATAGTTATTTTAGCTTTTGGTTGTGGTTAGAAAAATATTTTGGATTGTTGGAACCTAGTTTATCCTTTCGCATATGAAGTTTTTTTTGATTGAAAAAGGGGATAAACTAAGGAATTTTTAGAATTTCCCAATCACAACTTTACATTTAGGATAAGCTTAGTCAAAATAATGAAATTTTTCATGGAATTTTATCTATGGGGCATTACCCCAATTGACTGGAATATTTTTGTGGAACTTGCTTGAATTTTATATTTTGTGGATCATGTTTTGAGCTAAGAACACAAGCTTGTGAGATTTGAGCCTATTGATGGGTTACATCTTATAACCACTTATTTTCCTTCTTGTGTGCAATTGTTCTCTTTCTATGATTGTGATCCTTGATTTATTTAATTCTATATGTCCCATTATTCTTTGTATTAATGCATTTATATGATTAAGGCTATTACTTCATTAGCTCACTTACCCAAATAGCCTTACCTTTTATCTTTCATTGTAACCAATTTTGAGCCTACGCTTAACCCAATTGTTCTTTATTTTAGCACACTATAAGCCTAAAGTGAAAAAATAATAAAAGTCCTTTGTTTGGATCTTTGATTAGCTTAGGCTAGTGAGAGTGTTTATTATTCAAGTTTGGGGAGGTTTGGAAATATTGGTTGGGATAAAAGGGTGTTTTACATTTTTGTATTTGAGAATTGGGTGCATGCTCATGTATTGATCAAATGTTAGACCTTATGCATTGATGTTCTTGTACAATGTTTGAAAGAAAGAAAAAATGAGAAAAACAAAAAGAAAAGAAAAAATATGGAAAAGAAAAGAAAAAGAAAGAAAAAGAAGAAAAATAATAAAAAGGGGACAAAATGCCCCAAATTGAAGCTCAATAAGGGTCAATGCATGATGCGGGGAAAACTTGTCTCTCAACAAATCTTCCTTCGGCAAGTCTACCGAAGTTGTCGTCAAGTAAAAACTCACAATAGAGTGAGGTCGAATCCCACAGGGATTGATTGATCAAGCAACTTTAATTAGAAGAATGTTCTAGTTGAGCGAATCCAGAAATTGGGTTGAGAGTTGCAGAAAATAAAATGGCGGGAATGTAAATAACAGAAAAGTAAATGCTAGAATTTTGGAAGTAAATGACTGAAAATAAATTGCAGAATTATAAATGGGAATGGGGGATTTGCTCATAGAAGTAATTCGCAGAAATTAAAGAGAATGGGTAAGATTAGAGATAGGGAGTTCATTGGGTTTAGGAGATGTTGCAATTCTCCGGATCAAGTTCATTTTCATCTCTTCCTCAATCAATGCACTCATTGATCTCCTTGGCAATCTTAAGTGATTGAATTGCAATTCCTTGCAATTCAATCTCTCAAATCTTGAACAATAGCCAATTCCTTGGTCAATTGCTCATGAGAATAGATGAAGTATGGTCACTGATTATACCACATGCATTTCCCAAACCAAGTATTGAGAGGGTTACAGTCACATACCCATCCAAACCCAATTTGGTCCAGCATGAGAAAGTATTTCTAGCTTGATCTCTTCATTCCTCTTCCAAGGTTCAAAAGAGATCCAAGTTTGAATAGCTTCTCTTCCAAGATAACTACTCAATTGGATGAAGACCGAAAGCTATCAAGTAAAATCAAGAGGAAAGATAGAAGAAGAACAATGAAAATTAGTATTGATCCATCAAATTACAACAGAGCTCCCTAACCCAATGAAAGGGGTTTAGTTGTTCATTGCTCTTGAAGATGAAAACAAAGATGGAGAATACATCATAAAACTAGAAATTGCAAAGAAAGTAAAATACAGAGAGTGGTTCTTCAACCTCCAGAACTATTTTACAATTCAAAGTTACTCCTATATATACTACTCTTCTCAGCTTCTAGTTCACTCTTCAAGTCTTGGGCCTTTGGATCTTGAGTTTGAAGCAGTTCCTTTCTTTATTTGGGCTTGGCTTTGCTTGCAGAGAGAAAGTGCGGAGTGGGCAGAGACTTAAGCTCAGGGCGTAAGGAGTGTTAATCATTTAGTGAAAGTCCAAGTTCGGGAACGTTAGTGACACTTAACATTGTCACTAATGTTCCAATTCACCCCTTTTGCCTTACGTTAAAACCCACGTTAACTAGGTTAACATGGCTTTTAACGTTGCCTTGTCAACCTTCGAGAACGTTAGTGACACTCAACATTGTCACCAACGTTCCAGTGTGCCCCTTCTTGCTTCACGTTAAAGCTCACGTTAACTAGGTTAACGTGGCTTCTAACGTGGCCTTTGCCTAGATGAATGAGTCATTCTTGTGGAAGTCATATTACTGATTTTATGGTGGTTTCATGCATAGCAACTTAGGTTCATTCCATTACTGATTAAAACCATTGATGCCTAGACTTATTGCTTACTCTTTCTCTTTTGTTTTTCACTTCCATTATTCTTTCCCTTTTCTCTTATTAGGATCTTGTCATCAACTTAGTCTCATGAGTGTATCCAAAGCAAAGTATTCAAGATAGATAGTTGTCCTCCTAGCCTTGTGGTTGAACCAACTTAGCTAACTTATGACTACCCCAAAGATTCATGAATGCACTTCCACAATATGAACTCTACCCTGGTCTTTTGAAAACAATCATTCTCTTCTTCATTTGATAAAAAGGGACAAGCTTACAAGTAAATAAGGTAATGATGCAGTGACATTTAAACCAGAAATCATGGACCTATTCAGAAGGAAACTTAAAAGACAGAATTTTAAAAAGTTTAAACATGACATGGAAGCAGGTTCTATTTCATACAAGATCTTCCTTATTAAAAGCATATAAAACAATGGACTAAAAGGAACTCCACCACCTTTCATTCATGTGGATGCCCGTGCTCCCCTCCTTGCTTGTCCTCATTGTGTCTCTCTTGAGTGCATGTGCTCCCACTTCCTTTGCCTTTTCCAAGCAGCTTCTTCCAGAAACCACTATCTTCCATCTTCTTCTTGAGTGTCTCCTTTTGCTGTTTCACTTTCCTCTCTTCTTGTTCTACAAATTCTTTTTGGACCTCATCATATGTGGGGATGGCATAGTGTAAATGATACATATTAGTGGTCATGTAGTTCAACTCGGCTTGAGTGTTTACATAGAACTCCTCCCTATGTAGTTGCCTTCCTTCATTGAGTACACTGAACTCATTGAAAGTTTTCATTTGGGCTATCTGCCGCTGGTTGAGCTCTTGCAAGTGCTTCTCTTGAATCTCTTGCTTCTCATTAACTTGGTTGATGGCTTGAGTGAGCTGGGAGTATTGTTCCTGCTGCTGCTCCATTTGTTGTTTTTGCCATGCTTCCTGTTGACTCAGCCGGTTCAGTATTTGCTCTTGTCCTTCCATATGTCTCTGTCCTAAATCTTCAATGGCTCTTAGAAGGTGAGTCATATTCAAGTTAGCTGGGTCATGATGCTCTTCTTGTTGATATTCTTCCTGATGGTATTCTTCTTGATGAGCTCCTTCCTGGGCCCTTTGCCTTCCTATATGTGGCCATCTTAGTTGCTGAGCCGGTGTGGTATAGACCATTCGCTCGAGTTTGACTGGCCTCCCTAGGTTCACCCAGTCTGGGCTGCTGTCCTCAAATATTACCTTGGCCTTGTTGCACAAGTGGAGAATGGTGCTGGGGTACCAAAGTCTGGCACCTGAGTCAGCTTTCTCAGCTGACTCTTGAATCCCTTCGGCAATGAGCTCATGCACTTTGATTTCCCTACCTTGTACTAAGCATTGTACCATAGTGGCTCGATTGATGTTGACCTCTGAATTATTAGCAGCTGGGAGGATGGACCTCCTTACAAGCTCAAACCACCCTTTAGCCTCAGGGTGAAGGTCTCCCCTTTTTATGAATTTTGGTCTCCCATCTGAGTACCTCTCCCAGTCAGCGGCTATGACACAGATATCTGATGCTACCTCTGAGAGCTCATCCTTATCGGGGCTTCTACTTATCCTTGCCTGATAACTCTCCTCATCAAAATGCGGTGATTTCAAATGAAGAGCTCTTGTTATGGCACTTCGGCTAAAATCCACCTCCTTTCCTCTCACACAGCTTTTGAAGGTTGGGGCTTTGGTCTTATCCTCTCTAACTGCATTTGCATAGAATTCTTTGATGAGGTTTTCATTGATCTTCCCCTCTGGACTGGTGAGCAATTGCCACCCCCTCTGTTCGATTTTTCTCCAAATCTGTGGTGATTCATTGGCATTGATTTGGAAGATTAACTCTGGCAATATCTTTCTGGCACTTATCCGCTCGAATTCATGCTCATGAAAGGCAGTCTTGAATCTCTTGTCATCAAAGGGAGCACTCACCATAGGTTCCTTCATCTTTTGCCTCTTTGAGCTTGATGATGCCATGACTTGAGTTGTTGTTTGAGGAGATTTGAGGTTTCGGATAGATGAAGAGTGGGTTGGTTAAAGCAATATGTGATGAAGGGTTTAGTGTGCCAATAGAAGTGTGGAGAGTGGGAATTTGAATGTGAGGAGTGAGCATGCACTAAGGTTCACTTATATAAGAAAATCATGAGTGGATGAAGGGTGTGGATTGCATGAATGTTTACTAGATGAACGGATGGGGTTGTGTATGAAGCAAAGACAAAGATCATCACTTTAATGAGAGTGATTGGTTCGGTCTTCAAGGGCCTTCTTTCTCCAATGTTGCATGGCAGCGTTTCCCTATGCGTTCCTTCTTGAGACATGTGTGTAGTGCTCTTCATTAAGTGGCGCAATCTCCCCCATTTAATTGTCCAATCAATCCCTTTTTATGCTTCTTTTCCTTTCCTATAAAGATTTGAAATAAGGGAATTAATATATATGAAAATTAAAACTCTATGGCTAGAATAAATTGAAAGAAAGGATTTGATTGTTTGTTTATGAATTTCAACTAACTAACAAACTATTGGCGGTTCCTTATATGCATTTTGGTGGCACCATGGGGTGACACCAAACTTAGTTTGAAGCACTGTGATGAAAGTTTTGTGTTCAAAGATCCCAAGACTATCATGCAACTTGGTTTGCTTTGAACACCAAACTTGTTCCTCACTATATTCTGCATAAGAAGATTTTCACCAATTGTTTGTTAAGTTTGGATTGAAGCTCATAAAGATTGACTTACTCATAATCTTCTGAAAGCATATAAAACATGGGTTGCCTCCCATGAAGCGCTTCTTTAGCGTCACTAGCTTGACGTTTTTCTTTCATCACGGTGGTTGGTAGTGCTTAAAGTCCTCCCCTCTTGCTGTGGACTTGTATCCATTGGTTGGATCAATGATCTCCACATGTTCCAGGGAAAGAACTCTGTTGATAGTGAAGACCTTGGGTAATTGAGATGGCACAGTAGGGAGATTAGGGGGAATATCTGGGAAGTAAGCTGAGACAACTCTATCCCATGGAGAGAAGTCTTCTGTAGGGATCTTCTTGTTCCTCCATCTCCTTGGTACCTTCTTCTTTGTTTCTTTTGAGGTTACCTTTCCCTTGGTGACCTCTTTTCTCCAAGGAGTTGTGATGCTGTCTTCACCTGCCTCTAGAGGTTTGGGATCCTCCAACTTTTCCTTGAGCTGTGGCAATTGCTGTTTTCCTTGTTTGTCAGTTAAGGGGGGTGAACTGGCTGTGCTTCAGTGCTTGTTTCCTCCTTCAGTGTCTCATTATCATTTGTGCTTAGTTCCTTGTCCTCTTGATCTGTTTCTTGTGAGAGTTTGAAAACATTGAAGCTGAGTCGTTCATCATGGATTCTCAATATTAGCTCCCCTTTCTCTACATCGACAAGTGCTCTGGCCGTAGCTAGAAATGGTCTTCCCAATATGATTGGGTGAGTGTGACTTTCTTCCATGTCCAGAATGACAAAGTCTGTTGGGAGAAAGTACTTCCTAACCTTTAGCAACACATTTTCCACTACTCCTAATGCTTGCTTTTGAGTTTTGTCAGCCAGTCTGATAATGACATCTGTGGGCATTATCTCATTGATCTGCAGCCTCTTCACCAGGGATAAGGGCAGTAAATTGATGCTGGCCCCTAAATCGCATAGTGCTCTGTCGAACATGTTTTCTCCTATGGCACAAGGTATATGAAAACTTCCTGGATCTCTTCTTTTTGTAGGCAACTTAGGTTGAATAAGGGCACTACATTCCTTGTTCATCACTATAGTCTGCCCTCCCTTGAGTGAGCTTTTCCTGGGAAGAAGTTCCTTCATATACTTGATGAATGCAAGCATTTGTTGAATTGCCTTGATGAATGGTATGTTCACGTGCAGAGATGCAAACAAGTCTAGGAACCTTGAGTATATCCTCTTTCCCACAGCACCATTGAGCAGTTGAGGGAATGGTGCATAAAGCTTCAGCAGCTCTTGTTGTGAGATTTCTGGTTCTTTGTGATCTCTATCCTCGTCCTTTGTTGAGTTATCTTCAGGTTGTTTGCACATTTTGCCTTGCTTGTCTTCAATTTCTTGATCATTTGTAGTGACCATTTTGCAATCTTCCCATCTTACTTTCTTTGCTTCTCCCTTGGGGTTTTTCTCTGTGTCACTTGGGAAGCTATCAGTAGGTTTGGGAATCTTCTCAGCTAAATATCCCACCTGGAATTCCATCTTCCTAATGGTTTCTCCCTGGTTCTTAATATTGGCTCGCACCTCCTCTTTGAACACCTTATTTTCTTGAATCTCTTGGCATATTCCTTCAAGTAAGGCTTCAATCTTAGAGAGCCTGTCATCAATTGATGAATGGTTCGGAGCAGATGTGCTGTTTTGGTTTTGATAAGTATGTGGAGAAGTGTTGTTGTGGGGGGAAATCTATGGCTTCCTCAATGGTCTTCTTCTTGTTCAAGGACCCTCCAGATGAATGGTCTACTGCCTTCTTTGACTCATAAGAGAGCCCTTCATAGAAAATGTGCAGCTGGACCCATTCGTTGAGCATGTCAGGTGGACACCTCCTTGTTAAGTCTTTGAACCTCTCCCATGCTTCATACAGAGTCTCACCATCCTGTTGCCTGAANNNATTTCACTGTGTCACATATTCTCAGGAAGGTGGTCAAATGTTGGTTGGGATCTTCTTGAACACCTCCTCCAAACGAACAGTTGTTCTGAATAAGGGTGATGAGCTGTGGTTTAAGTTCAAAGTTGTTGGCATTGATTGTTGGCTTTTGGATGCTACTTCCACAATTGCCTGGGTTTGGATTAATGTAAGAGCCCAAAACTCTTCTATCCTCCCCAGCATGATTTGCTCCACCTCCTCTGCCATGGTTGTGAGTCTCTTCTTCATGATGATTTTCCATGTTTTCTTCCATGTTTGGTTCAAAGTATTCCTCAAACTGTTCCTCCTCTTCTTCAGCACCAACTACTCGTTTTTCTTTTGCCTCCCTCCTTAGTCTAAGGAAGGTTCTCTCTGGTTCAGAATCAAAGGAAGTTGAAGCCCCACTTCTTCTCCCTGTCATACAACCAACAAGTACAAGCAGAGAAAATAGGTGCAGACAGTATTTGTGTCAGAATTGATGTTAGTTGTGGGTGATGCAATATATCAAACAGTTAGTGGGTTAGCAAACAGAATTGAAAATAACAAAGATAAACAAAAGAGTAGATGGAGAAGAGAAGAAGTTTAGCTAAAACAAAAAGTAAATCACTCAAACAGAAAATGAAATACACAAAATAAAATGCTCAATCTAGTGATCTTCCAATCTAATCATTGTTGATGCACAATCAATCCCCGGCAACAGCGCCATAAACTTGATGCGGGGAAAACTTGTCTCTCAACAAATCTTCCTTCGGCAAGTGTACCGAAGTTGTCGTCAAGTAAAAACTCACAATAGAGTGAGGTCGAATCCCACAGGGATTGATTGATCAAGCAACTTTAATTAGAAGAATGTTCTAGTTGAGCGAATCCAGAAATTGGGTTGAGAGTTGCAGAAAATAAAATGGCGAGAATGTAAATAACAGAAAAGTAAATGCTAGAATTAAAGGACTGGAAGTAAATGACCGAAAATAAATTGCAGAATTATAAATGGGAATGGGGGATTTGCTCATAGAAGTAATTCGCAGAAATTAAAGAGAATGGGTAAGATTTGAGATGGGGAGTTCATTGGGCTTAGGAGATGTTGCAATTCTCCGGATCAAGTTCATTTTCATCTCTTCCTCAATCAATGCACTCATTGATCTCCTTGGCAATCTTAAGTGATTGAATTGCAATTCCTTGGAATTCAATCTCTCAAATCTTGATCAATAGCCAATTCCTTGGTCAATTGCTCATGAGAAGAGATGAAGTATGGTCACTGATTATACCACATGCATTTCCCAAACCAAGTATTGAGAGGGTTACAGTCACATACCCATCCAAACCCAATTTGGTCCAGCATGAGAAAGTATTTCTAGCTTGATCTCTTCATTCCTCTTCCAAGGTTCAAAAGAGATCCAAGTTTGAATAGCTTCTCTTCCAAGATAACTATTCAATTGGATGAAGATCGAAAGCTTTCAAGTAAAATCAAGAGGAAAAATAGAAGAAGAACAATGAAAATTAGTATTGATCCATCAAATTACAACAGAGCTCCCTAACCCAATGAAAGGGGTTTAGTTGTTCATAGCTCTTGAAAATGAAAACAAAGATGGAGAATACATCATAAAACAAGAAATTGCAAAGAAAGTAAAATACAGAGAGTGGTTCTTCAGCCTCTAGAACTATTTTACAATTCAAAGCTACTCCTATATATACTACTTTTCTCAGCTTCTAGTTCACTCTTCAAGTCTTGGGCCTTTGGATCTTGAGTTTGAAGCAGTTCCTTTCTTTATTTGGGCTTGGCTTTACTTGCAGAGAGAAAGTGCGTAGTGGGCAGAGACTTAAGCTCAGGGCGTAAGGAGTGTTAATCATTTAGTGAAAGTCCAAGTTTGGGAGCGTTAGTGACACTTAACATTGTCACTAACGTTCCAATGCACCCCTTTTGCCTTACGTTAAAACCCACGTTAACTAGGTTAACGTGGCTTTTAACGTTGCCTTGTCAACCTTCGAGAACGTTAGTGACACTCAACAATGTCACTAACGTTCCAGTGTGCCCCTTCTTGTGAAACTGGCCAAGAGGCCCTGGCATCAATGCATAAGTGTTGTGAGATGAAAAAGAAAATGCATGAGTATGTGAAAAAGTTAAGGATGGGTAGTTAGGTTAGCTTTAAATTAGTATAGGTCATTATATAGGTTATGTGGGAAAGTATAGGTTAATCAAAGATCCAAATTCTAGTCCACCTAACCATATATGATCCTACCCTGACCCTAGCCCATTACAACCTTTGAGAAAGACCTCATGATATTTGTCTGCATGCATTGAATAATTGTTGATTGTTAGATGAAGAACAAATTTTGAAAAGCATGATTAGGGGAGAATTGAGTGAATCAACCCATAAAAACTTGAGTGAATAGAGTGGATACACATCCGATGAGGATTTGATTGCTCAATTACATGTATTCACCATAATCATTCTTATTCATGCATGTTTGTAAACCTTTATGATATTCAATACAATTGTGGGGTTGGATTTGATTCCCATTGCTTGAGCCCTTGTGCTTACATATGTTCTCTTGGAAGATAATTTATTTTGACAAGCATTTGCATTCATGTAGATAGTTACATTTAGATAGGTTTCATATAGTTTAATTGCATTGAATAAATGTCATACCCCTTATTTCCTTCTTGGTTTAGCATGATGACATGCTAAGGTTTAAGTGTGGGGAGGTTGATAAAGCCCGTTTTTGGGATTTATCTTGTGTTGAATTTAGAGCATTTTGTTAACCTTTCCTCACATTTATTCAATGAATTAGCATAGTTTTGTGATTGTCTTCTAATTTGTGTTTAAATATGAAAACATGCTTTCAGGCCCTTTATTTGATAGTTTTAATCCCTGTTTTGATTCCAATAGATGCCTTGATGTATTTGTTAGTGATTTCAGATTGAAAAGGGCTAGGAATGGATCAAAGGAGTGAAGAGAAAGAATGCAAAGTGGAGAAATCATGAAAAGCCAATGATTTGGGATGCACCCATGGACGCGCACGCACACTAGACGCCTATGCATGGATCGCGCAATACTCCAGGGACGCATACGCGTGCTGTACGTGTACGCGTCGATGCCCACACTTGACTTCTTTAATGAAATCGTGCCAGGCGATTTCTGAGGAGCTTGTGGCCCAAATTGGAGTTAAATCTTGGCGGGAAAAGGCTAAAAGGACCAAGGGTTGAAGGGGAAGGCATCTTGGATCATTCATGACACACAATACACATTGGAGATCTAGTTTAGTTTAGTTTTCTAGAGGGAGAAGGTCTCTCTTCTCTCTAGCATTAGGATTAGGTTAGATTAGGATTTTATAGATCTAGGTTTTGCTCTTTACTTTTCATCCACTTTTCCCTTTCAATTCCTTGTTGTTACATCTTGCTCTTCTACTCTTTTGTTGTGATTCTCTTCTATTTTGTTTCTATACTTTGTTGTTGATCTACTTTTGTTCTTTTGTTTTCTCTTAATGAAATTTAAGGTAATGCATGTCAATTATGTTTTCTTTGGTTGTTATTGTTAATTCTTTACATTTAATTGTTGTTAGAATTCGTTTTTGTTGTCGATTTACTATGCCTTCCTTTTGTACCTTCCAAGTGTTTGACAAAATGCTTGGTTGGATTTTAAAATAGAATTTTATGCTCTTGGCTTGGAGAGGTAACTTAGGAATTCTGGAGTTACTAATGTCCAAGTAATTGATGATTGGGAGCCATTAACTCTAGGTCTCACTAGTTGAATTAGTGGAGAGTTAGGACTTATGGACTTGGATTGATATAGCTCATTTGACTTTCCTCTACTACTAGTTAGAGGATGGTTTAATGGGATTGATCCTTGCCAATTCTCATATTGTGGTTAGTGATAAGGATAGAGATCCTTAACCACCAAACCTTGCCAAGACCGCTTTATTATTTACATTTTCATTGCCATTTAATTTTATTGTTTCTTATCCAAAACCCCAAAATATACAACTTATAACCAATAACAAGAACACTACCCTGCAATTCCTTTGAGAGACGACCTGAGATTTGAATACTTCGATTATTAGGATTATTAGGGGTTTGTTACTTGTGACAAACAAATATTTATATGAAAGGATTATTGTTGTTTTGGAAACTATACTTTACAACGAGATTTTATTAGTGAAATTCTACACCAACAATTTTCCGTTCATCAATCCAACCATGAAAGATGTGGTTCAAAAGGAGGTGATAAAGTTGTAGAATGCTAGAATCATATACGCAATTTCTAACAGCTCTTGGGTAAGTCCAGTCCAGGTGGTACCAAAGAAGCGAGGCATTACTGTAATCTTCAATGAGAGGAATGAGCTCATCCCTACAAGGACAGTGACTGGGTGGAGAATGTGCATTGATTACAGAAGGTTGAATGATGCCACAAGGAAGGACCACTTTGCTCTCCCTTTCGTTGATTAGATGCTAGAATGATTGGCTGGACATGCTTACTATTGCTTCTTGGATGGATACTCCGGATACAATTAGATAGCGGTGGATCCCAAGGACCAAGAAAAGACCTCCTTCACTTGTCCCTTTAGAGTCTTTGCCTACAGGAGGATGCCCTTTGGGCTATGCAATGCTCCAGCAGCCTTTCAAAGGTGTATGCTTTCCATATTCTCTAACATGGTAGAAAAATTCTTAGAGGTTTTTATGGATGATTTTTCTGTCTTTGGTAACTCTTGTGACACTTGTTTGCATCATCTAACCCTTATCTTGAAAAGATGCCAAGAAACAAACTTAGTTTTGAATTGGAAAAAATTTCATTTCATGGTACCAGAAGGTATTTTCCTTGGGCATAAGGTTTCAAGCAAGGAAATAGAAGTTGACAAAGCTAAGATAGAGATCATAGAAAATCTTCCTATACCAGTCAATGTGAAAGTAGTGAGAAGTTTTCTTGGACATTCTGGGTTTTACAGGAGATTTATCAAAGATTTCTCAAAGAAGCTAAACCACTAAGCAAGTTGCTAGTGGTTGACAAACCTTTTGTCTTTGATGATAACTGCAAGCATGCTTTTAAAACCTTGAAAACTAAACTCACTACAACACTAATCGTCACACCCCCAGAATGGGGACTTACTTTTGACCTCATGTGTGATGCAAGTGGTGTTTCAATTGGTGCTGTATTGGGACAAAAGAAGGATAGGTTGCATCATGTTATATACTATGCTAGCAAAGTGTTAAATGAGGCACAGAAAAATTACACCACCACAGAAAAAGAACTCTTAGCAATTGTATATGCATTTGATAAATTTAGACAATACTTGATTGGTTCAAAAGTTGTAGTGTATACTGAACATGCTGCTCTCAAGTATCTCATGTCTAAACAGGATGCTAAGCCAAGGCTCATCAGGTGGGTGCTATTGCTACAAGAGTTTGACATTGAAGTAAGGGATAGGAAAGGAAGTGAGAACCAAGTTGCAGATCATTTGTCAAGGTTACCACAAGAGACAAACCAAGAAGCACCACAACCAGTGAATGAGAGATTCCCAGATGAGCATCTCCTCCAAGTTCAACAAGCACCTTAGTTTGCTGATATTGCAAACTACAAAGTGGGAAGAAGAATTCCTTGAGACTATACCAGGCAGCAAGTGAAGAAGTTACTCACTGAAGCCAAGAAATTCTTTTGGGATGAGCCCTTTCTATTCAAGAGATATTTAGATGGAATGATTAGATAGTGTGTGCCAGAAAACGAGATGTTGCACTACCACAGCTCAGGTTATGGAGGACATTTTCGGGCCGAAAGAACAGCTGCCAAAGTTCTTCAGAGTGACTTCTATTTTCCATCCATATTCAAAGATGCCATGGACTTTGTAAATAAGTGTAATTAATGTCAAAGAATAGGAGGTCTGTCAAGGAGAAATGAAATACTCCAGAATTTCATCTACGAAGTGGAATTGTTTGACCTTTAGGGAATAGGTTTCATGGGACCATTCCCTCCATCATATTCATTCAAATACATATGGTAGAAGTGAAATATGTTTCCAAATGGGTGGAAGCCATAGTAACAACAACGTGTGATGCAAAAATTGTTCTCCATTTTCTCAAGAAGCACATTTTCACTAGATATGGAGTGCCTAAAAGTCTCATTAGTGATGGTGGCAGCCACTTTTGTAATAAACAGATGGATAAGCTACTCCACAGATACGGGGTAACTCACAATGTGGCCACACCATATCATCCTCAAATTAATGGCCAGGCTGAATTGGCAAACAGAGAGTTAAAAAGAATCCTAGAGAAGACTGTTGGAGTTACAAGAAAAGATTGGGCAAGAAAGTTAGATGATGCCCTGTGGGCATATAGAACCTTATTTAAAACCCCAATTGGGATATCACCATTTCAGCTAATCTATAGGAAATGCTGCCACCTCCCTGTGGAGCTCGAGCATAAGGCTTTTTGGGCCACTAAGCTCCTCAATCTTGATTCTCAAGCAGCAGGAGAGAAAAGATTATTGCAACTCAATAAATTGGATGAATTTAGACTGGAAGCTTATGAGAATGCTAAGATACATAAGGAGAGGGCCAAAAGATGGCATGACAAAAAAATTTCTAGAAGAGAATTTGAACCAGGGCAGCAAGTGTTATCTGGTAAACTCAAGTCCAAATGGACTGGCCCTTATCTGGTAACCAAGGTCTCTCCACATGGAGGTCTTGAACTTTCGAATGAAGCTACAAAAGATACATTCACAGTAAATGATCACAGAGTGAAACACTACCTCGGAGGACCCTGGAACAAGGAGGAGAGCATTCATGAGCTGAGTTGAGCAAGAATGAAGGACATCAAGCTAGTGACGATAAAAGAGCGCTTGTTAGGAGGCAATCCAACTAAAGGTAACTTTCTTTTTGTAGTTGTTTCAATAAGAAAGTTAAGTAGGTTTCCCTGCATTACAAGGAGTTAAGTTTGGTGTTGCACACCAAAAATGAGTTCAGAAAGGGTGAATATGTGATGCTAAGTTTAGTGTTCCACCACAGATTTCATAGAAACACATTTCAACCCTCTAAAGAACATCATTAGTCATTAATTCCAGACAATCATGGAAACCAACCACTTAACAGTTGTTTAATTTCTATTTCATAGTTAGTTTACTTGATAAAAGCACAACGTTTCATGCATGTAACCAATTTATTGCATAATAGATGTTAGCAAAAAACAAAGATTGGTGTTCACACACCAAAACAAGTTCAGAAGCCTACAAACACACATGCATGCTAACCATGTCTCAAGTGCTTGAGAGACAAGCAACTTCCAATACTCTTGTAGGAAGTCATTCAATTTTTTGGAGGGACTATGCATCATCATAAAGAAGAACACAAAAGCTAAGGATGATGATGAAGGACTAAGCATAAAGGCACCAAGAGGTTATGTTGTCACATAACTAATTCCAGTGTGAAGTGTTTTAGTTGGAAGTGTGATTGTGCCCTATTTTGATGATCATTTGCATTTTGTGATTTTCCTTTTTATTGTCATTTTAGCTTGCTAGTCTAAGTTTTTATTTTATTTCATCTTGCTTAATTTGTATGCCTTGTTCCCTTTGCTCGAATAAAAGAAAATATTGTGAAACAAAGAAAGACTAAAAGTCCATCATTGGTAGAAGATAGAATAAGGTTAAGTGGTGGTGCATGCTTGAAAACTTAGCAAGTTCACTAATAAAGTGGAAGGGTAGAATGTCCTTTAAGCTTGAATTTAGTTGCTTTATATGAAACCTTTGTGAATAAAGATCCTTGGAAGAAAGAAAGAAAAATAAAAAATGAAAGAAAAGCCAACGTTAGTGGAAAAGTTAGGCCACTAACGGGCAACACTAACATTGGTAACATAGACAGAAAGAAATAATGAATAAGCTAGGCACCAATAGCTTGAACCCTAAGATATATGCCTGTGGTGCTTTTGTACTAGGATCTACTTGGATGATTAGGTTATAAGGAGTGTTTTAACACTTGGTAACTTGGGTTAACTAAACCGGGATTATCAACCAAAAGTCCACTATCAAGAGCAACCTAACTACAAAGCATTTAGTGATCCAAAGAGGTGTTGGGCATCAATTTTTTTAGGCTGAAATGCAAACCAAGTGGCTGTGGTGTGTATGTATTGAGGAGAGGCTTGAGTTAGTAAGTCTGAGGGGTGCTTCATCACTCAACACCTTGAGCCAACTGGGTCACGAGTGCTGACTAAAAGCTTACCATAAAAAGGTGCCTCAACATAGAACACTAAGCTTCAAAATAAAGAATAAGTTTCTAAGAAAAAAGAAAGCAACAAGTAAGCACCAAGGATCAAAGAATAAAAGGTTTCATAGAAGCACCAGAGTTAGTTCTTAAAAGGATGTTGTGGCCTGGAAATCAATAAGACTTGAGCTTCAAAGGTATCATGCATGAAACCCCAAGAACCAGGACTAAATGTCTTCCAATAAAGACCTATACTCCTTTCTGTTTTTCATTCATTCTTCTTATGTTTTACTACGTGCTTGCAAACAAGCAAGATTTAAGTTTGGTGTTGTGATGCCTAGGCATCTTAGGTTAGTTTCACAAGCCTATTTCATTAGTTTTCATTTGGTTTCATGCACTTTCTTAGGCAATAAGTAAGAATTTGGATGAGAAATGTATACATGTCTTGATTCAATTGAACATTGTTAATTATGTGCATTTTCGAGAGATTTATGCAAGAATTACTTGATGCAATGAATGATGCATTATCTTGTGATTATTGAAATACTTTGATACATTTTGTTTGGTTGATGATAGGTAAGAAGAAGCAAAGGAAGGGCAAGGAAGAAGCAGAGAAGGCAACGTTAGTGGCCAAAGTTGGCTCACTAACATTGCTATTAACGTTGCCTATAGAGGAGGAAGCAACATTGGTGGCCAAAGTTGGCTCACCAACTATTCATAACTTTGACTGAGCTAAATTGCCCTGGTTGGACGATGTCAAAGCGACCGACCTCTTATAAAGGTTGGCTCGTCACCAACCTCTGCCTAAAGAGCTCAGCCAAACCTCCATAAAGGCCTAAGCCGGCCCAAAGCTGAGGATTACAGCCCTTCTAAAGGTGGCTAGCCAAAAAGATAAGGTGACCTCCCCCACGAAGGATAAGATAAGATAACTAACTTATCTCAAAGGAAGGTCACTCCACACTACTATAAATACACTGGAGCACCCAGATATAACTCATACTCTGATTCTACACAAAAACCTACCTAAAGCACGTGCTAACTTAAGCATCGGAGTCTCTTGCAGGTACCACCACCCTTCGGTGATCGAAGACGAGCAGCATCTCCAACTCTACCAGGTCAGACACGACAGCACCGACTAACACAGAAGATCTCATCTGAGATCGGCCTCCAATTTCAAGTAACCCTCGGAACATTGGCGCCATTGCCGGGGAACCTGAAAGTCATTCCATCATCATGGTGGACAATCTTGACAACGATCGTAACTCCGGTTTGGAAGAAAGAACGCCGCTTAAAAACACGGATGCCACATCAAAGGATGCACCTCAAACCAAGAGAGACAAGCAGTCTTCAAACACAAAAATTTTAGATGCCCTCCTTGAACAGCAGGATCGCCTCAAACAGCTCGAACAAGAGGTCGAACATCAGCGGAAAGCTGAAAGAGACCTACGAAGAGAAACAAGACGGCGTCAAGAGCTAGAAGACAAGCTCCTAAAACTCGAAGCCGACCTCGAAACCAAGACCACTATATCCGATCGTGAAGATAGCCCTCACAAGGACCAAGACCCATTCACCAAAGAGATCATGAAAGCTAAAGTCCCAAAGGACTTCAAAGCTCCCGACATGACCCCATACGATGGTACGTCTGATCCAAGCCATCATCTCAGCAATTTCAGAAGCAAGATGTATCTCACAGACGCCTCGCATGTAATTCATTGCAAAGCTTTCCCAACCACTCTAACTAAAACGGCAATAAAGGGGTTCGACAGTTTGCCTCCAAGATCAATCACAAGTTTTGATGACCTTGCTAAAAAATTTCTTGCCAGCTTCTCCATCCAGAAGGATAAGGCCAAACATGGCCCAAGCCTGCTGGGAATTAAACAAGGAGATCGGGAAAGCCTTCGCAGCTACATGGAAAGATTCAACAAAGCATGCCTTGGCATACAAAGTCTTCCAACAGAAGTGGCCATCATGGGGCTCATCAACGGCCTAAGAAAAGGACCCTTTAGCCACTCAATATCCAAGAAGTACCCAACATCTCTAAATGAGGTTCAAGAAAGGGCCGAAAAGTACATAAACATGGAGGAAATCTCTCGATTGGGAGATAATTCAAAAACCAGATTCTCCTACACACCTCGAGACAAGGATAAAGACTCCAGGAAGAAAGAAGACCAACCTACTGAGAAACTACAAAATACCACAACTACACCCCTCTTCGGGTGTCTCTTGTGGACGTCTACTGAGAGATATGCAACACAGAAAAGATCCCCCCGTCAGATTAAACACAAAAGGGAAGGAAGTCGAACGGAGTATTGCGAATACCACCGAATCTATGGGCACTCCACTAATGAATGTTACGACTTGAAGAACATCATAGAAAAGCTAGCCCGGGAAGGCAAATTAGATCAGTTCCTCGCCAACACAAGGGAGGGACCAAAAAAGCGAAGAAGGGACGAAGAGGGAGGATGAGATGGACGTCCCCCTCACACCCCTGAAAAGCATGTTCACATGATCAATGGGGGATTCGCAGGCGGGTGGATCTCCAAGCCGTCCCGTAAAAGACACCTAAAGGAAGTGTACCATGTCGGAGAAGGAGACAGGTCATCAGACCTTCCCACTATCACTTTCACTAAAAAAGATGCCGCATGCATCATCCCCGGACACGATGATCCTGTGGTAATTACTATAATACTAGCCAATGCCCATCTCTATCGAACATTGGTCATCAAGGAAGCTCGGCGGATATACTGTTCAAATCTGCCTTCGATAAGCTTGGCCTACAAGAAAAGGAGCTCAGAGCATATCCAAATAGCCTATTCGGGCTCGGAGACGGCCCAATTCAGCTACTCAGGTACATCCCATGTCACACAACCTTTGGAAAGGGAGATCGGTCTAGGACGCTAAGCATAGACTACGTTGTAGTCGACGTAAGCTCAGCTTTGAATGCCCTAATAGGTTGGACAATGTGGAACCAGCTCACCGCGGTGGTCTCTACTCCACATTGGTGCATGAAGTTCCCAACCCCTAGGGGACCGCCACCGTAAAGGGAGACAAAAAACTCGTGCGACGCTATTACAACAAAAGTCTGAACCTTAAAGGCAACCCTGGAGGAAAAGAAGTCAACACTGTCAAACTCGGGGGAGTCTGAGCTCGCGAAGAGTTTCGCCCACTACCTGAAAGCGAAACCGAAAAAGTCTAGATCGGGGATGCCCAAGACAAAATAACAAATATAGGGGCAACCTTAAAGGGAGACCTAAAGGAACTACTGATACAGTTCCTAAAGGATAATTCCGACCTCTTTGCATGGAAAGCCGCAGACATGCCCAGCATAGATCCCAAGCTAATGTGCCATAAGCTGGCAGTATATCCTGGATCTCAGCCAGTGCAACAGAAGTGCAGGAAGCTTGGCCCAGAAAGGTCCCAAGCTGTGGAAGAGCAGATATAAGCCTTACTCGAGGCAAGGTTCATAAGGGAGGTCAAGTATCCATTACGGCTAGCCAACGTCGTCTTGGTAATAAAGTCAAATGGAAAGTGACGGATGTGTACCGATTACACCGACCTCAATAAAGCCTGTCCAAAAGATCTCTACCCGCTCCCAAATATAGACACTCTAGTGGATGTCTCTTCTGGATACAAGTACCTCTCCTTCATGGATGCTTACTCAGGGTACAACCAAATCCCAATGTACCTATCCGACCAAGAAAAGACCTCGTTCCTGACCCAAGAGCGAACTACTGCTATATAGTCATGCCTTTCAGACTAAAAATTACCAGAGCTACATACCAAAGATTGATGAGCAAGGTTTTTGCCGATCACATCGGAAAGCTAATGGAGGTTTATGTAGACGACATGCTGGTCAAAACACAAAGTAAGGAATCGTTGTTATCCAACCTCACCAAAGTGTTCGACACCATAAGAAAGCATGGGATGCGATTTAACCCCACAAAGTGCACCTTCGCGGTAGAAGCTGGCAAATTCTTGGGGTTCATGCTCACCCAAAGAGGAATTGAGGTGAACCCAGATAAATGCCAGGCTATACTCAACATGAAAAGTCTGACCTGCGTCAAAGAGGTACAACAACTCAACAGAAGACTGGCAGCCTTATCCAGATTCTTAGTTGGATCTGCTTTTAGATCTCTCCCCTTCTATGAAATATTAAGGAAGGGACCTGACCACGGGAAGGCGAGGAACTCATATTATATCTCATCGTAGGAAGTCGGGCACTAGCTTCGGCACTAGTTAGAGAAGACAAAATTGGGTAACAAGCCATTTACTTCATCAGCAAGGCTCTATGACGTGGCGGAAATTAGCTAATTAAGAATTGATATAAGTTGTGCATTGCAAGTATAGTTCTTAACCAACCAGAAACCCGCTTATCAATTTAGAAGGGTTGTCACAAAAATTAGAATTAAAATACTGGGAGTATGAATCCCAGGTCGTCTCCCAATGAGTTGCAGAAAGGTGTGCTAATTTATTAATCAGAGGTTTTCAAAAAGAGTTTGAGTTGAATAAGCAGGAAATTAAATTAGAGAAATTAAGTAATTTAAATAAAAGCCTTGACTGGGAGTAGATTAGTTGGAAGCCCTATTCTTGTTGCAGTACTCTCAAGATTAATTGATAATTGAAGGTTGTTCTGTTTAGTTATCCCTTACTAGGTAAGGGAAAGTCAAACAAGTTGGAATGCTGTTTCTATTCACAAGTCCCAATCCGCTTACTTGGAAGGACTGGCGTTAGTGACTAGAGAGCAGTCCAACAATAAACCCAATTACAATTTTTCTTTTGAGCATTCCAACTCAAGGGTTCCTTTCAATCAACTCCCCATCAAGTTAGGGAACTACTCGCTCATTGTGAATGTAGAACTCATAACATAGGAAAGGGAATTAAAGAAAGACATGATAAATAAAACTCAAAGGAATCAATAAAAAATAAAAGTAACTCTTGTATTAATAAATTCTAAAATAATCCAATAGTAAAATTAAGTAAATTAAAGGACATGGAAGAGTGAACTAGAATGACGAAGTCTTGATGTGGTAATAACTCTTCTCAATATCCCAATGCAAAGAGCAATAGAAAATAATAATCCTAAGAATTATGAATGTGTAGAGAGAAAACCTAGAGGAGGAGTAAAACTAGCTCTAAAAACTAAAAATTGTGTAGAATTAATGTTGTTTTCGTTTCTGCATGTTCTCTGGCTCTAGTCTGCTTTTCTGGGCCGAAAACTAGGTCAAAACAGGGCCCAAAATAGCCCCAGCAAATTCTGCAGATTATGTAGATCGTGCACGTCACGTGATCGCGTCATTCATGAGGACGCGTCATTCGACGTTTTGCTTTGCCACGCGGGCGCGTCGTCCATGCCTCCGCGTCACTTATGCTATTCCAATCCGCGCGGTCGCGTGAGCCATACGGCCGCGTCTCTTCTCGCTGGTCATCTCCTTAATTTCTTGTGTTCCTTCCATTTTTGCAAGCTTCCTTTCCAATCACCAACTCATTCGTGCCCTATAAAGCCTAAAACACTTAACACACAGATCACGGCATCGAATGGAATAAAGGAGAATTAAAATACATAATTAAAAGTCTCTAGGAAGCAAGTTTTCAATCATATAATAATTTTAGGAAGGAAATATAAATGCATGCTAATTATATGAATAAGTGGGTAAAGATCATGATAAAACCACACAATTAAACAAATTATAAATCATAAAATAGTGGTTTATCAACCTCCCCACAGTTAAACATTAGCATGTCCTCATGCTTAGTTGAAGGAGATAAAATAAATGAGTAGGAACATGTAAAACTCATGCAATGCAATGCAACCTATATATATGAATACAACTATATGATTCTTGTCCACTTGATCAATAGTAAATAAGTTCTTCAAAACAATTACAAATCAAATTCCAGTAATTCAATTCTCATACAGTAAGAACAGATAAAAATGCAAGAAGGTAGCTGGTGCGCAGAAATTGTGATTACACTTTGATTATGTAAAATTCATTGCTCTTTCTTTCCCTGGCAATGGCGCCAAAAACATGATGCCAATACCATTGTTCACAACTTTGCACAACTAACTAGCAAGTGCACTGGGTTGTCCAAGTAATACCTTACGTGAGTAAGGGTCGAATCCCACAGAGATTGTTGGTATGAAGCAAGCTATGGTCACCTTGTAAATCTCAGTCAGGCGGATATAAAATAGTAATGGGGTTTTCGAAAGTAATTAATAAAATAGGGATAGAAATACTTATGTATATCATTGGTGAGAATTTCAGATAAGCGTATGGAGATGCATTCATTCCTCTGAACCTCTGCTTTCCTGCTGTCTTCATCCAATCAATCTTACTCCTTTCCATGGCTGGCTTTATGTAATGTATCACCATTGTCAATGGCTACTTTCGGTCTTCTCTTGGGAAAATGATCCAAATGCCCTGTCACGGCATGGCTAATCGTTTGGAGGCATCACCCTTGTCAATGATTACATCTTATCCTCTCAGTAAAAATGGTCAACGCACCCTGTCACGGCACGGCTATTCATCTGTCGGTTCTCGATAATGCTGGAATAGGATTTACTATCCTTTTGCGTCTGTCACTACGCCCAGCAATCGCGAGTTTGAAGCTCATCACAGTCATTCAATCATTGAATCCTACTCGGAATACCACAGACAAGGTTTAGACTTTCTGGATTCTCTTGAATGCCGCCATCATTCTAGCTTACACCACGAAGATTCCGATTAAGAGATCTAAGAGATACTCATTCAATCTAATGTAGAATGGAAGTGGTTGTCAGGCACGCGTTCATAGGGAATGATGATGATTGTCACGTTCATCACATTCAGGTTGAGGTGTGAATGAATATCTTAGAAGCGAAACAAGATGAATTGAATAGAAAATAGTAGTTACTTTGCATTAATCTTTGAGGAACAGCAGAGCTCCACACCTTAATCTATGGAGTGCAGAAACTCTACCGTTGGAAATACATAAGTGAAAGGTCCAGGCATGGCCGAGAGGCCAGCCCTCAAAACGTGATCAATAGTCTCCTAAGATGAACAATGGATTAAAACTGAGACGAAAGATGAATAATACAATAGTAAGAGGTCCTATTTATAATAAACTAGCTACTAGGGTTTATAGAAGTAAGTAATTGATGCATAAATCCACTTCCGGGGCCCACTTGGTGTGTGCTTGGGCTGAGCTTGAGTGTTGCACGTGTAGAGGTCCTTCTTGGAGTTGAACGCCAGCTTTTGTGCCAGTTTGGGCATTGAACTCCACTTTGCAGCTTGTTTCTGGCGCTGGACGCCAGAATTGGGCAGAGGGCTGGCGTTGAACGCCAGTTTGCATCATCTAAACTTGGACAAAGTATAAACTATTATATATTGCTGGAAAGCCCTGGATGTCTACTTTCCAACGCAATTGGAAGCGCGCCATTTTGAGTTCTGTAGCTCCAGAAAATGCACTTTGAGTGCAGGGAGGTCAGAATCCAACAGCATCATCAGTCCTTCTTCAACCTCTGAATCTGATTTTTGCTCAAGTCCCTCAATTTCAGCCAGAAAATACCTGAAATCACAGAAAAATACAAAAACTCATAGTAAAGTCCAGAAATGTGAATTTAACATAAAAACTAATGAAAACATCCCTAAAAGTAACTAGATTCTCCTAAAAACATACTAAAAACAATGCCAAAAAGCGTATAAATTATTCGCTCATCACAACACCAAACTTAAATTGTTGCTTGTCCCCAAGCAAATGAAAATAAAATAGGATAAAAAGAAGAGAATATACTATAAATTCCAAACTATCAATGAAACATAGCTTCAATCAGATGAGCGGGACTTGTAGCTTTTTGCCTCTTGAATAGTTTTGGCATCTCACTTTATCTATTGAGGTTCAGAATGATTGGCATCTATAGGAACTCAGAGTTCAGATAGTGTTATTGATTCTCCTAGTTCAGTATGATGATTCTTGAACACAGCTGTTTTATGAGTCTTGGCCGTGGCCCTAAGCACTTTATTTTCTAGTATTACCACCGGATACATAAATGCCACAGACATATAGTTGGGTGAACCTTTTCAGATTGTGACTCAGCTTTGTTAAAGTCCCCAATTAGAGGTGTCCAGGGTTCTTAAGCACACTCTTTTTTTTCTTTGGACCTTGACTTTAACCGCTCAGTCTCAAGTTTTCACTTGACACCTACACGCCACAAGCACATGGTTAGGGACAGCTTGGTTTAGCCGCTTAGACCAGGATTTTATTCCTTTAGGCCCTCCTATCCACTGATGCTCAAAGCCTTGGGATCCTTTTTATTTGCCCTTGCCTTTTGGTTTTAAGGGTTATTGGCTTTTTGCTCTTGCCTCTTGGTTTTAAGAGCTTTTGGCTTTTTCTGCTTGCTTTTTCTTTTTCTTTCTATTTTTTTTTGCTATTTTTTTTCTGCAAGCTTTGTTCTTTGCTGCTTTTTCTTGCTTCAAGAATCATTTTTATGATTTTTCAGATTATCAAATAACATGTCCCCTAATCATCATTCTTTCAAGAGCCAACATATTTAACATTCTTAAACAACAACTTCAAAAGACATATGCACTATTCAAGCATTCATTCAGAAAACAAGAAGCATTTTCACCACATCAATATAATTAAACTAAGTTCAAGGATAAATTCGAAACTCATGTACTTCTTGTTCTTTTAAATTAAAACAGTTTTTCATTTAAGAGAGGTGATGGATTCATAGGACATTCATAACTTTAAGACA
>NC_029788.2:65395641-65399704 GCF_000816755.2 Arachis ipaensis
TATGTTTTTACCACACCAAACTTAGAATGTTGCTCGCCCTCGAGCAAAAGAAGAAGGAATAGATGAAGAAGAAGATGTGGAAAAAAAAACTAGGATTATAAGGAAGGAAGGTGGGGATCCTGTGGGGTCCACAGATCCTGAGATGATCCTGTGAGGTCCACAGATCTTGAGGTGTCAAGGCATTTACATCCCTGCACCAATTTAGGCATGCAAAATGCCCTTGCACACAACTCTGGGCGTTCAGCGCCAGGTTGGTGCCCATTTTGGGCGTTCAACGCCCATTTGTTGCCCATTTCTGGCGTTGAACGCCAGAACCATGCTTGTTCTGGGGGTTCAGCGCCAGCTCCTCTCCAGGGTGCAATTCTGGCGTTCAGCGCCTAGATGATGCCCATTTTGGGTGTTCAGCGCCCAGATACTGCCCATTTTGGGCGTTCAGTGCCAGAACCATGCTCTGTTCTGGCATTGAACGCCAGGCAGGTGCTTCCTCCAGGGTGTGATTTTTCTTCTGCTGTTTTTGATTCTGTTTCTAAATTTTTCGTTTATTTTGTGACTCCACATGATCATGAACCTATAAAGACATATAACTAAGAAAAATATAGTTAGATAAATAAAAATTGGGTTGCCTCCCAACAAGCGCTTCTTTAATGTCAATAGCTTGACAGTGGGCTCTCATGGAGCCTCACAGATGTGCAGAGCTTTGTTGAGACCTCCCAACACCAAACTTAGAGTTTGGATATGGGGGTTTGACACCAAACTTAGAGTTTGGTTATGGCCTCCCAACACCAAACTTAGAGTTTAACTGTGGGAGCTTTGGTTGACTCTGCTTTGAGAGAAGCTTTTTCTGCTTCCTCTCCATGGATGCAGAGAGAGATCCTTGAGTTGTGAACATAAGGTTGTCCTTATTTAATTGAAGGATCAATTCTCCTCTGTCCACATCAATCATAGCTCTTGTTGTGGCTAGGAAAGGTCTTCCTAGGATGATGGATTCATCCTCTTCCTTTCCAGTATCCAGGACTATGAAATCATCAGGGATGTAAAGGCCTTCAACCTTTACTAACACGTCCTCTACTTGTCCATAAGCCTGTTTTCTTGAATTGTCTGCCATCTCTAATGAGATTTTAGCAGCTTGCACCCCATAGATTCCCAGTTTCTCTATTACAGAGAGAGGCATGAGGTTTATTCCTGAACCAAGGTCACACAGAGCCTTAAAGATCATGGTGCCTATGGTACAAGGTATTATGAACTTTCCAAGATCCTGTCTCTTCTGAGGCAATGTCAGTTGATCCAGATCACTTAGTTCATTGGCGAACAAGGGAGGTTCATCTTCCCAAGTTTCAATACCAAATAATTTGGCATTTAACTTCATGATTGCACCAAGGAACTTGGCGGCTTGCTCTTCAGTAACATCCTCATTCTCTTCAGAAGTGGAATACTCATCAGAGCTCATGAATGGCATAAGGAGGTTTAATAGAATCTCTATGGTCTCTAGATGAGCCTCAGAGTCCTTTGGTTCCTCAGAGGGAAGCTCCTTATTGATCACTGGACGTCCCAGGAGGTCTTCCTCCTTGGGATTCACGTCCTCTCCTTCCCTTACAGGTTCGGCCATGGTGCTTATGTCAATGGCCTTGCACTCTCCTTTTGGATTCTCTTCTGTATTGCTTGGGAGAGTACTAGGAGGGATTTCAGTGATCCTTTTACTCAGCTGGCCCACTTGTGCTTCCAAATTTTTAATGGAAGACCTTGTTTCATTCATGAAGCTCACAGTGGCGTTAGATAGATCAGAGAGTAAGTTTGCTAAATTAAAAGTATTTTGTTCAGAGTTCTCTGTCTGTTGCTGAGTGGATGATGGAAAGGGTTTACTATTGTTAAACCTGTTTCTTCCACCATTATTAAAGCCTTGTTGAGGCTTTTGATCCTTCCATGAGAAATTTGGATGATTTCTCCATGATGAGTTTTAGGTGTTTCCATATGGTTCACCCATGTATTTTAACTCTGCTATTGCAGGGTTCTCAGGATCATAAGCTTCTTCCTCAGAAGATGCCTCTTGAGTACTGTTGGATGCAGCTTACATTCCATTCAGACTCTGAGAAATCATATTGACTTGCTGAGTCAATATTTTATTCTGATCGTGACCAGCATATCCCAAGAGTTCAGGCTATCTCTGGGTTGAGAGTCCAACCACACTCTAGCTCTGTCTCTTACAGCAAAAGGGAAAAGCATGAGCCTGTAGACTTCAGGATCTACTCCATTAGTCTTAACAGTATCACAGATCTGCAAGAATTCAGTTAAGAACTGAAAAGGATCTTCAGATGGAAGTCCATGAAACTTGCAGTTCTGCTGCATCAGAGAAACTAGCTGAGGTTTCAACTCAAAATTGTTTGCTCCAATTGTAGGAATGGAGATGCTTCTTCCATGTAAATTGGAATTAGGTGCAGTAAAGTCACCAAGCATTCTCCTTGCATTATTGTTGTTGGGTTCGGCTATCATCTCCTTTACTTGTTCAAAATTTTCAATAAGGTTGTCTCTGGATTGTTGTAATTTAGCTTCTCTTAGTTTCCTCTTCAGAGTCCTTTCAGGTTCTGGATCAGCTTCAACAAGAATGCCTTTTTCCTTGTTCCTGCTCATAAGAAAGAGAAGAGAACAAGAAAAGAAGAGGAATCCTCTATGTCACAGTAAAGAGGTTCCTTATTGTTAGTAGAAGAAGAGAAAAATTCGAACACAGATGGAAGAGGGGGTTCGAATTTGGTGAGTGATGTGAGGAAGAGATGTTAGTTGATGAATAAATAAATAGAATAAGATGAGAGAGAAGGAGAATTTTCAAAAATTATTTTTGAAAAAGAGTTAGTGATTTTCGAAAATAGTTTTTGAAAAATTTAGTAATTTTCAAAAATTAAGATTTAAAAATTGAAATAATTAGTTAATTAAAAAGAAATTTTGAAAAAGAGGGAGATATTTTCGAAAATTAGAGAGAGAGAGTTAGTTAGGTAGTTTTGAAAAAGATAAGAAACAAATAAAAAGTTAGTTAGTTAGTTGAAACAAATTTTTAAAAGATAAGAAGTTAGGAAGTTAGAAGAGATATTTTGAAATCAATTTTTTTAAAAAAGGTGAGATAAGAAGATATTTTTGAAAAGATATGATAGAAATTAGTTTTTGAAAAAGATTTGAATTTTTAAAATCACAATTAATGACTTGATTCACAAGAAATCACAAGATATGATTCTAGAACTTAAAGTTTGAATCTTTCTTAACAAGTAACAAACTTGAAATTTTTGAATCAAAACATTAATTGATTATGTTATTTTCGAAAATTTGATATAAAAATAAGAAAAAGATTTTTGAAAAATATTTTTGAAATTTTCGAAAATAACTAAGAAATTTGAAAAAGATTTGATTTTTGAAAAAGATTTTGAAAAAGATGAGATTTTTAAATTGAAAATTTGATTTGACTCATAAAAACAACTAGATTTTTAAAAATTTTTGAAAAAGTCAAATCTAATTTCCGAAATTTTAAGAGAGAAAAAGGGAACGGTATTTTTTTTATTTTTGAATTTTTAATGATGAGAGAGGAAAACAAGAAAAATGATGCAATGCATGAAATTTTTAGATTAAAACAATGAATGCATGCAAGAATGCTATGAATGTCAAGATGAACACCAAGAACACTTTGAATGTCAAGATGAACACCAAGAACATATTTTTGAAAAAATTTTAATGCAAGGAAAACATGCAAGACACCAAACTTAGAATTCTTTAATGCTTAGACACTAAGAATTCAAGAATGCATATGAAAAACAAGAAAAGACACAAAACATGCAAATGCAAAGATCAAACAAGAAGACTTACCAAGAACAACTTGAAGCTCATGAAGAACACTATGAATGCATGAGAATTTTTGAAAAATGCAAGATGCACATGCAATTGACACCAAACTTATAACATGACTCAAGACTCAAACAAGAAACACAAAATATTTTTGATTTTTATGATTTTATGATTTTTTGTATTTTTATTTTAAAATTTTCGAAAATCATTTTGAAAAAGAAAAAAAATAAGGATTCAAAAT
>NC_029788.2:65399968-65406957 GCF_000816755.2 Arachis ipaensis
ATTCAACATGTTACCATGAAACTCTAGAATTCATTCTTGAATGTTTTGAAGCCATAGAATAATTTATTTTTGAAAACATTATTTTTTTATTAAATTTTTTTTTTCGAAAGCAAAAGAAAAATTTTTGAAAGATGTTTGAAAAATTTTTGAAAACTTTTTGAAAAGAAAATGAAAAGAAAGTTACCCAATCTGAGCAACAAGATGAACCGTCAGTTGTCTAAACTCGAACAATCCCCGGCAACGGCACCAAAAACTTGGTGCGCAGAAATTGTGATTACACTTTGATTATGTAAAATTCATTGCTCTTTCTTTCCCTGGCAATGGCGCCAAAAACATGATGCCAATACCATGGTTCACAACTTCGCATAACTAACCAGCAAGTGCACTGGGTCGTCCAAGTAATACCTTACGTGAGTAAGGATCGAATCCCATGGAGATTGTTGGTATGAAGCAAGCAATGGTCACCTTGTAAATCTCAGTCGGGCGGATATAAAATAGTAATGGGGTTTTCGAAAGTAATTAATAAAATAGGGATAGAAATACTTATGTATATCATTGGTGAGAATTTCAAATAAGCGTATGGAGATGCATTCATTCCTCTGAACCTCTGCTTTCCTGCTGTCTTCATCCAATCAATCTTACTCCTTTCCATGGCTGGCTTTATGTAATGTATCACTATTGTCAATGGCTACTTTCGGTCTTCTCTCAGGAAAATGATCCAAATGCCCTGTCACAGCACGGCTAATCGTCTGGAGGCATCACCCCTGTCAATGGTTACATCTTATTCTCTAAGTGAAAATGGTCAACGCACCCTGTCACGGCACGGCTATTCATCTGTCGGTTCTCGATAATGCTGGAATAGGATTTACTATCCTTTTGCATCTGTCACTACGCCCAGCAATCGCGAGTTTGAAGCTCGTCAAAGTCATTCAATCATTGAATCCTACTCGGAATACCACAGACAAGGTTTAGAATTTACGGATTCTCTTGAATGCCGCCATCATTCTAGCTTACACCACGAAGATTCCGATTAAGAGATCTAAGAGATACTCATTCAATCTAATGTAGAACGGAAATGGTTGTCAGGCACGCGTTCATAGGGAATGATGATGATTGTCACGTTCATCACATTCAGGTTGAGGTGTGAATGAATATCTTAGAAGTGAAACAAGATGAATTGAATAGAAAACAGTAGTACTTTGCATTAATCTTTGAGGAACAGTAGAGCTCCACACCTTAATCTATGGAGTGCAGAAACTCTACCGTTGGAAATACATAAGTGAAAGGTCCAGGCATGGCCGAGAGGCCAGCCCTCAAAACGTGATCAATAGTCTCCTAAGATGAACAATGGATTAAAACTGAGACCAAAAATGAATAATACAATAGTAAGAGGTCCTATTTATAGTAAACTAGCTACTAGGGTTTACAGAAGTAAGTAATTGATGCATAAATCCACTTCCGGGGCCCACTTGGTGTGTGCTTGGGCTGAGCTTGAGTGTTGCACGTGTAGAGGTCCTTCTTGGAGTTGAACGCTAGCTTTTGTGCCAGTTTGGGTGTTGAACTCCACTTTGTAGCTTGTTTCTGGCGCTGGACGCCAGAATTGGGCAGAGGGCTGGCGTTGAACGCCAGTTTGCATCGTCTAAACTTGGGCAAAGTATGGACTATTATATATTGCGGGAAAGCCCTGGATGTCTACTTTTCAACGCAATTGGAAGCGCGCCATTTTGAGTTCTGTAGCTCTAGAAAATGCACTTTGAGTGCAGGGAGGTAAGAATCCAACAGCATCAGCAGTCCTTCTTCAACCTCTGAACCTGATTTTTGCTCAAGTCCCTCAATTTCAGCCGGAAAATACCTGAAATCACAGAAAAATACACAAACTCATAGTAAAGTCTAGAAATGTGAATTTAACATAAAAACTAATGAAAACATCCCTAAAAGTAACTAGATTCTCCTAAAAACATACTAAAAACAATGCCAAAAAGCGTATAAATTATCCGCTCATCAGTAGCTCATGAAAGTAGGGGACATAGAATTTTAAGCATTGAACCCTCACTGATGATGTATGTACGCTCTAATCTCTCTAGTGTATAGGGCAATCACTCTATCCTTCTCTAATCATGCTCTCTAATTTTTGTTCTTCTCCTAACCAATCAACAATATTTAATATACCAATGCAAACATCGTGAGGTCTTTTCAAGGTTGTAATGGGGCCAAGGTAATGGTAAGGATACACATATGGCTAAGTAAGCTTATAAACTGATTCTTTAATTAACCCAAACTTTATCATAACCTATATATATATTCTATATAACTTTAGAATTCATACCTAGTTACCCAGAATTTCCCTTTCACATTCCATACTCATGTATCAACTTTTTATTTTAATTTTATCATACGTGCATTGATCTTTGAATTCTTAACTTAACATTGGGGTAATTTTGTCCCCTTATTTATTTATTGAATATTTTTGGTTTTTTTTTTTCAATATAGGCATAAAAATAAACATAGCTTATCAATGCACATAGATTTTTAATTCTTATAGTTTCACATGAGTAGCTATCCAAATTTCGATTATATTATCCTGACACATTCCCTTATTATCTTTTGTTCCCACAATTTCCTATACTTAATTAGCACACACAATTCTATCTTAAGCTAACCAAAGATTTAGTTTGGGATATATAATTATTTTTCTGCTTAAGGCTAGTAATGTGGTAAAATATAGAACAAATGGAATTTAAAGGCACAAAGTGGCTAACAAAGATAATTGAAAGGGTAGGCTTAATTTGGATAAGTGAGCTAAAAAATTAATGGCCTCAATCATATGCAAGCATATAAATATAATAAATATTGGACATATAGAATGGAACAAAATATAGATCACAATCATAGAGAAGTAAACACACAAGAATAAAATAATTATGGTTAAATAATGTAACCATGCATAAAGGATCAAATCTCACAGGTTGTGTGTTCTTTAGCTCAAAATTCATGTTCCAAATACAACTTCAAGCAAATTTAACATAAAAATTTTAATTAAAATTAGTGAAATTTCGTTCCAAAGATAGAGTCTTAGAAGAAACTTATTGTCTTTTCAATCAAGTAGAACATGCATGCAACTAATCTATTACTATGCAATTTATTTTATTCTATAAAAGAAAAATTAACTAAATATCCTAATTTATTGGTGTTTAAGGAAGAGAAATTACCTCCAGAAGTCAGGTACTGACTGACCTCCCCACACTTAAGGCTTTGCACCGTCCTCGGTGCCATCTGTCAGGAACAGCGGTGGGCTGGTAGCAGTATCGCCACAGTCGGGACCATCATGGCTCCCTGTGCTGGTAAAGGAAGTGGAGTCCGGAGTGTCTGAGTCCTTGAATTTTCCCATGATCAGCTCCTTGAGGTATGTGAATCGGCGCTTGTGATGGCGCTCTCTCATCTTAGCTTTGTGTTCCTGCCGATCCAACCTTTCGAGTATCTGATGGAGCAGTTGGTCTGTTGTAGGTGCTTGTGGTACGGAAGGAGAAATGTCCTGAGCCGGTTCAGTGGGCTGGCTTGTAGTGGCTGCTGAGGGTCTGATATATTTCCCATTAGGGACATATTGATCATCCCGTGGAAGCATGGCTTTGGTGTCCCCAGCTCTGAAGGAGACTCCGGCTGCTGAGATAAGATCTGAGACCAAGGTGGGGAAAGGTGAGTTGCCCGCGATTTCTACGTATCCCATGGCATTCCGGATGTGTCTTGGTAGGTTCAGAGGTTGGTCTGTAAGGATGCACCATAGTAGAACAGCCATGTCCGCAGTGAAGGAGGACTCGTGAGTGCTCGGAAAGACGTAATGGGACATGATCTGTGCCCATACGCAAGCCTCCAAGGAAAGTGCTTAAGCCGATATTCCCTTAGGGTGGGTACGATGGTATCCGTAGATCCAATGGCTGCCAGGTAGTGCAATAACTCTGAGAACGACGTTCCAGTCAAATTGGTACATCTGGCGCTTGAGTGCGGCTTCTTGAAAGGCGTCCAATCCTTCTGGAACAGGGGGAAAACCTAAAGCTTTTTGGATGGCCTCTTTTTTAATGGGGACTTGCTTCTGACGGACAAAGACAGACTACAAGGTTGGCAGGTGGAAGTTGGAGTAGAACTCGACTACCCAAGAAAGATTGACCTGCTTCGGCTGTCTCTGTAGGAAATCCCATTGTCTTTGTGCAATTTGTGGCTCAACAAATGTAGCAATATGGTTTCGGAGGAGAAGAAGGTATTCATTGTTGTAACTCCTTTCTGCCAGGATGGGGAACATCTGCTCACAGTAGCGATTGGGAAATCGCGCAGTGTCCTTTGCTGGGAAGGCTTTTTCTTTATCATCAACTTTTATAATCCTCTTAAGTCTTTGGGTTGAGGGCTTGACTGCAGTTGAAGAAGGCTCTGCCACTAGTGCTCTCTTTGTTCCTCTCCTTGCTGTTGATTTGGGAGTAGCTTTCTCTCTGCTTTTCTTGGTGGCTATTCTGAAAAAGGGAAGAGAAAGTAAACTAAATTCGAAGAGATAGAGCAAGGAAGAGAACGGAAAGGGGTGGTTATGAATGCACATTAAAAGGTAAATGATGTTAACACATGGTCATGACTACATGTGAAAAGTCATCAATGGAAAATAGTTAGTGCATATGATGACAAGTGAATGCAAGGTGTTTATTGGCATGCTGGCAAAGGCATGTGTAGCATAGATCAAGCATCACTCATAATAAACCATCACATTTGTATTGAAAATTAATTTCAATTAATACAATAGTAAAGGGAATTTGTGAAAAGCAAGCATTGAATAGTAGAATAATGTAGAAAAATGCATAATGCCATATTGGCTTTTTCACAAACACATAGCATGCATGGTAAATAAGGTATAGAAAGTATTAAGGTGAACATGCAAGCAACCTTTTTTAATTGCCAAATAATTTTACAACAATCCACAAGCATATAATGAGAAATAATGACTCAAATAAATTTCCAACACCAAGTAAAAAGGAAAAAAGAAAGAAAAAGAAAATATGGATAATGAAAATAAAAAGAAAAGAAAAGAAGATAACATATAAAAATAAGAAGAATAATAGAAAAGTAAGGAGAGAAGAAGAAAAGAAAACCTTGTTAATGTGGGTGAGAAAGAGAGAGAGAGACTAGAAAGTGAGAAAGAAGGAAGAAGGTAGAAAGAAGAAAGAAGGAGGGAAAAAGAGAAAATAGGATTTGGGGAAAAGAAAAGATAAGATAAGTGGCAAATTATGGAAGCTATGCGGCGCAAGCGACGCGGCCGCGTGGGGCACGCGGTCGTGCGAATTGCGCTTAAACTGATTGACGCGATCGCGTCGGTCACGCGGTCGCGTCGGTCACGCGGTCGCGTGACCCGTTTTATGCTACTGGAGCGAGGGTAGCCTCGCGCTCGCACAACTCTCTGTTCGAAATTATATTGTTGCCAAATCTTGGGTGACGCGATCGCGTGGGGCACGCGATCGCGTGAGTGGCCATTAGAAGGATGTGACGCGGTCGCGTCGGTTACGCGGCCGCGTGGGAAGGATTTGCGTTTAGCACCAATCCAGCACCACTCTAGCACAACTTTCGGTCGTGCACCCTTTTTACGTCGAATTCCAGGGCACGCGGCAGCGTGGGTGACGCGGTTGCATGGGAGGCCAATGTTCCCAATCGACGTGGATGCGTCGGCGACGCGGTCACGTGGGGCAATTTGTGCCATTGGCACGCCTCCAGCCACGCTCCTGCGTGACTCTCTGTTTGCTTATTATTTTTTCCCATCTCCTTGCGACGCGGACGCGTCAATGATGCGGTCGCGTCGCGTGAAAAATATATTTTTTTAAAAGTAAAAGTATGTAAATGCAGATGCACGAAATGTACTAATAAAGAGAAGAGTTATTGAATAGGAAAATTAAAAATAAAGAAAAGAATGATCATACTATGGTGGGTTGTCTCCCACCTAGCACTTTGCTTTAATGTCCGTAAGTTGAACGCTCCACTAGCTCAGTTTTCGGCTATGTGGGGATCTTCCAAGAGGAAGATCTCGAGCTCCTTATTTTTCTTCAGCTGCTCGCCATGGTACAGCTTTAAACGATGTCCATTGACTTTGATAAGTTCAAAGCTTGAAGGATGGCTTAGGTGATAAGCTCCGTATGGTTCGGCCTTCTCTACTCTGTATGGACCTTCCCATCTTGATCTCAACTTGCCTAGCATGAGCCTCAGTCGAGATTTGTAAAGGAGGACTAAATCCTCAGGTTAGAACTCTTTTCTCTTGATGTGCTGATCATGTACAGCCTTCATCTTCTCCTTGTATTAAACCATTATATAGGTTCTCCCTACTCTACGGAGTTGTTTAATACGAAAAGACACTTTAAAAAATACAAATCCCGTAACTGAAGTACCCAGGTAAAGGTTTAAGATTAGCAATAAAAATATATAACAATCGACACCTAATGCAAAGGTTTACCCACCTTCGTTAAGGATGGGTGTGACTACTACGATTGTGACAACAAAGGAAACACTCTTTGGTGTAATAAACAGCGAAACCTAGTGGTGCTCGTTGGCACTCGCTAGTTCCGTGGGTAAAAACATTGTCCTCTGATTGTACTAATTACTTCTTCGTACCTTATTAAGTATTCCAACGTTGTTGTATGGTAGGAGTCTGATTACCCGTTCGGCTCCACAGTTTGTCTTTCTATTTGACATAGAACGTCTTCTATCAGTTTGGAGTATCTTCTCTGACCTCGTGGTCCGATGTTCTACGTGAGATCCGTATGTCTTGTCGTATGTTTTGTGGGTAACCCTACTCGGGAAAAACGAATCAAATACCTTTTCGAACAGTAGAGGGACAACTTCATCTCGTGTTTCGGAAAACCCGTCATTTCCTCACGTTGTACCCTTAACTCCTTCTTCCTCGACTTTCTTTTAACGTTGACGTTCTTAACCTTTCGGAAGCGGACCTTCGAATACTCTTGAGTTCTGAT
>NC_029788.2:65407054-65413698 GCF_000816755.2 Arachis ipaensis
AAGTTGGACGCTCCACTAGCTCAGTCCTCGGCTATGTGGGGATCTTCCAAGAGGAAAATCTCAAGCTCCTTGTTTTTCTTCAGCTTCTCGCCATGGTACAACTTTAAACGAATACCATTAACTTTGATAAGTTCAGAGTTTGAAGGATGGCTTAGATGATAAACTCCGTACGGTTTGGCCTTCTCTACTCTGTATGGACCTTCCCATCTTGATCTCAACTTGCCTAGCATGAGCCTCAGTCGAGATTTGTAAAGGAGGACTAAATCCTCAGGTTAGAACTCTTTTCTCTTGATGTGCTGATCATGTACAGCCTTCATCTTCTCCTTGTATAGTCTTGAGTTCTCATAAGCTTCCAGGCGAAGGCTTTCCAATTCTTGCAGTTGCAATTTTCTTTCAGCTCCTTCTTCCTCAATTCCCATGTTGCACTCCTTTACTGCCCAAAAGGCTTTGTGCTCTACTTCAACAGGGAGATGACAAGCTTTTCCATAAACTAAGCAAAAAGGGCTCATCCCAATGGGTGTTTTGTATGCTGTTCTGTATGCCTAGAGTGCATCTTGTAGCCTGGTGCTCCAGTCTCTTCTATGAGGTTTGACTATCTTCTGCAAGATACAGTTTATCTTTCTGTTTGACACCTCGGCTTGCCCATTAGTCTGAGGATGGTATGTTGTTGCAACCTTATGAATTATTCCATGCTTCTTCATTAATCATGTTAGTCTCCTGTTACAAAAATGGGTGCCTTGATCGCTCACGGTTGCTCGTGGTGATCCAAAGCGACAAATAATGTGGTTTCTCACAAAGGAAACAACAGTGTTAGCATCATCAGTGTGGGTAGGAATTGCTTCCACCCATTTGGAAACGTAATCCACAGCTAACAATATATAAAAATAACGATTAGAATTTGGAAATGGACCCATGAAGTCAATGCCCTAAACATAAAAAATTTCACAGAAAAGCATAATTTGTTGAGGCATCTCATCCCTCTTGGATATATTACCAAATTTTTGGCATGGAAAACAAGATCTACAAAATTCAGCAGCGTCTCTAAAAAGAGTAAGCCACCAGAATCCACAGTCTAAGATTTATCTAGCTGTTCTTTGAGGGCCAAAATGTCCTCCACTCTCAGATGAGTGACAGGCCTCTAAGATGGACTGGAATTCTGATTGAGGCACACACCGTCTAATTACCTGGTCAGCGCCACATCTCCATAAATATGGGTCATCCCATATATAATATTTAGACTCGCTTTTCAGCTTGTCTCTTTGATGCTTAGAAAAGTTTGGAGGAAAGGTGCGGCTAACTAGATAATTAGCTACAGGTGCATACCAAGGGACTACCTCGGATACTGCTTGCAGGTTATCAAATGGGAAATTATCAGCTATAGGAGTGGGGTCATCTGTAATGTGCTCAAGGCGATTGAAATGGTCTGCCACTAAATTCTGATTACCACTCCTATCCTTAATTTCTAAATCAAATTCTTGTAATAGCAGTATCCAACGTATAAGCCTTGGTTTGGACTCCTTTTTAGCTAATAGATACTTTAGAGCTGTGTGGTCTGAGTACACTACTACCTTTGTACCAAGTAAATAGGCTCGGAATTTATCCAGAGCAAAAACGATAGCAAGAAGCTCTTTCTCAGTAGTAGTGTAATTGGACTGTGCGGCATCTAGAGTTTTAGACGCATAAGCAATAACAAAAGGATCCTTACCTTCACGCTGAGCCAATGCTGCTCCTACTGCATGGTTGGAAGCATCGCACATTATTTCGAATGGCTGGCTCCAGTCCGGTCCTCTCACAATTGGAGCTTGAGTCAGGGCGGTCTTCAGCTTATCAAACACTTGTTTGCAATCCTCACTGAACTCGAATTCAATATCTTTCTACAGTAGCCTGGATAAGGGAAGTGCTACCTTACTGAAGTCCTTAATGAATCTCCTGTAAAAACCTGCATGGCCAAGGAACGAACGGACTTCCCTCATAGATGAGGGGTAAGGTAAACTAAAAATAACATCCACCTTTGCTGGATCTACAGAAATGCCAGTATTAGAAACAACATGTCCTAGCACAATACCTTGTTTAACCATAAAGTGACATTTTTCAAAATTTAATACAAGGTTTGTACTGACACATCTATCTAATACTCTAGATAATCCATCTAAGCAAAGGCTAAAGGAATCGCCATATACACTAAAATCTTCCATAAAAACTTCCATATAGTCCTCAATAAGATCAGAGAAAAGACTCATCATGCACCTTTGGAAGGTAGCTGGTGCATTGCACAAGCCAAAGGGCCTTCTCTTGTAAGCATAAGTCCCAAAAGGACATGTAAAAGTGGTCTTTTCCTGATCCTCAGGAGCTATATGAATCTGGAAATAACCTATGTAACCATCTAGAAAACAATAATGTGATTTACCTGACAGGCGATCCAGCATTTGATCAATGAATGGAAGAGGATAGTGATCCTTACGAGTGGCTTGGTTGAGACGCTTGTAATCAATGCAGACCCTCCAAGCATTTTGTACTCTGGTTGCTATGAGCTCTCCATGCTCATTTTTCATTGTAGTGACTCCAGACTTCTTTGGCACCACTTGTACTGGGCTTACCCATTCACTGTCTGAGATGGGATAGATGATATCTGCCTCCAGTAGTCTGGTCACTTCCTTCTTGACAACCTCTAAGATAGTGGGGTTCAGTCTTCTCTGGGGTTGACGAACGGGTCTTGTTCCCTCTTCTAAAAATATTCTGTGCTCACATACTTGAGGGTTGATGCCTACTATGCCTACTATTCTGAGAATGTCCCCACATTTGGACTTTGTCCTGTGTGCTTCTCTTCTAACTCCTCCTGGTGAACTTCAGCTATGGTTTCGTCAATGATGTCACACTGGAAGATAGAATGATCATCTGGAGGGTACTTCAGAACTCCATTCAGATTGAAGCTTACTACTCGAACATCTATTTCAAAAGAGTATGTTCCTGAAAAAGCATCTAATTTGAACTTTGATGTCTTCAGGAAAGGTCTTCCAAGTAGGATTGATGACGGCTTCTTTGAGTCATTTTGGGGAATCTCCAGAATATAAAAATCAGTGGGGAATGTGAGTCCCTTAATGCCCACTAATACATCTTCATCAACTCCAACCACTATAATAATGCTTTTATTTGCTAACACAAAATGAGCTGCCGACCTTTTTAAGGGAGGGAGCCTCAAAATATCATATATAGACAAAGGCATTATACTCACACATGCTCCTAAATCACACATGCAGTCAGAAATTATCACACCACCAATAGTACAATTAACCATACAAGGACCTAGGTCACTACATTTTTTAGGTAAACCACCCATTAAAGCAGATATGGAACTACCTAAAGGAATAGTTTTTAATTAATTAATTTTGTCTTTATGTATACATAAATCTTTTAGAAACTTTGCATATTTAGGTACCTGTTGAATAACATCAAATAGAGGAACAGTTACCTCAACCTTTTTGAATATCTCTACCATTTTTGGATCAGGTTCCAGCTGCTTCCTGGGCTTCCTTGCAAGTTGTGGAAAAGGAATAGGAGTGGTGTCTTCTACAGTGTCTGCACCTTTTGATGCTTCCTCCTGTGGTTGAACTTCTTCTTTTTCAACTATGTCCTGTATGTCTTCTTCCTCTTCAACATCTTCTAATTCCACTACCTCTTCAGCTGAGGTGTGTTCTGGTGGGCTTGGCTCCTCCTGGTTCCTCTCCTGCAGTGTGGTTCCGGACCTTAGGATGATGGCATTAATGCCACCCTTGGGATTGGGTAATGGTTGAGAGGGAATTCCACTAGAGCTCAAAGGCTGGTTATTGGAGTTATTTATTGATCCAATCTGTGAGACAAGAGCTTGCAAAGTAGCGTTTAGACAATTTAGAGTGGCATTAATGTTATTTTCCATGGTCTATTGTCTCCGATCAATAGATTGTAATAAGTCAATATTGGTAGATGAAGAAGGATAGGTAATTTGAGAGGTCCGCTGTTGGGTATTCTGTGGTCCTTGGAATTGCGTCAGGTGAGGTACTCTGTAAGGCTGGTACTGGTTCTGTTGCCTGTTGTTGTTATTATTCCACCTCTGATTTCCCTGATTGTCTCTACCTCCTCTGTTGTTGTTGTCCCTCCAATTCTGGTTAGAATTGTCCTGCCATCCATGGTTGTAATTGCCACTTTGATTGTACCCTTGGTTGGGGCGGTCATAGAAGTTATGAGTGGCTACCACGGTGTTGTCTTCCTGCTAGAGCTGCGGATATTCATCAGTATGATGGCTATAATCAGCACAGATTTCGCAAACTCTCTGTGAGACTAACTGTTGGTTTTGCTGTGGTGGAGAAGGTTGAGCTTGCTGAACCTGTTGTTGATTCAATTGCATCTGCTTCAGCAAGTTGGTCATTTCACAGATACTCTGAGTAAGAGCAGCAGTCTCTCTGCTAGAGGATACTTCTGCAACCGCTTTTGAACGGCCTTGTTTCTGCCTGTGATTCATAGTAGATTCAGCTAAGTTGCTGATCAATTGCCATGCCTCATCAGTGGTCTTGTACTTTTTTATAGACCCATTGCTAGTGTAACAACCCCGATTTTCGAGTACGCGAGATCTTTACTGAAGGTACGAATTTCTCCGGAAGATCAGTAAGGGGAAAATCTTTGATATATCATCAAGAATCTCAATCCTCATTGTCATTATGTCACCTTTAAGTTAGAACCTTTCCCGAGGCAAGCTCGATAATGCAGTCGCGAAGAACCTAGTTTTTGAACCGTATCGGTTAGGAGTTTTGATTCGGTTTTTCGTAAATAATCTCAGTTTGATAAACCGGACTCGATTTATGAGAGAAGAGAGATAATAGGATGATATTATCATTATATTAGTATTAGAAGCTTCTTGAATAATATTATAAGGTTACCTGGTCAGTTTTAGTTAAAAATAGAAAACCGGTTTAACCGGGTTCACAATTTACTGGTGCAGCTTAGCACCAGCACTCTCTGATGACATTAGCAATGCTAAGGCCTCATTATTCATGTTTCATTCTCATAATAAATATGTTACTAGTGTCATTTATGCTAGTAGCTCAGAAAATAATTTTTAGAAATGTTTTTGCAAGTGTTCCGATACATCTAGTTTTAGTAGTTATACACCTGAGATATTTTAATATTATTTTAATCCACCTCCAAGCCAACCAATCACAACTCACCCTACACCCCCAAAACCCCCAAGGCTGGCTCATTTTCACTTTGTGGCCGAAAATGGGTAGAGAGAAAAAGAGAGAAAAGTTCTTAGTTCCAAATCTTCAAAGCTTGATTTCTGCTGAACTAAAACTCAAATCAAAATTCCAATCCGACCAAAATGATCCTCTCTTCTTTCTGTACATGATTATATGACTTATCAAGGCTGGGATCAAGGTGAGTTGGCTGCACCATCTCTCTTTTGATTCAGTTTCAAGGAAACATGCTTAAATATGTGTTTTCTTGATGTGATTTAGGAGGAAAAAGTGCTTAAGGACCACCTGAAAATCTAACTGAATTAGGGGCAGCAAAATCAGGTAGGGTGGCACAAATTAATCTTGATTATTTGTGTTTGAGATGTGTGAATGTTGTATAATTTGGCTGTGCTAAAAATTGGTTGCATATATGATTGATTCTTGGTGAATATTTGGTGAAATTTTGATGAAATTTGATGAAATTCAAGCTTTAAAGTTCATGTTCTTGGGCAGCTGGAAAAACGAAACCCTAAGCTTAAATTGAGGTTCAATTTGTGTTGAAATCATGAAGAAAAGATGGGGTTTTAGTGGCTGCTAATTTATTATGAATTATAGTAAAAATCGGTTGCTGAAAAGATTGAAAAACGGGTAAAAACAGAGAAAGAATCTGAAGAATTTATGAAGAACATGAAGAACACTTTGCGTGTGGTGAAGAACAATGAAGAACACCTTTTTGATTCATAAAAGGGCAAGGAAGTAATTATTTTGGTGTTTGAGGGGTTATTTCGTAATTACTGAAAGTTAGGGTGGTAAAAGTAGAAATATTAAAAGTTACGAGTGGTAAAAAATAAATAATAATAAAATATTAAATAATAATATTTAATTAAAAATAATATTTTAATAAAAATAATAAAATAATGCGAAAAAGGTAGTTTTCTGTAAAAGCTTTAGAAAGACAACTTTAAGTGCAGAATCTCATAATTACCTTCATAAAACACTTAGGGAGTGGTAAGAACATATTGGTGAGGCAAAGATAAATAAAAGATAAAAGTTTTAGAAAAGATAAAAATCGAAGAAAAAGTCTGTAAGATTTTAATGACAGAAAAACAGACAGAGACTAGCAAACAAACTAGGGCAACATAGTTAGTCTTTGAGTTGCGACTAGGGTTAGGTATTATATGAAAAGTTAAATTGTTTTAGTATAGACTTAATGAACCTATACTTGGGACATGCTAACTTTTTATACCGAAATTTACATAAGCTTTAAATACACAGATTAAACAGAGAAATCAGAGCAGGGTAAAGAGACTAAGAGCAGAAGGCTTATTGAAAGGTTAATTGTTGCTTGAGGCAACCCAAGAGATATTGTTTGCTTATTCGTTGCTGAATGCAACCTAAGAGATAATATTTATTATCTGTTGCTTTAAGCAACCCAAGAGT
>NC_029788.2:65413806-65414998 GCF_000816755.2 Arachis ipaensis
TTTATTTGAACGTATCCGGGAAATCGTGAACTCGTGACCGGATAAATGTCGGGAATGCAAGTGCTAACCGACACATGAGCTCATGGCCTGATGGCCTGTAAGACATGCATCATTCTTGTCTGCGCATCATTCTCTGTTGCTTTCCTTCTTGTGAGTGAACTATTTCTTTATGTTTGTCTGCTCGAGTGTTATGTCTGTGCTTTATTTCCTTGTGTTCTTCTGTTTGTGTTCTATTTTCTGTTTTCCTATCTATTTTAACTACTGTTTACTACTTTATTGTATTCTAATATCTATCTGCTAATCGGAATCAAATAAATGAACGTAACTAATAACCCCGACCCTACTAAGAACTCCCCAGTTCTTACCCCTTCTCTCCCTTCCTTCCCCCTCAGATGGAGACGGGCGTGATCTTCTATGAGTTCGAGGACCCTTACGTCTACGAGGATCCGGTACATCACAGTTACTTCATTATGGGTTTGGAGCCTCGTATTAGACGATATGCGTTACCTAATCGAGCTTTTCAACATCCTCTGTCTAGCCCGCATTTTGACTCCGATGCTCCTTACGACTTTCCCTTATCCTGGTTACATCCTGACGCACCTGGACATCCTTTTCCTGATAATCCCGGGCACCCTATACCAGCTCAACCTTTGAATGAGGCGGTACCTGAGCCTATCATTCCTGATGAGCCTGAGTTAGCTGATGACTACGTACCTGTGATACCACCAGAGTGGAATTTTCCCCCTGAGCCGATCCCCGACTTTCCACAGCCTGATGAGCTGGCACTACCAGACGGTGGGGTAGCTCCTATATACGCGAACGGACCTGTGCTCGCGAATGGTTTTGTACATAGTGACAGCAGTGTTTCTGGTGGATCTGAGGGTATAGCTGTAGCTGCGGGCGATGAGGAGGAGGAGGATCCTGAGATAGAGATAGAGCAGGATGAGGAGATGGACGAGCCTCACGGCGATTCTCCGAACGGCCACGTGTAGATATAGCTTGACTGCGGAAGGGGCATTCTTTTGATGACACTCTAGTCTGACATTATCTGTTAGTTAGTCTCTCACTTGTGTTAGTACACCCGAGAGCTAGGAGCTATATAGTGGTTAGGCTAGCCTGGGCGCCAGTTTAGCGGCTTTTGTATGGGCCAGGCCCTGGGAGTGTCGTGTAAATATTAGCTACGTAGGATGAC
>NC_029788.2:65415990-65417544 GCF_000816755.2 Arachis ipaensis
AGAGTATATTTCCTGCGAGTAGAAAGCAGAGGCTGTCTCAATAGAGCTGCTAATAATTATATGCACATTTATTTGAACGGAAGATCGTATCCGGGAAATCGTGAACTCGTGACCGGATAAATGTCGGGAATGCAAGTGCTAACCGACACATGAGCTCATGGCCTGTACTAGGGCTAGACATTGATGACAAGTCATCTTAGCCTAGTTTCACTAGCCCTTTTCTTTAGTTTTCAATTGAATTATGCACTTTCTTGAGCCATAAGCAAGCTAATTGGGTAGATTTTCATGTTTCCTTTGATTTAATCAACCATGTATGAATTCATGCTATTTCATGAGGTTTTATACTATAATTGTCACATATTATGAAAGAATGAATATCTCATGATTTTAAGCATAGCTTTGATGTGTTTGGTTGATTAATGATAGGTGAAGAAAGCTTGGAGAAAGGTTGAAGCAAGGAGGAATAGCTAGGAGTAAAGAGAGGACAATGGAATAAGTGAAATTGAACCAGGAAGCAAAAAGCTGGACCTAAAGTTAGCCTCAAACTTTTGCACAAACTTTTGGGTGAAAAGTTAGCCCCAACGTTAGCCCCTAACTTTTGGGCTAACGTTGGAACATGAAAATCACTCCCTGGCTACCAAAAGTTTGCGCCAACGTTAGCCCCTAACTTTTGGACTAACGTTGGCACATGAAAAATACAAGGGGAGGAGCAAAAATTTGCGCCAACGTTAGCCTCTAACTTTTGGGCTAACGTTGGCGCCATAAGTGCACTAAGGAAGGCCAACGTTGGAGCAAAAGTTAGACCTCTAACTTTTGCACCAACGTGGGTATCAGCAAAATATGGGGGCTGATATGAAAAGTTGGACCAAAAGTTAGACCCTAACTTTTGCTCCAACTTTTACTCAAACTTTTGCAAAACTCCAACCCTGTTCATTTGGTTCGTTTTGGTTCTTCTCCAAACTCCAAGAGCAATCAACCAAGGCCTCTTTCAACCCAATTCCACCAAGAGCAAAGGCCCAACTCAAGGCTTGAAGATCATTTGAAGAAAGTGTATAAATAGGATAGAATTCAAGTTCTTCGGGGAGCTTTCCCTTTGAATTTTCATAATAGTTTTCGGAGAGCTTTGGATATTGAGTGATCTTTAATTTCTTAGTCTTGGGGAAGGAGAATTCACTTCTCTTCCTCTTAGTTTTATTGCTTTCAATTTCAATTACAATTCTCTTGGATCTTGGGTTGGAGAATTGAAGAGATTCTGTTTCAATCTCATCCTTGGATCTCTCTGCTTTATTTACTGCTTGATAGAATTTAATTTCTGTTAATTGCTCTTCATCTACTTTCCTTGCAATTTACAATTCCCTTGCAATTGTTCTTGTTGGATCTAGGAAGGCATTGAGATCTAGACTTGGTTTTCTAGTCTCTGAGTCTTGAGATCTGAACTTTCAATTTCTAATTCTCTGTTTACTGTTTTCATATTCATTTACTTTTCTGCTTCAAGATCCGATTTAACCCAAACCCTCTTCTACTTCTCTGCTTGATGCAAATTTACTTTTCCTT
>NC_029788.2:65417623-65418780 GCF_000816755.2 Arachis ipaensis
GATTGATTAGATTGACAATGATTAAGTGAGGTGGTAATCTAGATCATGCACTTTTTCTTTAATTTTGATTAACCCACTAATTGTTTGATTTTTTGCTTAACTAACTAACACTTCAATCTAGCAGTAGATTGAAGTGTCACTGGTTTTGTGCATTTCTCATGCTCTGCTTGTATGTCAGGCACAAGAAGAACCACACCCAATTTTCATGAACAAGACGAAAGAACTCTCAGGAGGTTAAGAAGAGCTGAAAGAGGGAAAAATATTGTTGGAGAAGAGGAATCAGACGAGGAATTTCAAGAGATGGAGGAACATTCAACCAATCCACCAGGTGGAGCAAACAACAATAATGACAACCTACCCCAGAGGAGAGTTTTGGCCTCCTACACCTTTGCAAATCCTAGACATTGTGGAAGCAGCATCTTAGCTCCAAATGTCAATGCTAACAATTTTGAACTCAAGCCACAACTCATCACTTTGGTTCAGAACAATTGCTCTTTTGGGGGAGAACCACTTGAAGACCCGCACCAACACTTATCCACTTTCTTGAGGATATGCAACACTGTCAAAACTAATGGTGTGCCTCTTGACAGTTACAAGCTGATGCTATTCCCATTTTCTCTCAGGGACAAGGCCACTCAATGGTTGGAATCTTTTCCAAGGGACAGCATCAACAACTGGGATGATTTGGTAACCAAGTTTCTTGCCAAGTTTTATCCACCTCAGAGGATTATAAGGTTGAAGGCTGAGGTACAAACATTTACACAAATGGAGGCTGAACCCATCTATAAGGCATGGGAGAGGTACAAGGCTCTAATCAGGAAATGTCCCCCTGCCATGTTTAATAAGTGGGAGAAGCTGCAGAACTTCTATGAAGGCTTAACACTGAAATCCCAGGAAGCTTTGGATCATTCAGCTGGAGGTTCCTTGCAACTCATGAAAACTGCAGAGGAGGCTCAAGAACTCATTGATATGGTGGCCAACAACCAATATTTCCAATATTTCCAAAGAGGCCGCCAACCATCACAAAGGAGAGGAGTAATGGAACTAGAAGGAGTGGATTCAATCCTAGCTCAAAACAAGATGATGCAGCAGCAAATTCAACAACAATTTGAGCAAAATGACCAAGAGGATTGATAGCCTCCAAGTTGCAGCAGTTA
>NC_029788.2:65419229-65447382 GCF_000816755.2 Arachis ipaensis
TCATTGATATGGTGGCCAACAACCAATATTTCTTTGCTTATCAAAGAGGCCGCCAACCATCACAAGGAGAGGAGTAATGGAACTAGAAGGAGTGGATTCAATCCTGGCTCAAAATAAATTAATGCAGCAGCAAATTCAACAACAATTTGAGCAAATGACCAAGAGGATTGATGGCCTCCAAGTTGCAGCAGTTAACACCTGCCAACCATCAGCCACATGGGGGTAAAATGAAGAAATCCAAGAGGAGCAACAGCAGGAACAAGTCCAGTACATGCATTCAAATTCAAATGAATTCTATGGTGATACCTACAACCCCTCATGGAAAAATCACCCCAACCTCAGATGGGGAGACACTCACAACCAAAACCAACAACCATGGCAGAGGAACTCAAACCAAAACAACCCAAGAAACAACCAAAACTACAACCAGCAGCAGACTAACCATAACACATACAGAAAACCTCAAAATAACTACCCTAATCTCAACCAGTACCAATCCAACAACCATTCCACCAACCAAAATGTTTACCACCCACCACCCACATCTCACAACCCACCACAAGCACCACCTGAACCTCAAAGACTCACCAACTTAGAGACCTTGATAGAGAAAATGATGAAAGACCAGGAAATAACAAACAAAAACCATGAAGCATCATTAAAGAGCCTACAGAGGCAGATTGGGCAACTCTCTAAGCAAGTATCTGTTGAGAGACCTTCAAACTCACTGTCCAGTGACACAATCCCAAATCCCAAGGAGGAATGCAAGGCAATACAATTAAGGAGTGGGAGAACATTGATAAGCAACAATGACACTACACAGAAGCAAGTAGAGAGCATCAAAGAACCAACAGAGGATGAGAAGCAAACAAAGGCAGATGGAGCTAAGGAGCAAGTTGTGATGCCAAACAAAAACACTGAGAAACCCAAGGAGAAAAGCAACCAGCCACATAGCTCAAAGGAAGTAACTCAGGGACAGCAGCAAATAGGAAAGAGCATCACACCTCCACTGCCTTATCCCCAGAGGTTCAACAAAGAGGTTAAAGACCAGCATTTTCACAAGTTCCTTGAGATTTTTAAGAAGCTGGAAATCAATATTCCCTTGGCTAAAGCACTTTGATTTTGTGGTTCTAGAATCAAACGATGATGATGGTGACTCTGTTATACTGGGAAGGCCATTCTTGGCCACTACTAGAGCTATCATAGACGTAGAGGAAGGGGAATTAACTCTCAGGATGCATGACCAGAGTGTCACTCTGAAGGTATTACTAGAGGCACAATTTAGCAAGGAGAAGAAAGACTATATGAAAAATGACCAGGAAGGTCACAGCAACATCCCAATGCTAAGGATTGTGCAGACTGATGAAGAAGCCCAAGAGGATATTAGAGTATTAGCCACTGAAAATAGAGGTCCCCAAGGAAAGCCTACGGCCTGAAAAGAAAGATCAACAAAAGGAAAGATTAAACGCAGAAACAAAGCAAAAAGGGGTTGGAAGAACAAAAAGATTCCAACAGAGGGGCTTTCCAAAGGTGACAAAGTGCAACTGATATATCAACAGCTGGGGGCAAATCAACAAACCAAGGACTACTACACTGTCAGCAACATACTCTCATTAGAGCATGCAGAAATTGAACACCAGAGAACAAAGAAGAGGATCACAGTCAGAGGAGACAAATTGCATTAATCCTCAACATAACAAGCTCGGTTCAACATTTCTCTTGCTTTAAACTCCAACCATTTAAACTTGCCTTCATCATTTCTTGTCATAGCAAGTTCGGTCTAAATTTCTTCTTGCTCCAAACACACATCAAACTCTCCAACATTCTTCACACTCCTTCTAACCTCACAAGACTCAACCATCCAAGTGATCATGGCCTCTTCCTCAAGAACCAAACGAAGAAAAGGGAAAGATCCCATGGTGGAGGAAGACACACATGAATATGACCAACGGAGATTCAAGTCTTGGTTCCATCAAATGCAAATTGAATGGATGAACGAGAAAAGAATCTATCCTGAAATTCCACTCTTGTTGCTGGATGATGGATGTCAAGAAATGAAGGACAAAATTCGAAAGAGGAGGTGGGAGGAACTTGCATCACCAGCCACTCGAATCAATGCCAATATCATAAGAGAGTTCTATGCAAATGTCTCAAGGCTTGACATGCGTGAGCCCCCAACGTACAAGAGCTATGTGCGGGGGGTGGAAGTAGACTTTAGCCCGGATGTAATCAAGAAAGTCTTGAGACTAAAGTCAGTCCGCTTTAGTGAACCGGGATACCAACAAAGATTGAATGAGGATCAGGATTATGATGAGATTGCGAGAGACATTTGTATGGAGAACTCAGAGTGGGAAGGAGATGACAAGAACAAATATAAGTATCTGAAGAGATGTAACCATTGATGAATTCTTCAAAAAGAGAAGTGAGGTAGAGGTAAGCAATGCTATGAGACTTGAAGATAGAGTAGAGGAAGCAATGAATAGAGCTGGGTTCTGGCGGGATCAACAGACAACAGATATGGACACAGGGAACACCAGCAACCAGGTGTATGAAAGAAGAAAGAAAAAGCATGACAAATAAAAGGTGGACTTGATCCTTGTTCAACACTAAGAAAGCATGCATTGTGTCTGTTTTAAGTGGCCCTTGCATCTTTAAGTAGTTATCATAATTAGTAGTCTTTGCATTTTGTTTGTTTCTCTTAGAATAAGTAAGCTAGTCTATGTGTGTGCTTGTGTGTTTACTTTCACTTAGCAAAAAGTATGTTTTGTCCCCTGCATCTTTAAGTTCAATAAAAGAAATGTTTGAATGTGAAGTAAGATAGTCTCTGTTAGATAGAAGTAGAATAAAAGTAAATGGTGGTATGTGTGTGATTGTATAATAGCTCACTTTTAGTGAATAAAGAGCCAGGATATCTCCTTCTAAGTATAGAGTGGCCTACTGTCTATGAATCTCAATCGAATAAAAATCCTTGGTTAGAAAGAAAAACAAAAAAAAAAGAAGTGACAGAACAAAAGAAAAACAAAAAGAAACAAAGCTGGACACCAATAGCTTGAACCTTAGAATATATGCCTGTGGTGTCTTTGTATTAGGATTTGCTTGGATTATTAAGTTCTTTGGAGTGCATCAACACTCGGTGACTTGGGTTAACTAACCCGGGATCATCAGTTGAAAGTCCACTATCAAGAGCAACCTAACTACAAGGTACTTAGTAGCCCAAAGAGGTGCTGGGCATCAATGTTCTAAGAAGGAATGTGAGCCAAGTGTCTATAGTGAATAATGTGTCAAGTATAAAGAAAAGGAAATGAACTTGCTACACATGACACTCAAAAAAGCTTATAAACAAAGTAATAGCCAAGGATAAAGGAATAATGAGAGGTCATAGCAGTATGTTACTTGAAGCTTGAAGGAGACTTTCTAGGCCTAGGAGTCAATAAGAAGTGAGTATTTACATATCCACACAAAATCCCATGAACTATAAATAATACTCTGCTAGCATGAACATCCTCTTCCATTTCATTCTTTCTTCTCAATAAATCTTTTCTTGCTTGGGGACAAGCAAGCTTTAAGTTTGGTGTTGTGATGACAAGTCATCTTAGCCTAGTTTCACTAGCCCTTTTCTTTAGTTTTCAATTGAATTATGCACTTTCTTGAGCCATAAGCAAGCTAATTGGGTAGATTTTCATGTTTCCTTTGATTTAATCAACCATGTATGAATTCATGCTATTTCATGAGGTTTTATACTATAATTGTCACATATTATGAAAGAATGAATATCTCATGATTTTAAGCATAGATTTGATGTGTTTGGTTGATTAATGATAGGTTAAGAAAGCTTGGAGAAAGGTTGAAGCAAGAACGAATAGCTAGGAGTAAAGAGAGGACAATGGAATAAGTGAAATTGAACCAGGAAGCAAAAAGCTAGACCTAAAGTTAGCCTCAAACTTTTGCACAAACTTTTGGGTGAAAAGTTAGCCCCAACGTTAGCCCCTAACTACCCTAACTTTTGGGCTAACGTTGGCATAAGAAAAACCTCACTGGCCACCAAAAGTTTGCGCCAACGTTAGCCCCTAACTTTTGGACTAACGTTGGCACATGAAAAATACAAGGGGAGGAGCAAAAGTTTGCGCCAACGTTAGCCTCTAACTTTTGGGCTAACGTTGGCAATCCCTGTGGGATCGACCTCACTCCCGTGAGCTTTTATTACTTGATGCGACCCGGTACACTTGCCGGTTAGATTTGTGTGTTTTGGGAGAAATTCATTTTTCCACCAAAATACTCATCAGACATGCATCATTCTTGTCTGCGCATCATTCTCTGTTGCTTTCCTTCTTGTGAGTGAACTATTTCTTTCTGTTTGTCTGCTTGAGTGTTATGTCTGTGCTTTATTTCCTTGTGTTCTTCTGTTTGTGTTCTGTTTTCTATTTTCCTATCTATTTTAACTACTATTTACTACTTTATTTTATTCTAATATCTATCTGCTAATCGGAATCAAATAAATGAATGTAACTAATAACCCCGACCCTACTAAGAACTCCCCAGTTCTTACCCCTTCTCTCCCTTCCTCCCCCCTCAGATGGAGACGGGCGTGATCTTCTATGAGTTTGAGGACCCTTACGTCTACGAGGATCCGGTACATCACAGTTACTTCATTATGGGTTTGGAGCCTCGTATTAGAAGATATGCGTTACCTAATCGAGCTTTTCAACATCCTCTGTCTAGCCCGCATTTTGACTCCGATGCTCCTTACGACTTTCCCTTATCCTGGTTACATCCTGACGCACCTAGACATCCTTTTCCTGATAATCCCGGGCACCCTATACCAGCTCAACCTTTGAATGAGGCAGTACCTGAGCCTATCATTCCTGATGAGTCTGAGTTAGCTGATGACTACGTACCTGTGATACCACCAGAGTGAGATTTTCCCCCTGAGCCGATCCCCGACTTTCCACAGCCTGATGAGCCGGCACTACCAGACGGTGGGGTAGCTCCTATATACGCGAACGGACCTGTGCTCGCGAATGGTTTTGTACATAGTGACAGCAGTGTTTCTGGTGGATCTGAGGGTATAGTTGTAGCTGCGGATGATGAGGAGGAGGAGGATCCTGAGATAGAGATAGAGCAGGATGAGGAGATGGACGAGCCTCACGGCGATTCTCCGAACGGCCACGTGTAGATATAGCTTGACTGCGGAAGGGGCATTCTTTTGATGACACTCTAGTCTGACATTATCGGTTAGTTAGTCTCTCACTTGTGTTAGTACACCCGAGAGCTAGGAGCTATATAGTGGTTAGGCTAGCCTAGGTGCCAGTTTAGTGGCTTTTTGTATGGGCCAGGCCCTGGGAGTGTCGTGTATATATTAGCTACTTAGGATGACGAGGATGTAAACTGACTTGATCTTGTGTAAACGCTGCATGTTTTGTTATAGTGTACATGATGTATATTATCAGTTGTGTTTCCATGTTTCTTTATGCCGCTTTTCTATTACTCTCAATGTATGCTTGTTTATTTTACCTTGTTATCCGCAACGATACGATATAAAAAAAAAGTTACCCGTAAAATTGGCATCGCTCTAACAAGGAACAGGCTCATATAGTAAATAATAGTTAATAATTAAGAGGGATAAGTTAGTAACACTTAGCTTCTTGTATGACCATGGCATACTGGGAGTTGGGTCGTTACAAGTTAGTATCAGAGCAGTTCGTTCCCAATAGAGCCTGGGGAGTGGACTGACTATGCTTCATTACATACTCTGTTGTGTGTCTCATGTATAGGATATCTATGTGATATGTGTTGCATGATTGTCTCTGTGTTTTCATTCTGGGAGTGTTCACACTTGACTTGAAGTGTTAAGACTGATCACCTTAATAATGATTGTTTGGTGTGAACATGACCACAATGGGTTCACAGAGACGAGGCGTACGGGAAGGATTCCTAATGTTAACTACGAGAGGGAGCAGGAGACGTTTATGACTACCATGAATGCTGTGGCTGAGGCAGTGCGTGAGGCTGCAGTAGCAGTGGCTAGGGCCGTTGATCGTCTTGGAGTGAGAAACGGGAATGAGAATGAGCCTGGGGAAGATAGTGGAAATGATGAGAATAACTTGGGGCATCTCGAAAGACCTATGACCATTGCGACTTTTCTGAAGGTTAAACCGCCTAAGTTTAAAGGTACACTCGTTGCGACTGATGCTGACAACTGGTTTCGAGCTATCGAACGATCACTGCGAGCGCAGCATGTTCCGGAAGGCCAGTACGTGGATTTTGCTACTTATATGCTGGAAGGAGAAGCTGAGCATTGGTGGCAGGGGATACAGCGACTGTTGCAACAAGGTGAAGGCAATATTCCTTAGAATATTTTTAAGGATGAATTTTATAAGAAGTATTTTCCGAGGGCAGCTCGTGATGCTAAGGAGATGGAACTTATGCAGCTGAAACAGGGTAACACAACTGTTGCAGAATATGCCCGTATGTTTGATGACTTGTGCCGTTTCTCCAATATCTGTCAAGGGAATCCTACTGACTTTGAAGAATGGAAGTGTTTGAAGTTCGAAGGGGGCCTTCATGAGGATCTGATGAGTTCAGTAGTTCCATTGGAGATACGAGATTTTGCTGAGCTGGTTAATAAGTGCAAGTTAGTAGAAGAATGTGCTAAGAAGGTAATTGCCTCTAAAGTAAGTCGTCAAGGATTTCCACCAAGGAACTACAATAATTATAATTGGCAACCACGAAGGACAAACTTCAAGACACCTGGTGTGCCACAGCGAAGAAACCCACAGGCTGGTAACATCCCTGCTCACCATACGGGTGGAAACAGAGGTAGACCAAGGCAGGATAATGGTAAACGACCCCAACAGGCACAGGTGAATACTACATGTAGGCAGTGTAGGAAAGATCATGGTAATAGACCCTGCTTGTTTGGGACATCCAAGTGTTATATTTGTAATGAACCAGGACATATGGCTAAGAATTGCCCGAAGAGGTTTACTCGGAATCCAGCGCGAACCCAGCAACAAGGTCGAGTGTTTGCCATGACTGCTAATGATGCTATGCAATCAGACGCCCTGATCCAAGGTCAGTGTTACGTCAAGAATCGATTTCTAACTGTACTGTATGATTCGGGTGCATCGCATTCCTTTATTTCTTTAACTGTTGCTCGTGAGTTGGGACTAGATTTCTCTGAGTTGAACTTTGATCTAATTGTCCATACACCTGCATCCCAAAATTCTTTGACTAGTTTAGTGTGCCTACAAGTACCATTCACTATTAGGAACAGAACTTTTATACATGATCTAATCTGTTTGCCTCTATGTGGTTTAGAAGTTATTCTAGGGTTAGATTGGTTATCTAAGTATCATGTTTTCCTTGATTGCTATGAAAGAACTGCTGTTATTCCATCTGATAGTTTAGAGATTAAACCATTTCTATCTCATACTTTATATCTGAATTCTGTAAGAGTTACATTGGACGGGAGTGATTGTGAGGGGTACGTTCTGTTAGCGGCTAGCTCGAATGATAGTGAACTAAGCTTAGAACGAATCCGAGTGGTGAAGGAATTTCCTGATGTTTTCCCGGACGACATACCTGAGTTTTCTCGTCAGCGAGAGATAGAATTCAGCATTGAACTAGTACCTGGAACCGAACTGATTTCCATAGCACCGTACCAGATGTCACCATTGGAACTTGCAGAGTTGAAGAAGCAGTTGGATGAGCTACTTGGAAAGAAATTTATTCATCCCAGTGCATCACCTTGGGGAGCTCCAGTATTGCTAGTAAAGAAGAAGGATGGTGGAATGCGACTTTGCGTGGATTACCGGCAGTTAAATAAAGTCACCATCAAGAACAAGTATCCACTTCCACGGATAGATGACTTAATGGACCAGTTGAAAGGTGCAAATGTGTTCTCGAAGATTGATTTGCGATCGGTCTATCACCAGATTCGAGTGAAAGAGTCGGATATACCGAAGACTGCATTTAGAACTCGATATGGTCACTATGAGTATACGGTTATGTCGTTTGGACTAACTAATGCTCCTGCGATTTTCATGGATTACATGAATCGTATTTTTCGTCCGTACCTTGATCAGTTCGTAGTAGTTTTCATAGACGATATTCTCATCTATTCGAAGACAGAAAGAGAGCATGAAGAGCATCTAGGAACTGTATTGGAGATACTAAGGACTTGGAAGTTATATGCTAAACTATCAAAGTGCGAGTTCTGGACAGAGAAGGTGGCATTTTTGGGACACGTTATATCACAGAGAGGTATTGCAGTGGATCCTTCAAAAATTGAAGCAGTAGTGCAATGGGAACCACCTACGACCGTTACAGAAGTTCGGAGTTTTCTCGGACTAGCTGGATATTACCAGAGGTTTATTAAAGGGTTTTCTCAGATAGCCTTACCTCTGACTAGCCTTACACGAAAGGAAGTTCCGTTCGTTTGGACGGATGAGTGTGATAGAAGTTTCAAGATGCTTAAGGAAAAGTTAACAACTGCACCTGTATTAGTACTACCCGACCCACAGAAACCTTTTGAAGTATACTGTGACGCTTCTCATAAAGGACTTGGATGTGTGCTGATGCAAGACAAAAATGTGGTGGCTTATGCTTTTCGGCAGCTGAGACCTCATGAACAAAATTATCCGACGCATGACTTGGAGTTGGCTGCAGTAGTGTTTGCTCTGAAGATCTGGAGGCACTATTTGTATGGCGCTCAACTAGAAGTTTTCTCTGACCACAAAAGTTTAAAATTTGTCACGGGATTGCCAAGGACCTCAACTGGACACAATGCCATTTGGGTAATTGTAGACAGGTTGACAAAGTTAGCGCACTTTCTTCCGATTCGAGTTGACTATACATTAGAAAGGCTGGCACGGATATATATTCAAGAAATCGTACGATTACACGGAATACCTTCGTCAATTGTTTCAGATCGAGATCCAAGGTTTACTTCCAGATTCTGGGGAGCTTTCCAGAGAGCCTTGGGAATAGAATTGCATATGAGTACAGCATACCATCCTCAGATAGACGGACAATCAGAGCGGACAATCCAGACATTGGAAGACATGCTAAGATCTTGTGTGATGGATAACCAAGGCAGTTGGGATAGGTATTTGCCATTGGTTGAGTTTGTCTACAACAACAGTTACCAACAAAGTATCCGGATGGCACCATATGAAGCTCTCTACGGAAGAAGGTGCCAGACACCATTGTGTTGGAATGACGACGGAGAAGCTAGTGTCTTAGGTCCAGACTTAGTGCAAGAAACAACTGAAATGATAAAGGGGATTCGCCGGAAGATCCAGACAGCACAGAGCCGTCAAAAGAGCTATGCCGATAATAGATGTAGACCCTTAGAGTTTAGTGAGGGAGACCATGTCTTTCTTAAAGTAACCCCGACTACTGGAATAGGTAGAGCCCTTAAGACTAAAAAACTTAACCCTCGATACATAGGACGTTTTCAAATACTTAAAAGAGTTGGACTAGTAGCTTATCAAGTAGCCCTTCCTCCATATCTGTCAAACATTCATGATGTTTTTCATGTCTCGCAACTTAAGAAATATATTCCCGACGAGAGTCACATTTTACAACCAGAGACAGTACAGTTACGAAACGATTTGACATATTAAGCATCACCAGTTCAGATCGTAGAAAGAGGTGATAAGCAGCTAAGAGGCAAAACTCTTCGCTTAGTCAAAATAGCTTGGGGACAAAGAGGAGAAGAAGAGCACACTTGGGAACTGGAAGATAAGATGAAAGCCGATTACCCGCATTTATTCTCAGGTAACTGAAATTTTGAGGGCAAAATTTTCTGTTAGGAGGGTAGAATGTAACAACCCCGATTTTTGAGTACGAGAGATCTTTTCTGAAAGTACGAATTTCTCCGGAAGATCAGTAAGGGGAAAATCTTTGATATATCATCAAGAATCTCAATCCTCATTGTCATTATGTCATCTTTAAGTTAGAACCTTTCCCGAGGCAAGCTTGATGATGCAGTCGCACAGAACCTAGTTTTTGAACCGTATCGGTTAGGAGTTTTGATTCGGTTTTTCGTAAATAATCTCAGTTTGATTAACCGGACTCGATTTATGAGAGAAGAGAGATAATAGGATGATATTATCATTATATTAGTATTAGAAGCTTCTTGAATAATATTATAAGGTTACCTGGTCAGTTTTAGTTAAAAATAGAAAATCGGTTTAACCAGGTTCACAATTTACTGGTGCAGCTTAGCACCAGCACTCTCTGATGACTTTAGCAATGCTAAGGCCTCATTATTCATGTTTCATTCTCACAATTTCACTGCACGATCACGATAAAGACAATCATCCGATAAAGGTGAAAACGCGATTCACCCAAAGACGATTAAAAGATAGCAACCACCTTCTACAAATCAGCAAAGATGAACACAGAATAATGTAAGAAGTTATCGAAAGTGATCTAAAAAAGAACCTGACGAGGTCTTACGAATTGCTAAAATAATAACTTAAAGACTGGCCGACGTTAAGAAGTCGGACCAAGTCAACCCAAGTTATAAGTAAACCCTGGAAAGAGGTCTGGCCAACCCTATTAAAGAGGATTACTTTAACTTAGAAGGGCCCGACATGACAAAGTCAGCCCAAAATGAAAAAGTTATACAAGTAGTCCCTGAAAGAGACCTGACAAAAGTCCAAAAAAGAGGACTACAAAATAACTTAGAGGAGACCAACATAACTAAGTCGGACTCCTACTACTAAAAAGTTATAAAAGTAATCCCTGAAAGAGATCTGACAAAGATCCAAGAAATAGGATTACAAAAATAACTTAGAAGAGACCGACATAACGAAGTCGGACTCCTACTACTAAAAAGTTATAAAAGTAATCCCTAAAAGAGATCTGACAAAGATCCAAGAAAGAGGATTACAAAAATAACTTAGAAGAGACCGACATAACGAAGTCGGACTCCTACTACTAAAAAGTTATAAAAGTAATCCCTGAAAGAGATCTGACAAAGATCCAAGAAAGAGGATTACAAAAATAACTTAGAAAAGGACGACATAATGAAGTCGGCCTACTACAAAGCAAGTTACAAAGGTAACTGATACATAAAAAAATTAATTTCACGTAATTACCGGCAAGTATACCGGATCGTATCAAGTAGTAAAACTCACCGGAGTGAGGTCGATCCCACGGAGATTGGTAGATTGAGCAACTTTAGTTAAATGGTAGATTTAGTCAAGCAAACATGGTTTTGATTTCATGAGATTTGTGATTTTTGAACATAATTGCAACAATTTAAATGACAAGGAATTTAAAGAACTAGAAGAGAGAAAGAAGATGAAAGTAAATAACTGAAACTTAAAATGCAAGAAACGTAAATGACATTAAAGATAAATTGCAAGAAAGTAAAGATTGCAGAATTTTAAAGGGCATAAGAGCAAATAGCAAGAATATAGAAACAGAATGTAAATGACAAGAATAATGAATTGCAAGAATGTAGAAGGGAATTGGGTAATGGGTATTCAAACAACTAAAGAGTAAAAGAAATGAGAATTGATGATGGAGAGATCATTAGGGATCAGAGATGCAAATTCTCCTGAATTGATGTTGATCAATTCCTTCTCAATCATAGGTATAGATCCATGGTAATTTGTGGGTAATTGAGTCCCAATCTCTTGGTAACTCAATTTCTCTCAACACAACTAATTGCCACTCTCGTGATCTAATTGTTCATGAGAAGAGATGAAGTTCAATTCCTAATCCAAGCCACACAACTTCCAGAATCTCAACTAAGGGAGGTTACATCTCACATACCAACCAAAGTGTATTGATCAAGGAAATCATGAAAGGATGAACTCTAAACTGAATTATGTAGCTCCTTTCTTAAATTCACCACATAATTCATATAGATTAATCCCTCTCTCGATGGTGATTGAATCTGTGCAAAACAAGAGTTTCCTTTTAGATGAACCACTTGAATTGAAAAGGAAAAGAAAAGTTATTAACTCATTCAAATGAGTAGAGCACCTCCCCCTAATGGAAATGGGGTTTAGTGAATCATAGCTCTAAATTCAACAACAAATGCAAAAGTAAACATTAAAATTGAGTAGAGAAGAGTGATGAAGAATGGAGAAGAAGTTCTTCAAAACTGAAATTCAAAATTGCAAGCAAAACAAAATAGAAGACCGGTGGAAAAAAAATAAAGAGTAAAAATGCTAGTGTAATAGAAAAATGTCTAAGTGTCAAAAGTCCCCTAAAGTATCAAACTCTTATCTATTTATACTACTCCTAAAACTCCTTCAGAGATCTTCAATTGGGCTAGCAATGTGGGCTTTATCCTTGTTGAATTCTTGGCTTAGTGGAAGATGTAAATAGAAGAAGGTTGCTCAACAGGGAGAGAGAGGCTCATTCATAATGCTCCTGGCCCAATGAGGGCGTTACTCGCAAACACGCCAGTGTGAATGCACGTTGAAAACGTGCTCATGAGTTTCCTGGGCTTGGATTTTTGTGCTGGGCATTGTTAGTCCAAGTTGTTGCTAACAACTTGGCTTTCCTTCTTCTTGGCTCTACTTTTCATGCCTAATGTTACCTAGAATTTGAGTGTCAATCCTCTGCTTCAATATGGACTATCATACATCATTGGAAAAGCTCAGAATGTCTTCTTTCTAATGCACTTAGAATCATCTCAATTGGATTTTCCTATCTCAAGTTATGCTTCCTCAGAGAAGGTAAGGTCAGGCTGCCACGTTTGTTGAAGTTGTTGCTGAACACACACCCTCTCTTCCAAGTTGGCAACGTGCCAAACCTCTCCAGGGCTGAGACATGGGGCTGGCGTTGTTGCTGAACACGCCCCCTTGTTGGCACGTTGGCAACGTGCTCGATGCTTCCCTCCAGAGCTGCATTCTAGCCTTCAACTTTGCTTGCTACGTTGCCTTGGAACACGCCTATAGAGCTTGGCGTTGGCAACGTGCTCGAGCCTTCCTTATGGCACCAAGCTTTACTTGCTGTGTTGCCTTGGATAACGCCCATGCACTCAGCGTTGGCAACGTGCTGGCTTCCTTCCAGGACAGCTTCCTTGCTTGGCGTTGTCACAAAACACTCCAACTCTTCCTGGAGTTGGCAACGTGTAGGATCACTTCCCAGGGTTGCTTCCTTTGTCCATGGCGTTGCTTAGGAGCACGCCCTCGTTCCTTGGCATTGCTTAGGAGCACACCCTCGTTCCTTGGCGTTGGCAACATGCTGTTCATTCCCTAGGTTGCTTAGCTTGCTTGTATGATGCGTTGCTAATGAACACGCATGTGTGCCCCACGTTGGCAACGTGCTTGATGTCTTGAGATTGCCCTCCAGGATTGCCTTCTAGCTTCCAAACTTGTTTGTAGCGTTGCCCCTAAACACGCCTATAGAAGCTGGCGTTGGCAACGTGCATGAGTGAAGATCCATGGCTGCTGGCGTTTCCATCAAACACGCCCCTCACCTCTAGGTTGGCAACGTGCTCGATGGGTGGAAGGCTTGGAAGTGCTCTTAATGGTTGCTTCCTTCCTAGCCCCGAATCCTGGCTTGCTGCATTGCCTTGGAACACGCCTCTTGTTCCTGGCGTTGGCAACATGCATCTCCCCTTTCTGGACCAAGTCTTCTATCTCAGCGTTGCCTTGGAACACGCCAATAGGAGCTGGCTTTAGCAACGTGCTAGAGTTCATTTCCTAGCCAAACCTTGCTCCAAGTTGTTGCTGGCGTTGCCTTTAAACACGCCCTTGTTACCAAAGGTGGACAACGTGTTCGAGCTCATGGTTGGCCCAAGAACTTGTTTGTTGCGCGTTGTCACCAAACACTTCCTTGTTGGTGGCGTTGGCAACGTGCATGCTTCTTCCCTTGGGTTAGCTTCTTGCTTCATTGCTTTCTAGCTTCAGCACCTAGCATAAACCAAAGAAACTTCCTCAAAGTCTTGCCATCTTATGAAATAAATTTCAAGGGACTCATTCACATCAACTTGTTTATAAACTCCTTGAATATTTGCATGAATTTGGCCAACATTTTACCTAGTTCTTGGTGTTTTAATGCATGGAGGTAAATCTCATAAAAATGCTTGTTTATTTCAAAGATAATGAATGAAACTAAGCTAAAACTAACTAAACTGACTAGCTAATATAGCAAATATACGAATGCATCAGTAACCCCAGAGAGAGACCAGACAAAGGACTACCAAAATAACTTGGAGGACCAACTTGAAGAAATCGGTTATAGATCGTCAAAAATACAAGTAAGAGCGGAAAACTGAAAAATAGGTTGGACCCACATAACCATAACCTCAAAGGATCCAAGCTACAAACAATAAAGCAAATCTGAAGAGGACGAGCGGCAGGGTTCCAACATCCTCAGAAAATAAAAAAGATACTAAGTTAAGCGCGAAAGCATGATATAATCTACAAAGTTATAAAGCTTCAAAGGCCACCAAAATCTACCTCAAAAGCTAGATAGTTACTTTTGTTTGTCAAAACAAAAAGTTGCTAGGCAAGCAACGAGAAAGTATCAGCAGTTAACAAAACATAAAGAGTTTAAAAAGCCCACAGAAAAAATGGGCTAAGGGTCAGAAGACTTTTTAGCAGTATCAGTCCGAGGAGACGGAGGGCGAGTCTGAAGAGGAACAGCATCCACAGTACCGTCATCCCAGTTTAAGATCTGGCAGTCAGGATTAGAAGTAGGAGGGCCGACTTCGGCAGGAACAGCAGGAGTTGACACCTTGGCAGAGGACACAGGGGGAGGTTCAACATCATCATCATCCTCGTCATCAGGGACAATCTTGCCATCCCTGACAACGTTATCTAGGCTGAAGAGGGTCAGGTCGGCCTCGGGAGCAATAACCCGAACTTGTTCCTTCAGGTTCTCATAGGCAGTAGTTACACTACCAACAAGATGACCTTGGAGTTCGGAGTAATCAGCTCGGGCATTCTCCAACTCCTCCCTCAGACGCAACACTTCCCGGTAAGATGTCACATAACTATCCTTATGTCTCATAGCCGTGTCCTCGGCCAGCCTCACAGAAGCGGCCAGAGAGATGGAACTCGCCTTCTCATTCTCCAAATCTTTTTCCAACTTGGCCACCTTCACTTCAAGCTCCTCCTTCAAGCCTTTCATCCGATCAAACTCCTGTTTGGCCTCCTCCATAAAAGCTTTAGTGGCATGAAGAGGAAGACTTTGAGCAGTTCGATATAGGGCCGCTCCCATGTGTGCCATCTTGATACTACTCCGAGTTATATAATCAAAATGATGAAGAAGCGACACGTCATCCATAGGGAGGACACTATAAGGGCCGATTTGTTGATCTACAAACTCGACCGCATCAAAGTTAGGAGCATTAAGGTTGAAAGGCTCAATCGTTTTTTGCTTCCTACTAGGAGGGGCACCAGAAGCTGCAGCAGAAGATTGTGGAGGATCAACTAGACGAACCCGAGGAATAGGAATTGCTTTCCTCGGTCCGGGAGAACTCGGCACAGGAGGCTTCACTGGAACCTGAGAAGATCCCTCTCCGGCCGCCTTGGTCGAGATGTTTAGAGCAGCAGTTGCCTTCTTCGCCTTCTTGTAGGCCTTCATGGAATCATTATTTTTTGACATCTCTGAAAATACAGAATCAACCACAAAAGACAAGTTACAACATAGAAGAAGAAAAGCTCAGAAGCAAGTATAAAAACAAGTCAGACAGTACCCAAAGCAGTTCGAACCAAAGATAGATCACTCAAGAATCTCTTCGTATCAAGATGGGGAGGTTTCCCCCACAAATCTTCAAGAACAACTACAAAGGCCCGCTCAACCTCATTAAGCATCTCCCATGTATAACGTGGCACTCTCACATTCTTTTGTCACTCTAGAGGAAAAGCAGGCTCGTCATTTTCATCAAGAAAAAAGGGGCAGACCCCTCAACAGCACGGACTCGGAAGAAATAGTTCTTAAAATCTTTAAACGACTCATCATACATGGCAAAAACTTTATGCCCCTGGGCCAATCTGAAAGAAACCCAGGAAGCTTTCTTTTTGGAGGAACCACCAGGCTTGGCCGAGACGAAAAGATAAAGGAAAAAAGTTTCAGAAGGTGTTATGCCTAACTCTTAGCAAAGCAGTTGAAATATTTTGATAAAACCCCAGGAATTCGGATGAAGCTGGGACGGAGCAATGTTACATGACCACAACAGGTCAGTTTCAAAAGAAGTAAAAGGAAAAGTAACGTTTAATTGGCTGAAGAAGTATTCATAAGCATAGAAAAAGGGACGCTCCCCCTCGATGAAAGTCGGAAAACAAACTCTCTCATCAGAATCAGGGGCAACAAGCTCATAATCCCCCTCACAGGCACTGCTACCACAAATCCTATGGCGCTTCCTCAGCTCTGTGCAAAATTCAGCATCCACAACAGAAACACACAACAAGACAAGGGAGTCCAGCCAATCGGACATCCCCTCGGGAACTCTGGAAGACATCTCTACAATGTTATTGCGAGAAGACATGAGGCCAACTAATCCTACAAGTAAGAAAAGAAGATGGAATTACTAAAAACATCTCGGACAAGGGAGAAAACAACTCAATACGATACAGGCGAACACACAAGAAAGGAAAACCCCAAGACTCAAACCAAAGTCCTGGGGCATCCTTTGGAGGCAATAATAAAGCAAAGTTTCTAGTAAAAATCTACTTCTCACACCCCATCATCTCTCAAAACAAGAAAAGAAGGCTTCAAACAGCAAGCATTTTCCATCAGAGTAAAACACAAAAGTCTTCAAAAACATTGCCTTACAGTCTAAACCAGCAAAAAACTATCCCCAAACATCAAGCACGCCAAACAGAGACCATTAAAGATACAACCTTTTTTAGAATCAGACAAAAGCAACCTTCAAATAAAGCAAGGAACAGATGCGGATAGCGGTATCAGAACAGAAACAACAAGGAACATGCAAAGCCTTAAAAGCATCAAGCAAAAACAAAAAGGATCATGCAGAAGATGGAGAAACTCCCAGAAAGCACATTTCAACAATAATAAGGCACGATGGAAACAGAAAGATCCAAACTTTCTCTAAAGGAAAATCAAAATCAAAACCTCATCACAAAAACAAAGAGAAAGCACGAAAATGGGACTAACCTGGAGACGAAAGAAGCTTCGAGGAAGAAAAATGAAGGCGCAGAAATAAAAGCTGCCCAGAAAATCGCCAAACAAACGCCACAACACAAGAAAGCAGAAGTGCAAACAAAAAACAGAGAGCAAAGAGAGCGGAGAAAAGAAGTTACGAAAAGGGCGAAGGAGAGAAACCGTTTCTGGGTTTTCAAAAATCAAAATAAAGAGCCAAAGGGAAACGGGGCAATTAATGTTAAAATTAATTAAAACATTAAACCCTCGCACATTCCCAAAGCGCCGATATAAAAGCGCACGCTTTTAGAGGAAAAACGTTCTACATTCAAAAGCTTCTACAAAGGAATCAACAAAATGCTTGAGTACGGCTTCACTAGAGAAGGACCGAAGTAAAGAACTCGACCTCAAAAAGAAGACCGAGCTCAAGTAGGGGCACTGTTTATATCCTGGGTCGAGATGACCGAGCCGGGATGTTCAGTGGCAAAGTGACCGACCTCTTTATGTAAAGAAGTCGGCCAAAGCGACAGGAAAAGCCCAAAGAAGGGCCCAACTCAAGGAATACGACCCAGATCCAAAGGCAGCCCAAGCCGATAGAGACAAGGGCGGTTCCACGGAAGATAAGCTGACCTCAACAAAAGATAAGATAAGATAAGATAACTAACTTATCCAAAGAAAGTCACATCTCACTACTATAAATATACTGGAGCATCCAGGTATAACTCATACTCTGATTCTACAATAAACCTGCTTAATACCCGTGCTAACTTAAGCATCGGAGTCTCTTGCAGGTACCCCCACCCTCCGGTGACCAAGGATCAGCAGTGCAGCAAGTCCAACAAGTCGGACACAACAGCTCCGGCCGCCACCAGCCAGCCGGACACACCATCTCCGACCAATACAGAAGATCTCATCCGAGATCGACCTCCAGTTTCAGGTAACCCTCGGAACAATCTCTTATTAGCAAATAGCTTGGCATTTAGCTTCTTGATTGCACCAAGGTATTTAGCAACTTGCTCTTCAGTAATGTCTTCATCCTCTTCAGAGGAAGAATACTCATCAGAGCTCATGAAGGGCAGAAGGAGGTTCAATGGAATCTCTATGGTCTCTAGATGAGCCTCAGATTCCTTTGGTTCCTCAAAGGGATACTCCTTATTGGTCACTGAACGTCCCAGGAGGTCTTCCTCACTAGGATTCACGTTCTACTCCTCCTCTTTGGGTTCGGCCACATCATGTAAGGCTATGGCCTTACACTCTCTTTTTGGATTTTCTTCTGTATTGCTTGGGAGAGTACTTGGAGGGATTTCAGTGACTCTTTTACTCAGCTGGCCCACTTGTGCCTCCAAATTCCTAATGGAGGACCTTGTTTCATTCATGAAACTCACAGTGGCCTTAGATAGATCAGAGACTATATTTGCTAAGCTAGATGGATTCTGCTCAGAATTCTCTGTCTGTTGCTAAGTGGATGATGGAAAAGGTTTGTTGATCCTTCCATGAGAAATTTGGATGATTTCTCCATGAAGGATTATAGGTGTTTCCATAGGGTTCACCCATGTAATTAACTTCTGCTATTGCAGGGTTCTCAGGATCATAAGCTTCTTCTTCAGAAGATGCCTCTTTAGTACTGTTGGATGATTCCTTCAATCCATTCAGACTCTGAGAGATCATATTGACTTGCTGAGCTCAATATTTTATTCTGAGCCAATATGGCATTCAGAGTATCAATTTCAAGAACTCCTTTCCTCTGAGGCGTCCCATTATTCACAGGATTCCTTTCAGAAGTGTACATGAACTGGTTATTTGCAACCATGTCAATGAGTTCTTGAGCTTCTGCAGGCGTTTTCTTTAGGTGAATGGATCCACCTGCAGAATGGTCCAATGACATCTTTGATAATTCAGACAGACCATCATAGAATATATCCAGGATGGTCCATTCTGAAAGCATGTCAGAAGGAAACTTTTTGGTCAGTTCCTTGTATCTCTCCCAAGCTTCATAGAGGGATTCAGCTTCCTTTTGTCTGAAGGTTTGAACATCCACTCTATGCTTACTAAGCTTTTGAGGAGGAAAGAACTTGGCTAAGAAAGTCGTGACCAGCTTATCCCAAGAGTTCAGGCTGTCTTTAGGTTGAGAGTCCAACCATATTCTAGTTTTGTCTCTTACAGCAAATGGGAAAATCATAAGCCTATAGACCTCGGGATCAACCCCATTGGTCTTAACAGTATCACAGATCTGCAAGAATTCAGTTAAGAACTGAAAAGGATCTTCTGATAGAAGTCCATGAAACTTGCAATTCTGTTGCATCAGAAAAACTAATTGAGGTTTTAGCTCAAAATTGTTTGCTCCAATGGCAGGGATTGAGATGCTTCTTCTATGTAAATTGGAATTAGGTGCAGTAAAGTCACCAAGCATCTTCCTTGCATTATTGTTAATTTCGGCCATGTCTCCTTCTTTTTCGAAAATTTCTGTCAGATTTTCTCCAGAGAGTTGTGCTTTAGCTTCCCTTAGCTTCCTCTTTAGAGTTCTTTCAGGTTCAGGATCAGCTTTAACAAGAATGTTCTTGTCCTTGTTCCTGCTCATATGAAAAAGAAGAGAACAAAAAATATAGAATCCTCTATGTCACAGTATAGAGATTCTTTTATGTGAGTAGAAGAAGATATGAATAAAAGAAGGAGAATGCAAACAGAAGGGTGAGGAGTAGGTTCGAATTCTTAGATGAAGAGGAGTGTTAGTAAATAAATAAATAAATAGAAGGAGGTGAGGGAGAAGAATTTTCGAAAATTAGATAAAATAAAATAAAAGTATTTTTGTTTTTAAATTAGAATTAAAATTAAAAATTCGAAAATTAAGAAAGGAAAAATTAAATCAAATTGAATTAAATTTAAAACAATTAGTTAATTTAAAAAGGAATTTTGAAAAAGATGAAGGTGATTTTCGAAAATTAGAGATAGAATTAGTTAGGTAGTTTTGAAAAAAAGATAAGAATCAAACAAAAAGATAGGATTAGTTTGAAAAAGATTTGAAAATCAATTTTTGAAAAGATAAGAGGTTAGAAAAGAAGTTAGAAAAATTTTGAAATTGATTTTGAAAAGATGTGATTGAAACTTATTTTGAAAAAGATTTGAAAAAGAAATTTAAAAAGATTTGATTTTGAAATTAAAGTTGATTGCTTGACTAACAAGAAAATAAAAAGACATGAGTCTAGAGTTTAAAGACTAAACATTTCTTACTAGGCAAGTAACAAACTTAAAAATTTTGAATCAATCACATTAATTGTTAGCATTAATTTCGAAAATATGAATTAAAAATAAGAAAAAGATTTTGAAAATAAGATTTGATTTTGAAAATAAGGTTCGAAATTATGAAAGGAAAAAAAATTGAAAAAGATTTGATTTTTGAAAAAGATAAAATTTTTAAATTGAAAATTTGATTTGACTTATAAGAAATCACTAGATTTTAAAAATTTTTGAAAAAGTCAACTCAAATTTTCGAATTTGATGAGAAGAAAAAGGGAAAGATATTTTTTTTATTTTTGAATTTTTAATTATGAAAGAGAAAAACATCAAAAAGACTCAAAACATGAAAATTATGAATCAAAACAAGAAAAATATGCAGGAACACTTTGAATGCAAAGATGAATACCAAGAACACTTTGAAGATCATGATGAACATCAAGTATGTATTTCTGAAAATTTTCAATAAAAGAAAACATGCAAAACACCAAACTTAGAAATTTTTAATATTTAGACACTAAGAAATTGAAAATGCATATGAAAAACAAGAAAAGGCACAAAACAAGAAAATATGAAGATCAAACAAGAAGACTTGTCAAGAACAACTTGAAGATCATGAAGAACACATGCATGAGTTTTCGAAAAATGCACAAATTTTAAAAATATGCAATTGACACCAAACTTAAAATTTGACACAAGACTCAAACAAGAAACATAAAATATTTTTTTTTAGTTTTATGATTTTATTAATTTTTCTGGTTTTTTTCGAAAATTATTTTGGGAAATCGAAAAAGAAATTTTTCTTTTCGAAAATAAAATTAATAAAAACAAAAAGCTTAAAATCAAAATAAAATTACCTAATCTGAGCAACAGGATGAACCGTCAGTTGTCCAAGCTCGAACAATCCCCGGCAACGGCGCCAAAAACTTGGTGCGCAGAAATCGTGACGGTTCCATTCCTTGGTAACGGCGCTAAAAACTCAATACGCACGTTCATAATCTTAGTTTTTTGTCACATCTTCGCACAACTAACCAGCAAGTGCACTGGGTCGTCCAAGTATTAAACCTTACGTGAGTAAGGGTCGATCCCACGGAGATTGTCGGCTTGAAGCAAGCTATGGTCATCTTGCAAATCTCAGTCAGGCGGATTCAATTAATTATGGAGATTTAATAATTAAAAGATAAATAAAATATAAAATAAAGATAGTGATACTTATGTAATTCATTGGTGAGAATTTCAGATAAGCGTATGAAGATGCTTTCGTTCCTCCTGAATCTCTCCTTTCCTGTTGTCTTCATCCAATCATTCATACTCTTTTCTATGGCAAGCTGTATGTTAGGCATCACCGTTGTCAATGGCTACATCCTGTCCTCTCAGTGAAAATAGTCCAATGCGCTGTCACTGCATGGCTAATCATCTGTTGGTTCTCGATCATACTGGAATAGGATCCATTGATCCTTTTGCGTCTGTCACTACGCCCAGCACTCGCGAGTTTGAAGCTCGTTGCAGCCATCCCTTCCCAGATCCTACTCGGAATACCATAGACAAGGTTTAGACTTTTTGGATCTCAGGAATGGCCGTCCATGGATTCTAACTTATACCACGAAGATTCTGATTAAGGAGTCCCAGAGATACTCATTCAATGTAAGGTAGAACGGAAGTGGTTGTCAGGCACGCGTTCATAGGTTGGAAATGATGATGACTGTTACGATCATCACATTCATATTGATGTGTGAATGAATATCTTAGAATCGGAATAAACTTGAATTGAATAGAAAAACGATAGTACTTTGTATTAATTCATGAGGAACAGCAGAGCTCCACACCTTAATCTATAGTGTGTAGAAACTCTACCATTGGAAATACATAAGTGATGAAGGTCCAGGCATGGCCGAGAGGCCAGCCCCCTAAACATGATCAAAGGATCAAAAGATAATCCAAAGATGTAAATCCAATAGTAAAAAGTCCTACTTATGCTAAACTAGTTACTAGGGTTTACAAAAATGAGTAAATGATGCATAAATCCACTTCTGTGGCCCACTTAGTGTGTGCTTGGGCTGAGCATTGAGCTTTACACGTGTAGAGGCTTCTCTTGGAGTTGAACGCCAGTTTGTAACCTGTTTCTGGCGTTTAACTCCACTTTGCAACATGTTTCTGGCGTTTAACTCCAAAATGCAGCATGGAACTGGCGTTGAACGCCAGTTTGCGTCCTCTAAACTCGGGCAAAGTATGGACTATTATATATTGTTGGAAAGCCCTAGATGTGTACTTTCCAACGCAATTATAAGCGCCATTTGGAGTTCTGTAGCTCCAGAAAATCCACTTTGAGTGCAAGGAGGTCATAATCTAGCAGCATCTGCAGTCCTTCTTCAACCTCTGAATCTGATTTTTGCTCAACTCCCTCAATTTCAGTAAGAAAATACCTGAAATCACAGAAAAACACACAAACTCATAGTAAAGTCCAGAAATGTGATTTTTATTTAAAAAATAATAAAAATATACTAAAAAAACTAACTAAATTATACTGAAAACTATGTAAAAATAATGACAAAAAGCGTATAAATTATCTGCTCATCAGCACGCCACTACAGAAGAGAAGGAACCTCAAGTAGATTCTTCACTGGGCATGCAAGAGGAGCCTGTGATTACCATAGAGCTCGCCCTTGCAGAGGTGAAAGAGCCTCAAGAGCTACCTTTCCTAGCATGCAAAAAGAACCAGAAGATGAGACTGTGGTATTGACGAAAGAGTGCAGTGCTTTAGTCTATAATGAACTACCAAGGAAGATGCCAAACATAGGGATCCAAGAGGAAGAAGCTAGGAATCCAAGAGGCACAAGAAACAAGGATTACCTTGCATGAGGACTAGATGGTGTTCGAGGTTATTCACCCTCTATTACCCCCGGACAAGGGAGGCACTTGCATAAAGGATTCAACATTCAAGCCTCCCCCTTTGATTGAAACCAATTCAATCCCTCCTAAGACCAAACGTAAGTTTGGTGTTAGATGTACACTATCCACCAAGGAGGAAGGCCCCAAAAGGAAGATGACTAGGGGTTGGAAAAACAAAAATATCCCTACTGAAGGCTTTTCACCATGGAAGATGGTTGATGAGCGGATAATTTATACGCTTTTTGACATTGTTTTTAGTATGTTTTTAGTAGGATCTAGTTACTTTTACGGATGTTTTCATTAGTTTTTATGTTAAATTCACATTTCTGGACTTTACTATGAGTTTGTGTGTTTTTCTGTGATTTCAGGTATTTTCTGGCTGAAATTGAGGGACTTGAGCAAAAATCAGAATCAGAGGTTAAAGAAGGACTGTTGATGCTGTTGGATTCTGACCTCCCTGCACTCAAAGTAGATTTTCTGGAGCTACAGAACTCGAAATGGCGCGCTTCCAATTGCTTTGGAACGTAGACATCCAGGGCTTTCCATCAATGTTTAATAGTCCATACTTTGCCTAAGTTTAAATGACGCAAACTGGCGTTCAACGCCAGCTCTCTGCCCAATTCTGGCGTCCAGCGCCAGAAACAAGCTACAAAGTAGAGTTCAACGCCCAAACTGGCACAAAAGCTGGTGTTCAACTCCAGGAATGACCTCTACACGTGTAACACTCAAGCTCAGCCCAAGCACACACCAAGTGGGCTCCAGAAGTGGATTTATGCATCAATTACTTACTTCTGTAAACCCTAGTAGCTAGTTTATTATAAATAGGACTTTTTACTATTGTATTAGACATCCTGGATTGTATTTTGATCCTGTGATCAGTCTTGGTTACTCCGGTTCCCCTCTGGAGCCGAGACCAATGAACTCCATTATCACTTATGTATTTTCAATGGTAGAGTTTCTGCACTCCATAGATTAAGGTGTGGAGCTCCGCTGTTCCTCAAAGATTAATGCAAAGTACTACTGTTTTCTATTCAATTCATCTTGTTTCGCTTCCAAGATATTCATTCGCACTTCAATCTGAATGTGATGAATGTGACAATCATCATCATTCCCTATGAACACGTGCCTGACAACCACTTCCGTTCTACCTTCGACTGAATGAATATCTCTTAGATCTCTTAATCAGAATCTTCGTGGTGTAAGCTAGAATGATGGCGGCATTCAAGAGAATCCGGAAGGTCTAAACCTTGTCTGTGGTATTCCGAGTAGGATTCAATGAATGAATGACTGTGACGAGCTCCAAACTCGCGATTGCTGGGCGTAGTGACAGACGCAAAAGGATAGTAAATCCTATTCCAGCATGATCGAGAAACGACAGATGAATAGCCGTACCGTGACAGGGTGCGTTCAACATTTTCACTGAGAGGATAGGATGTAACCATTGACAAGGGTGATGCCTCCAGACGATTAGCCGTGCCGTCACAGGGCATTTGGATCATTTTCTCGAGAGAAGACCGAAAGTAGCCAATGACAATGGTGATGCATCACATAAAGCCAGCCATGGAAAGGAGTAAGACTGATTGGATGAAGATAGCAGGAAAGCAGAGGTTCAGAGGAACGAAAGCATCTCTATTCACTTATCTGAAATTCTCACCAATGATTTACATAAGTATTTTTATCCCTATTTTATTAATTATTTTCTAAAACTCCATTACTATCTTATATCCGCCTGACTGAGATTTACAAGGTGACCATAGCTTGCTTCATACCAACAATCTCCGTGGGATTCGACCCTTACTCACGTAAGGTATTACTTGGACAACCCAGTGCACTTGCTCGTTAGTTGTGCGAAGTTGTGAACCATGGTATTGGCATCATGTTTTTGGCGCCATTACCAGGGAAAGAAAGAGCGATGAATTTTACATAATCAAAGTGTAATCACAATTTCTGCGCACCAAGTTTTTGGCGCCGTTGCCGGGGATTGTTCGAGTTTGGACAACTGACGGTTCATCTTGTTGCTCAGATTAGGTAATTTTCTTTTTGTTTTCTTTTCAAAAATTTCTCATTTGTTTTCGAAAAAAAAATAAAATAAAATAAAAAAATTAAAAATGTTTTCAAAAATATATTTTTCTTCAGAATTTTTAAGAATGAATTCTAGTGTTTCATAAAGCATGTTGAAGCCTGGTTGGCTGTAAAGCCACGACTGTAGGGCATGTTAGGCGTGTCATGTCTGAGTTACATACTAAAGCTTGGCTGGCTATTAAGCCATGCCTGACCCTTTGATTGGAGCTTTAGACTAAAGAGCATAAGATTCCTGGAATTCATATTAAAAATTTTGGAATCCTTATTTTTCTTTTTCAAAATGATTTTCGAAAAAAAAATTAAAATTAAAAGAAAATACAAAAAAATTATAAAATCATAAAAAAATCAAAAATATTTTGTGTTTCTTATTTGAGTCTTGAGTCATGTTATAAGTTTGGTGTCAATTGCATACTCATCTTGCATTTTTTTTTTTCGAAAAATTCATGCATTCATGGTGTTCTTCATGATCTTCAAGTTGTTCTTGGTAAGTCTTCTTGTTTGATCTTGATGTTTTCTTGTTTTGTGTCCTTTCTTGTTTTTCATATGCATTCCTAAATTCTTTATGTCTAAGCATTAAAGAATTATAAGTTTGGTGTCTTGCATGTTTTCTTTGCATTAAAAATTTTTCAAAAATATGTTCTTGGTTTTCATCATGATCTTCATAGTGTTCTTGGTGTTCATCTTGAAGTTCATAGCATTCTTGCATGCATCACATGTTTTGATCTAAAATTCTCATGCATTGCATCATTTTTCTTGTTTTTCTCTCTCATCATAAAAATTCAAAAAAATTAAAAAAAAATATCTTTCCCTTTTTCTCTCTCATAAATTCGAAAATTAGATTTGACTTTTTCAAAAATTTTTAAAATCTAGTTGTTTTTATGAGTCAAATCAAATTTTCAATTTAAAAATCTTATCTTTTTCAAAATCTTTTTCAAAAATCAAATCTTTTTCCATTTTCTTAGTTATTTTCGAAAATTCTAAAAACATTTTTCAAAAATATTTTCTTATTTTTATATCAAATTTTCGAAAATAACATCACCAATTAATATTTTGATTCAAAAATTTCAAGTTTGCTATTTACTTGTTAAGAAAGTTTCAAACTTTAAGTTCTAGAATCATATCTTGTGATTTCTTGTGAATCAAGTCATTAATTATGATTTTAAAAATCAAATCTTTTTCAAAACTAATTTCAATCATATCTTTTCAAAAATATCTTCCTATCTTATTTTTTTTCAAAAAATTGATTTCAAAATATCTTCTCTAACTTCCTAACTTCTTGTCTTTTCAAAATTTGTTTCAACTAACTAACTAACTTTTTGTTTGTTTCTTATCTTTTTCAAAACCACCTAACTAACTCTCTCTCTCTCATTTTCAAAAAATATCTTCCCCCTTTTTCAAAATCTCTTTTTAATTAACTAATTATTTTAATTTTTGATTTTTATTTTCGAAAATTACTAACCTTTTTCAAAAACTATTTTCAAAAATCACTAACTCTTTTTCAAAAATTATTTTTGAAATTTTCCCTCTCTCATCTTATTCTATTTATTTATTCATCTACTAACATCTCTCCCTCACCCACCAAAAATCCGAACCCTCTCTCTCTCTCTTTCTGAGTTCAGATTTTTCTCTTCTTCTTTTCTTCTACTAACAATAAGGAACCTCTTTACTGTGACATAGAGGATTCCTCTTCTTTTCTTTTTCTCTTCTCTTTCTTATGAGCAGGGACAGAGAAAAAGGTATTCTTGTTGAAGCTGATCCAAAACCTGAAAGGACTCTGAAGAGAAAACTAAGAGAAGCTAAATTACAACAATCCAGAGACAACCTTATTGAAAATTTCGAACAAGTAAAGGAGATGGCAGCCGAACCCAACAACAATAATGCAAGGAGAATGCTTGGTGATTTTACTGCACCTAATTCCAATTTACATGGAAGAAGCATCTCCATTCCTACCATTGGAGCAAACAATTTTGAGCTGAAACCTCAGCTAGTTTCTTTGATGCAGCAGAACTGCAAGTTTCATGGACTTCCATCTGAAGATCCTTTTCAGTTCTTAACTGAATTCTTGCAGATCTGTGATACTGTTAAGACTAATGGAGTAGATCCTGAAGTCTACAGGCTCATGCTTTTCCCTTTGCTGTAAGAGACAGAGCTAGAGTGTGGTTGGACTCTCAACCCAAAGATAGCCTGAACTCTTGGGATAAGCTGGTCACGGCTTTCTTAGCCAAGTTCTTTCCTCCTCAAAAGCTGAGCAAGCTTAGAGTGGATGTTCAAACCATCAAACAAAAAGATGGTGAATCCCTCTATGAAGCTTGGGAAAGATACAAACAGTTGACCAAAAAGTGTCCTTCTGACATGCTTTCAGAATAGACCATCCTGGATATATTCTATGATGGTTTATCTGAGCTATCAAAGATGTCATTGGATACTTCTGCAGGTGGATCCTTTCACCTAAAGAAAACACCTGCACAAGCTCAAGAACTCATTGACATGGTTGCTAATAACCAGTTCATGTACACTTCTGAGAGGAATCCTGTGAGTAATGGGACGCCTATGAAGAAAGGAGTTCTTGAAATTGATACTCTGAATGCCATATTGGCTCAGAACAAAATATTGACTCAACAAGTCAATATGACTTCCCAGAGTCTGAATGGAATGCAAGCTGCATCCAACAGTACTCAAGAGGCTTCTTATGCAGAAGAAGCTTATGATCCTGAAAACCCTGCAATAGCAGAGGTGAATTACTTAGGTGAACCTTATGGAAACACCTATAACCTATCATGGAGAAATCATCCAAATCTCTCATGGAAGGATCAAAGGCCTCAACAAGGCTTTAATAATGGTGGAAGAAACAGGTTTAACAGGTTTAACA
>NC_029788.2:65447639-65448499 GCF_000816755.2 Arachis ipaensis
TCCTTATGCCATTCATGAGCTCTGATGAGTATTCCTCTTCTGAAGAGAATGAGGATGTCACTGAAGAGCAAACTGCCAAGTTTCTTGGTGCAATCATGAAGCTGAATGTCAAATTATTTGGTATTAAAACTTGGGAAGATGAACGTCCCATGTTCACCAATGAACTAAGTGATCTGGATCAACTGACATTGCCTCAGAAGAGACAGGATCCTGGAAAGTTCATAATACCTTGTACCATAGGCACCATGATCTTTAAGGCTCTGTGTGACCTTGGTTCAGGGATAAACCTCATGCCCCTCTCTGTAATAGAGAAACTGGGAATCTATGGGGTGCAAGCTGCTAAAATCTCATTAGAGATGGCAGAAAATTCAAGAAAACAGGCTTATGGACAAGTAGCGGACGTGTTAGTAAAGGTTGAAGGCCTTTACATCCCTGCTGATTTCATAGTCCTGGATACTGGAAAGGAAGAGGATGAATCCATCATCCTGGGAAGACCTTTCCTGGCCACAGCAAGAGCTGTGATTGATGTGGACAGAGGAGAATTGATCCTTCAATTAAATAAGGACAACCTTGTATTTAAAACTCAAGGATCTCTCTCTGCATCCATGGAGAGGAAGCAGAAAAAGCTTCTCTCAAAGCAAAGTCAAACAAAGCTCCCACAGTCAAACTCTAAGTTTGGTGTTGGAAGGCCACAACCAAACTCTAAGTTTGGTGTTGAACTCCCATATCCAAACTCTAAGTTTGGTGTTGGAGAGTCTCAACAATGCTCTGAACATCTTTGAGGCTCCATGAGAGCCCACTGTCAAGCTATTGACATTAAAGAAGCGCTTATTGGGAGGCAACCTAATTTTTATTTATCT
>NC_029788.2:65448570-65475235 GCF_000816755.2 Arachis ipaensis
TGATTTCAGGTATTTTCTGGCTGAAATTGAGGGACTTGAGCAAAAATCAGAATCAGAGGTTAAAGAAGCACTGCTAATGCTGTTGGATTCTGGCCTCCCTGCACTCAAAGTGATTTTACTGGAGCTACAGAACTCGAAATGGCACGCTTCTAATTGCGTTGGAAAGTAGACATCCAGGGCTTTCCATCAATGTATAATAGTCCATACTTTGCCTAAGTTTAAACGACGCAAACTGGTGTTCAATGCCAGCTCTCTGCCCAATTCTGGCGTCCAGCGCCAGAAACAAGCTGCAAAGTGGAGTTCAACGCCCAAACTGGCACAAAAGCTGGCGTTCAACTCCAGGAATGACCTCTACACGTGTAACACTCAAGCTCAGCCCAAGCACACACCAAGTGTGTCCCGGAAGTGGATTTATGCATCAATTACTTACTTCTGTAAACCCTAGTAGCTAGTTTATTATAAATAGGACTTTTTACTATTGTATTAGACATCCTGGATTGTATTTTGATCCTGTGATCAGTCTTGGTTACTCCGGTTCCCCTCTGGGGCCGAGACCAATGAACTCCATTATCACTTATGTATTTTCAACGGTAGAGTTTCTGCACTCCATAGATTAAGGTGTGGAGCTCTGCTGTTCCTCAAAGATTAATGCAAAGTACTACTGTTTTCTATTCAATTCATCTTGTTTCTCTTCCAAGATATTCATTCGCACTTCAATCTGAATGTGATGAATGTGACAATCATCATCATTCCCTATGAACGCGTGCCTGACAACTACTTCCGTTCTACCTTCGACTGAATGAGTATCTCTTAGATCTCTTAATTAGAATCTTCGTGGTGTAAGCTAGATTGATGGCGGCGTTCAAGAGAATCCGGAAAGTCTAAACCTTGTCTGTGGTATTCCGAGTTGGATTCAATGATTGAATGACTGTGACAAGCTTCAAACTCGCGATTGCTGGGCGTAGTGACAGACGCAAAAGGATAGTAAATCCTATTCCAGCATGATCGAGAACCGACAGATGAATAGCCGTACCGTGACAGGGAGCGTTGAACATTTTCACTGAGAGGATAGGATGTAACCATTGACAAGGGTGATGCCTCCAGACGATTAGCCGTGCCGTGATAGGGCATTTGGATCATTTTCCCGAGAGAAGACCGAAAGTAGCCATTGACAATGGTGATGCATCACATAAAGCCAGCCATGGAAATGAGTAAGACTGATTGGATGAAGATAGCAGGAAAGCAGATGTTCAGAGGAACGAAAGCATCTCTATTCACTTATCTGAAATTCTCACCAATGATTTACATAAGTATTTCTATCCCTATTTTATTAATTATTTTCGAAAACTCCATTACTATCTTATATCCGCCTGACTGAGATTTACAAGGGTGACCATAGCTTGCTTCATACCAACAATCTCCGTGGGATTCGACCCTTACTCACGTAAGGTATTACTTGGACGATCCAGTGCACTTGCTGGTTAGTTGTGCGAAGTTGTGAACCATGGTATTGGCATCATGTTTTTGGCGCCATTACCAAGGAAAGAAAGAGCGATGAATTTTACATAATCAAAGTGTAATCACAATTTTTGCGCACCAATGGTAATATTCACTTATCTCATCATAATATTCACCATGGAAGAGGGAAATGGCACTAATGGACACCAGCATATTGCTGCAAGCCCAACCTTGCCTCATGCAGTGAACAAGAGCCTGTCTCTTGAGTGTATTAAGCTAATCCATGAGAGCACAGGAAGGATGCTCCCATTAAGGAGTAAGAGTTTAATCCTCTATGACTACCTTCCTTCTTGAAAGGAGCTGTCCGTCAAGCTAATAACATTAAAGAAGTGCTCGTTGGGAGGCAACCCATAAATGATTAATGTTTTCTTGTTTTTCTTTAAGTTTATTTAAGTTATATTAGTTTAATTTTCATGTTTTCTTTGAGTTTATGATCATGTGCAGTACTTAGAACATAAACAAAAACAGTCAGAGCTAGAAATAGAACACCCTGTAGCAGAGACCCTGCTGGCATTGTGATGGACCGGAATTCACTCCCCATATAAAATAAATCCGTTCTTTGGCAAGCGCACCAAATTATCGTCAAGTAATAACCCACAATGGAGTGGGGTCAAATCCACAGAGATTGATTGATTGAGCAACTTTAGTTAATGGGTGAATTAGTTAAGCTGATCAATGTAGAGAATATTGAGTGCAGATATTTAAATAGAAGAATTCTAAATGACTCAAAAGTAAAGGAAAGCAATAAAGTGCAGAAAAGTAAATAACAAGAATGTAAAGTGCTGAGACATAAATGACTGAATTGTAGATGGGAATGGGGAATAGCAGAAATTAAAGAAAGCTATAAAGAATAGGGAAGAAAAGAATAAGGAAGATTCATTGGGATTAGGAGATGTTGCTCTCTTTAGATTAAATTCAGCTCATCTCATCTATAATCATGCAAGTCATTGACCTCTTGGCAATCATAATTGATTAAACCCTAATTCCTTGGTGATTTAATCTCTCAAATATTGATAATCAGCCAATTCCTTGGTCTAATTGCTCATGAAGAGATATGCTTGGCCCCTGATTATACCACACATCCTCATAGATCCAAATAATAGGTGGATTTTATGTCCTCATATCCAATCCCAAAACCCAGATCCACTCAAGTTTGAGAAGGGATTTCAAGCATGGTTTGATGTTTACTTTTCTAAGGTTCCCATGAAACCCATTTTTCATTCAACCTCTTTCCCAAGATGATTGAACACTAGCCTGAAGAACGAAATTCCTTCTAGCAAATCAAAGAGAAGATGAAGAGAAGAAGAAATTCAGTATCATTAATCCATCACGTACAACAGAGCTCCCTCTTCCAAGGAGAGGGAGTTTAGCTACTATTAGCTTAGAGAAAAGCACAAGAGATAGAAGAGATATAAAATGAAGTATAAAAGTAAAGCTAAAACTAACTTGCCAATCTCCTGCCACTAGAATTAAGAAAATACAAAAGAGAAAAGAAAATTACAGCTGGAAGGAAAGGGAAACTCATAAAGAATGAGGCATGTGCCTGGCATGTGACTGGCATTTGAGTGGTGTGCCTCGCCTAGCTACTCAGCTTGGCTTGGCGCGCCACGCCTGGCTCTTCAAGTGACACGCCTTGTTCATTAACTACCCTGGCGTGCCATACCTTCGAGCCCAAGTGGCATGCCCAGGGTCTCTTCTTGCTTAGTTAGCCTAGCATGCCACACCTTGAGCTCAAGTGGCACGCCCAGGCTCTTCCCTGCGCTCCTCTTTCCTGGAATCTTGAACTACCGTGGCACGCCCAGGTCTGGCGTGCCATGTCCATAGTTAGCACTTTATCTTATCTTCCTGGAAAACAACACTGGCGTGCCACGCCCAGTAGGTGGCGTGCCACGCCCTTAGTAAGCCTTCATCTTCACTCTCTAGAATACAACACTGGCATGCCATGCCCAGTAGGTGGCGTGCCACGCCCTTGGTAAGCCTTCATCTTCACTCTCTAGAACACAATACTAGCGTGCCATCCCAGTAGGTGGCGTGCCACGCCCTTGATAGTGCCTGAATGAGTACACATGGTCCAGTGACTGGCGTGCCATGCCCAGCATTCAAGTGGCACGCCCAGGGTTATCTAGTCTTTGCGTGCCACGCCTTAAGTCTCAAGTGGCATGCCCATTCTTCTTCTTCCTTGTGTGCTAGAGTTGGCGTGCCACGCCTTCGACATCAAGTGGCACGCCCAGCATTAGTACTTCTTTCATGCTCCTCTGGTTAAGTGTATTGGCGTGACACACCCTCGAGTCCAAGTGGCACGCCCTTGGTGGTGTGAGCTTCTTCAAGCTTGGCGTGCCACGCCTAGTACCCAAGTGGCACGCCAAGTACATTAGTAGAGTTGGCATGCCACGCCTTTGAGTCCAAGTGGCACGCCCAGTGTTAAACCTTCACGTTCTCTTTCTGGACCAATGAACAGGCATGCCATGCCTTCGAACCGAAGTGGCACGCCTAGTATTGACTAGGGAGTTGGCGTGCCACGCCCCCGTTCTGGTCTTCAAAATTACTTCTTGGAAAATATAGTTGGCGTGCCACGCTCTTGTTAAAACTCCAAGAATGCTTCTCTGGAAAATATAGTTGGCGTGCCACGCCTGGCCTTAGCGTGTCTCGCCATGTTAAAGCTTCAAGAACCCTCTTCTGGATTTGTCAACTGGCGTGCCACGCCCTGGTGCTGGCGTGTCATGCCCATACTATTTGATGGTATTTGTTTCAAGTGGCACGCCCTGCTTCCTTTTATTGTTTCCTCCCCCTTTTTGTTGCTCTTTTCACCTGAAATTCAACACAAACTCATTTCAAAGCAATGTACCATAATATTCACCATTTACTTCATGAAATTGCATTGATTGAATGAGTTTATGCTCTTTTTATGGTCCTTTTAGAAAAGAGAAAGAGGTAGATGATGCAAGTCATCACAACACCAAACTTAAGCTTTGCTTGGCCCCAAGCAAATCATTGTGAGTTATTCTTAAATGGATTGAGACTTGACCTTAAAGTAATGCATTCATTACCAAGGATAGGGGCTAAGTATTAATTCATGTATGAATCTTATTGTTCTCATGTCATAATGAATTCCTAGACTCTTGAGGATTCTTTTAAGCGCTTGCCTTAGGAGCCCTTTCTATTGATTGTCACCTTGAAGTAGCAAGAATTGTTCTTTTCTTTTCACTTCTCTTTTGTTGTTTCAATTGACCATGACTCTAAGTATTTTGTCTCAAGACGACCCTTTAGATTAGGCTTTCAATTAGTACTTCCAAACCAGTTGGTTTTAGGGTACTAGGTGTTGAAATACCCCTAAGAATTTACTTGCCTAGGTCTCTCTTCTTGACACATCTTCACCACAAGCATCTTCTAGGTTCTTTGGCTCTTTGAGCTATTTATTTCTTTCTTTTTTCCTAGTAGTTGATGCTTAGAGCCTTGGGTCTTTTACTTACTACTTCTTGATTCTATGGATATTCAAGGGTCATCCTTAGCATCTACTTGTCATATCCTCTAAGTCCAATTTGTTCATTATGACTTATTTTCTTCCAAATTCATCCAAGGTTTTATACTTGGTTCCTCGTCTCTTAGTCTTGAATTATCTCACTTGGTCTTAGTCTCTTTACTCTTGTTCAAACAACAACTCATCATTGACTCTTATGAAAATAAACTACTTTTATTGATTGTTATGAAACTTGATCACAAAAACATGTTATTTTTTTCAAACTTAAAGCATAATTTCAGAGGATTTATAAAAACACTTCAAAACATAAAGAACCATCATAATACTGCAACTACTTAAATAGAAATTTGGAAATTCAGAATTGAAAATTTCTAACCATGGGACTCAACAACATTTGATTTTTTGGAGCAGCTTTAATTCATTGGCCCTTTTCCTTTATCTTTCTTCTTGGAGGAGGAGTCATAACCATTCATCTTGGAGGATCCTTCTTGTGCCTTGGTGTCCTTGGGCTTCTAAAAACCCAGCCTTCTCATGTAAGTCTTCTCATCCTCCTTGTGCTTGGCCAATATCTCTTCTTGCCTAGCACTTAGCTCCTCCATCCCTTGCATGAATGTTGGATATCCGGGGTTCAAGGCGGCCACAGCATTGCACATGTGATTCAACTTTGCTTGTGTGTTGATATCATACTGCCTTCTTGAAGTGGTTCTAGCACTAGACGTTACCGAGAGTGACTTTGAGACTGTTACTTCCTGTTCTTCTGTTGGCACTACTAATACATCTTTGTATCCTACATGTGAGCCACACATAGCGGAGCCACGCCGGATCACTTTGCATGAGCAAGGAGCTCCGGATATCATACTTCAACCGTTGCAAGCAAGGTATCCTAACCTTGATCTGAACTTTGAGTTGAAGAGTAGCTTGATAAATCTACTTCCTAAGTATCATGGGTTGCCGGGTCAAGACCCCATCCGACATTTGAAGGATTTTCAAGTTGCTTGTTCTACAGCTCGAAAGCATGGAGCCGATGAGGTAGCTATCATGGTTTTTGCTTTCCCATTCTCTCTTGAAGCGCAAGCAAAAACATGGTTCTATTCGCTACCGGATGAGATTGTGACTAATTGGGATTTCTTGAGAAGAGAGTTTCTTGATAAATTCTTTCCATCAGAGAAGACCGACTACATCTGGAAAAAGAGATTTCGGGCAAAATGCAAAGAGACCAAGAGAGTTTGTATGAGTATTGGTTTCGGTTCAGGAGGTTATTGGAGTCATGTCCACACCACGAAATGACCACTAACTTGCTCATCAGCTACTTTACCGGAGGTCTTTGTACGGAGGATAGAAGATTGCTCACCGCTTCTAGTGGTGGCTCCCTTTCAAAAAACAAGACGGAGGGAGAAGCTTGGGATTTGATAAAGAATGTTGCCGAATCTACACAACACACAAGAGTGAGGAGTAATCCCCTTAAGGGTGTGGTAGAACCATCCCCTTCCGAATCAAGCTTAACCAAGGCACTTGGGGATATGACCACCATCCTTACACAAATTCAAAGGGATCAAAAGGAATACTACTCCATCAAAGCTGTCCAAGCCCCACCTCCAGTTGCTCAACTTGAAGGCCCTCCTAGAATTTGTGGTTTGTGCTCTAGCACCACACACTACACCGACCAATGCCACCAAATTCAAGAGGAACATGCTCTTGTGGTAGCCAATGTGAATTACAACAACCGTCTACCCTACCCTTCTCAAGGTCAAAATAATTACCATCAAGGTGGTAGTCAACATCAAGGGTGGAAGGATAATGCACAAGGAAGCAATCAAAGCCAAAGATGGAACAATTCTCCTTCTCATCACAACAACAACCAATTTTCATCCCAATATCACCCCAACAACACCAACTACCAAGCCAACCAAAGCCACTCCAACCAAAACCAAAACAACTACACCAAGTACCAAGCACCAAGCACCACACCATAGACAACAAAATCAAAACCCAATCTTCCATCTTCCAACAATTAAGTTGAAGAGCTTAGAGCCGCTATGGAAAAACGAGATGAGAGCAACAAGGCTCAATTTGATGCCTTGAGTACTCAATTGGCTAACCTCACCAACTTGCTTTCAAAGATGAACATGTCAAACCAACCACCAAACCCCAATAACAACATCAACCAGCCCTCAAGTTCTTCTAACCTTCCATCCCAACCCCAACCAAACCCAAAGGGCGGTCTCAACGCCATCACTCTAAGGTCGGGGACTACATTAGAGGAGATACCTCCAAGGGGCATGGAGGACGTTCATGAGAAAGAGGTAGTTGTCGAAGCTCCACATGAAGAAGAGGTGGTAGATAAAAGGCATGAGGAAGAAGGAGTAAACCTCAAGGAACCCAAGAGGAAAGCTATAGTGGATGAGTCCGTTCCTATTCCATTCCCTTCCATGGTGCAGAAAGCAAAGAAGGCACCGGAATTTGATTTGAACATGCTTCAAGTGTTCAAAAAGGTTGAGGTAACTATACTCCTTGATGCTATTCAACAAATTCCAAAGTATGCAAAATTTTTGAAAGACTTATGTACACACAAGGATAGGATAGGAGAATTGGAGACATTATCCCTGGGTAGTTCAATTTCTTCCTTGATGGAACCTATTCTAAGAAAATATGGTGACTCGGGACCATGCTTAGTGTCTTGTTGTATTGGTGGATACACTTTTCATGATTGTATGTGTGACTTGGGAGCTTGTGTTAGCATCATGCCGCTTTCTATCTATGTGCGGTTGAATTTAGCTCCATTGAAGAAGTCGGCGGTGAGGTTTGCCTTAGCCGATAAAAGTGTGATCACAGTAATGGGAATAGCAGGAGATGTACTTGTGGCAATTAAAGATTTGGTCTTTCCGGTCGACTTCTACATCCTCGAAATGCCTCCAACAGAAAATAGAAGCTCATCCTCCGTTCTACTTGGTAGACCCTTTCTCAAAACCACCAAATTCAAGTTAGATGCCTTCACCGGTGTATATTCCTTTGGGGTTGGAGATAAGACTATCAAGTTCAATTTAGAGGAAGCCATGAAACATCCCCCCAAAGAACATTCTATGCTCCAATGTGATGTAATTGATGAAGTGGTAGCGGAAGTGCAAGAGGATGACAAGTTGTGCTACCCCACTAGTGAGGAGAAGGATGACCAAGAGGATGAACAAGAAGAAATTGTCAAGAATGAGTCCCATGAGCTTGATGAAAAGGAACCTCACCTTGAGGTAAAAAGTGAACTAAAGCCCCTTCCATCTCATTTGAAATATGCTTTCTTAGAGGACAACCAAGGGTTTTTGGTCATTATTGCTAGTGATCTCTCAAGTGAAGAAGAAAGAAAGCTCCTAGACGTTCTAAGAAAGTACAAGAAAGCAATAGGATGGAGCCTAGCAAATATTGTGGGAATTGACCCCCGCAAGTGCATGTATAGGATATTTCTCCAAGATGGAGCCAAGCCGGTCAGGCAACCACAAAGGAGGCTCAACCCAACCATCTTTGATGTAGTGAAGAAAGAGGTCACTCGATTACTGGATGTGGATATCATATACCCAATTTCTGACAGTGAGTGGGTGAGCCCGGTTCAGGTTGTTCTCAAGAAGTCAGGCATAGAATGTATTGACAACAGAAGATTGAACGCCGCCACACGGAAGGACCATTACCCCCTACCCTTCATTGATTAGATGCTAGACCGTTTGGCAGGTAAATCTCACTACTGTTTTCTTGATGGATTTACTGGCTATTTTCAGATACATATTGCTCCTGAAGATCAGGAGAAGACCAGTTTACCTGTCCGTTCGGCACCTTTGCCTATAAAAGGATGCCATTTGGACTATCTAACGCACCCGCTACCTTTCAGCGGTGCATGACGAGTTTCTTCTCCGATCTAATGGAGAATTGCCTGGAAGTTTTCTTGGACGACTTCAGCGTTTATGGTATCTCATTCGATTATTGTTTAGAGAGCTTAGCCAAGGTCCTAGCTAGATGTGTTGACACCAACCTTGTCTTAAATTTTGAAAAATATCACTTTATGGTACGACAAGGCATAGTGTTAGGACATGTAGTCTCTCATGAAGGCATTTCTGTGGACCCGGCCAAGGTCGATGTTATTACTACTTTACCTCACCCCTCATCCGTGAGGGAGGTCCGCTCGTTTTTGGGACATGCAAGATTTTACAGGCGCTTTATCAAGGACTTCAGCAAGATCGCTTTGCCATTGTCGCGCCTACTCCAAAAAGATGTGGATTTTGAGTTTGACAGTGAATGTGTAAAAGCTTTTGAAGAGCTAAGGAGAGTTCTCACCACAGCACCGATCGTGCGAAGCCCCAACTGGACGTTGCCATTTGAGATAATGTGCGATGCATCAAACTATGCTGTAGGTGCCGCGCTTGCACAGCGCGATGGTAAACTCCCTTATGTCATTGCTTACTCTTCTAAGACACTAGATGCAGCACAATCCAACTATACCACTACCGAAAAAGAACTCTTAGCCATTGTTCATGCTTTAGATAAATTCAGATCTTATTTGCTAGGTTCAAAGATAGTGGTATACACGGATCATGCGGCTTTAAAGTACTTATTGACAAAGAATGAGTCAAAGCCTAGACTCATACGTTGGATCTTGCTTTTGCAAGAATTTGACATTGAGATTAGGGACCGGAGTGGATCTCAAAACCTGGTTGTGGATCATTTAAGCCGCATTGAAAATTTAAAAACTGATCCATTTCCGATCAATGACTCATTCCCATTAGATAGTTTGCATGCTGTGTCGGATAGCTTTCCTTGGTTTGCCCCGATGGCGAACTACTTGGTTGCAAGAATCTTCCCTCCCAACTTTTCGAAAAACCAAAGGGACAAGTAGAGGAGTGATTCCAAATACTGTATTTGGGATGACCCTCACCTGTGGAAGAGAGGCGTGGACCAAGTAATTCGAAGATGTGTGCCGGAATCCGAATTCCAACCGATCCTTAAAGCTTGTCATTCGTCCGAATGTGGTGGCCACTTTGGCCCACAAAGGACCACTAAAAAAGTGTTGGATTGTTGATTCTGGTGGCCAACCTTATTCAAGGATGCTAACCGGTTATATATGTCTTGCCATCAGTGTCAGAAGTCAGGAAACGCATCCCAAAAGGATGAAATGCCTTAGCAACCTATGTTGTTCTGTGAGATATTTGATGTATGGGGCATTGACTTTATGGGACCATTTCCCAACTCTAGTGGGTATCTGTATATTCTGTTAGCGGTTGACTACGTGTTAAAGTGGGTAGAGGCCGTGCCTACCCGCCTTGACGATGCCAATACCGTTATTTCTTTCATAAGGAATCACATTGTATGCCGTTATGGGTCGCCACGAGCAATTGTGAGCGACCAAGGATCCCACTTTTGTAACAGGAAGATAGAAGCATTGCTCAAGCGCTATGGAGTGACGCATAAGGTTGCTACTGCTTACCATCCGCAAACAAATGGGCAAGCAGAAGTGTCCAACCGGGAAATCAAAAGAATCTTGGAAAAAGTGGTCAATCCACAAAGAAAGGATTGAAGCCTCGGGTTAGGAGATGCGTTATGGGCATATAGAACGGCCTACAAGACTCCGATAAGGATGAGCCCTTTCCGGATTGTCTATGGTAAGGCATGCCACCTTCCGGTGAAGATTGAGCATTGAGCCTATTGGGCGGTAAAGCAGTGCAACATGGATCTAGCCAAGGCGGGTGAAGCTAGGAAGCTACAATTAGAGGAGCTTGAATGCTTGAGGAGTGAGTCATATGAGAATGCTCGAATCTACAAGGAAAAGACTAAAGCATTCCATGACCATCACATTCGGAAGAAGGACTTTCAAGAAGGAGATGAAGTCCTCCTCTACAACTCAAGGCTCCGATTTATGCCTGGCAAGCTCCGCTCTAGATGGGAAGGACCTTTCAAGGTGAAGGAGATGAAGCCCTAAGCAGTGGTAGAGTTGTTTGATCCCAAAAGTGAAGCGACTTTCAAGGTGAATGGACATAGAGTGAAGAAGTATCATGGTTGCAAGCCTCTAAGAGATCTAGAAGTGTACATATTAGAGGATGCACCAAGAAGAGAAGAAGCTTAAGAAAAGGACCGTCCAACTTAAGGACGTTAAAGAAAAGTGCTTGGTGGGAGGCACCCCACCATGGTAAGATCTTCCTTGTTTATACCATCCTCTTAGTATTCTTAATTTCTTGTGAGTTTTGTGATTGTTTGATGACTGATTGAATGCATAGGAATGTTAGTTTTGCTGATTTTATTGGGTAGGAAGAATGCTCTTGTAGATAGGGTGTGCAAAAGCAAAGAAAACAAAAATTTGTTTTTTGAAAAAGGGCACCGACGCGCCAGCGCACAGTGCGCGCGCGCGCCGGTAGCAAATTCGCACTCTTGGACCAAATACCCGAGAGTTATACCCACTTCATGCCCAACTCGCGCCAGGCACTCACGCGTCTGCGTACATGCCGCCTGCACGCACTCTGGCAATTTAACCATCGACGTGCTAGCGCAACGTGCGCGCGCGCGCCAATGGCGAATATGACTTCTCTGGTATAAAAACCAGAGAGTTGTGCCACAATTGGGCCAACCTTGTGCCAAAACCCACACGTCTGCGCGTAGTGTGTGTCCGCGCAAGTGGCGAAACACCTCAAGCATGCGTCCGCGCAGGGTGCGGGCCCGCGTGCCTACCTCACTGACTCACTCTGGTACAAAAACCAGAGAATTGTGCTAACTTTGTGCCACTTTTGTGCCTGAGGCACAACTTCTCTTGCGCGCGCTCGCCACTGACGCGCCCGCGCCATCTGCTAGCACTCTCACCGACGCGCCAGAGCACCTTGCGCGCGAGCGACGGTTGCGCGAGTCAATTTAAGGCCTTCACGCCTTGCCCTATTTTCCTTTCTCTCAACCCCTTCTCTTCTTTAGTTTCTTTCTTTTCTTAATCCATCATTTCCCTTCTCTTCTTCTTCTTCCACAATCCACCATCATTGTCTCCGGCCACTCACCGGTGACAACCACTCTTTCCGGTAGCACTACACTTCTCCTATTTTCCCTCTCATCCTCACAAAAGAAGGTTCAACTTTGTTCCTTCAAACTCATCAAGGTTTTGTTTCTTCTTTTCCTTTACATCCATTTTTCCTTACATTATTTTTTCTAGTTAGTTGCTTCTTATTGCTTTACTTTAGTCTCTCTTTTACTTGTATGGCGATGTTTCTTGCTTTTTGTTTGCTTATTTTTCTTTTCTTTTCTTTATTTCTCCATAGATGTTGAATTTGAGCTTAGTTGCATTACTAGATCTTTTGTCACTCTTTTACCATTGTGTAATGTCTATATGATGATTGATGTTCCATTTTGGACTTTGAATTGGTTTAGTATCTCATAACTCCTCATTGCTTGATTATTGCATGCTAAGTGTTCGAGGAAATGCACATATACCATTTTGGCTCAAATTAGCCATATATTTCTCCATTTGGTGCTCCTTCCTCATTTACTTGCTTTCCCTTAAATGCATTAAGTCTAACTTTTGTGCTTAGAGTTTATACTTGCCAATTAGATATCATTGAACATGACTTGCTTTTTATTATGGATGCTTGAGACTACTCTTCTCATGCCATTGCATGCATTACTCCCTCTTGCATCCCATGCCAAGTGTTATGACCCTTGCTTTTACATCTACCACGGGTATTACAATTCACTTGTATGTCTTTTGTGAAATCGATTCTTGGGTTTAATGTTTTCCTTCTTTCTCTCCCTTTTTAGGATGGCCACCAAGAAAGGCAAGGAGATAGCTCCAAGGAAACCGGCCGCAAAGAGGGCACCCCAAAAATCAAATTCTAAGGCGCGTTCTTCAATAGGAGCCAAACCCCTATCGAAGAAAGGAACGACACCCGCTCCTATTGATGAGAATGACAAGGGCAAGCCGGCGAAAGATCCTTCAAGGTTCCCTAACCGCTTCTGTGAACTTATGTTCCCCTCCATAGCGGTAAGGAACAATCACCCCGAGCATCTACTCGCTCCGCTGGACAAGGTTGCTCCTTATATTTTGCCCCGCATTGAACAGCGAGGATGGGAGTTTATTTTGCGAAAACCAAGAGAAATCAACCTCTCTTGGGTGGAAGAACTTTATACCAACTTCCATCTTCCCTCTCTTCAATCGGTGTACATGCGCCGGAAGCAAATCTCAGTTTCAGAAGAGGCTATTTAGCAAGTGCTTAATGTCATACCAGTGCCAAGTGACATGGATGCTACCAAGAAGTCTTACGTCAGCGTGAGAAGTATGGATTCAACTGGGACTCGATTCTCTGAGTCATTACTGAACCAGAAGGATTTTGGATCCATGGTCGACTCCGGATGAGGCCCAAGAGCATTGACGCTCGCTTTCTCACTGTGGAAGCTAGAGCTTGGGCCCAAATCCTATCCCACTATGTGCTGCCTGGCACCCACAAGTTGTCCATCACGGCGGACCTTGCCTTGCTTGTTTGGTGTGTTCTCATGGAGAAGCCGGTGAACATTCTGCCTCTTGTCAAGCAAGCGATAAGTCAAGTTCACGACCGGGGTAATTTGCCATTTCCAGCATTGGTGTCTGACTTAGTTGCTGCTGCGGGTGTTTCTTGGGAAGCCAAGGATAAGAAGATTATGGTTCCAGCTAAGGGCGTTGTGGTCCCAAGTGAAAAATACCTACACCTTCCCATGAACAAACCAAGCCTCGACATGGCCCCGCCACTTCTTTTTCCTTCTAGCTCATCATCACCACCACTGAGATCCACACATCAAAGGATAGAAGATCTTCATCGGAAGCTTGATAGATATGAGCGGCGCAACCACCGCCGATATACTTACATCAAGACGCTTCTGGATTTTGTTACCCCTAGCATGGACGAACCCGAAATATTCACATCCACCTCAGACCCGAGTGATGGGAGCTATGATGAAGGGGATAGTGAAGGCTCCAGTCCCGATCGTCTCTTGCGTATTATTCGTAGCACGGAGGACCGTGCTAATTTCTATAGTATGGGGAGGTCATCCGACCGATCTCCATGGGTAACGTTCTCTTCCCCTCAATACCCATGGATTTATTTTTCTTTTTATATATTGCATGTGTAGTTAGTTTTGCTTGTAAATACCCTTTGCATGATAGTTAGTTTCTATAGCGTTACTTGGTCAAAACAATAACTTTTTTCCAAGAAACTGTGTTCTGGGTGACTTACCAAAAATTTTGAAAATTTTTGCAGTAAACTTGCTTTAAGAATGTATTTTGGAACATAGTAATTGAGCTAAGGACACAAGCATGAAATTTTTGAGCCTATTGGATGGTTACATCTTTTAACCATTATTTCCATTCTTGTGTGCATATCTCTCTCTCTATGAGTGTGATCCTTGCTTTGTCTGATTCTATATGTCCATTGCTTTGTGTATGAATGCATTTACATGATTGAGGCCATCAATTCAATAGTCATTTCTCCCAAATAGCCTTAACCCTTATATCTACCATTGCTAACCAATTTTGAGCTTTTGATAAACCCTCTTGTTCTTAAATAGAGCACATCAACAACCCTAAGTGAAAAACCATGAATGTCCCTGAATTTGAATCCTTGATTGGCTTAGGTAAGTTAGGATGTGTAGCATTCAATTAGGAGGGTATACTTGGGAAATTTGGGTAGATATGTAGGTATATAATTGTAGTGCAATTGAAAAATTCTAGGATTTTGGGAACATGCTCATGTGGCGGATGATTAAACTGTATGCATTGACGCTTGGGTTTACAAAGAAACCCCAAGAAAGGAGGATGTTTAAAAAAAATAAAAAAATAAAAAAAAGAATAATAAATAAATAAAAAAAAAGAAAAGAAAGAAAGCAATGAAAGGGGACAAAGACTCCCCGAGATAGAGTAATAAAAATAATGCATATGGGTGTGAATTGAAAAGAATGCATGAGTATGCAAAAAGGGTAAAATTCAAGGGTAGCTAGGAATATATTGTAGTTGTATAGGCTGTTCTATGTGTCTAGTGGATCCTAGGTTGATCAAGGACTCAAATTTTAAACCCACTTGACCATATACATCCTTACCTTCACCCTAGCCCCGTTACAACCCATGAATAAGACCTCATGATACTTGTAAGCATGCATTAAGTAATTGTTGATTGTTAGATGAAAGACAAATCTTGGAAAGCATGATTAGGAGGAGATTGAGTGACGAACCCTAGACACTTGAGCGAATAGAGTAGATACACTTCCGGTGAGGGTTCGATGCTCAATGCTTGTTCCCGGCCTTCACAAGTGTTCGTTTAGCAAGTCATATGCACTCTTTAGTGATATTCAATTTGGTAGGATTCATAAATTGCATACTATTTTCACCCTATATGCTCACATGTTTTCTTGAAGGATAGATTTACTCTTGACCAAGTAGATAGATGATCTTCCATTAGTTGCGTGCATCCACTTAGGTAGTTTGCATTTCATAAAACCTTTCTCACCATGATCTTTGGTCTTTTCATTTTAAGCATAAGGACATGCCTGGTTTAAGTGTGGGGAGATTTGATAAACCCCGATAGTGTAGTTTATCTTGTGCTTATTTTGAGGGATTTTATCAATATTTCTCATACTTATCCACAAGAAATGCATGATTTTGTGTTCACTTCCCAATATTGCTCTATGATGTAAAACATGCTTATTTTGCCTTAAAATTTCCATATTTTAATCCTCTTCTATTGCCATTCGATGCCGTGATGTATTTGTTGAGTAATTTCAGGAATTATAGGGTAGGAATGACTTAGAAGAGAGGAAGAAAGCATGTACAAAAGGGAGAAACATGAAGAATTGAGATCTTGGGAAAGCAGCATCGGCGCGCTCACGCACTCCACGCGCACGCGTGGATGGGATGGGTTGGAAGCGGTGCGCAAGGATGGACGCATCCACATGAATAAGGAGATTCTTATCGACGCGCACGCGCACTTGGCGTGCACGCGTAGATCGCAAGAGCAATCGGCACGCGCGCGGGGAAGGCTGCACGTGACCTCATTAAAGAAAATCGTGCCTGGTGATTTCTGAGGCTCATTAGGCCCAATTTCAAGCTGTTTCTGCATGGAAAAAGACCCAAGGATGCAAGGGAAAAGAGAGAGATCACTCATTTTACACTAGGACATAATTTTTAGCTAGTTTTTGGTTCTTTAGTTATTCTAGAGGGAGAAACCCTTGTTCCTCTCTAGATCTAGTTTTAATTTGATCTTCCCTTGTTGATTTGCGACTTGGATCTTGTTAATTACTAGTTTTAATTGTTCAATTTGAATTTCTTGTTACAATTTTGCTTATATCTTGTGATAGTTTATGAATTCTTGTCAATTATCATTTTATACACATTTCATGACTGTTATGAATCTTGACTTGTTGATGTTACATTGACGATTTCTATGTTTAGTCTAGTAGCTTGGATGATTGTATGTTGATAATTGTTAGTGGGTATTTGTAGAATTCAATTTAATTGCTATTTTGAACATGCCTTTTGTTAGTGCTTACCAAGTGTTTGATGAATTGTTTACTTTGATTATAGAGTAGTCTTTTTCACTCTTGGCCTAGGTAAAGGGAATTGGGTAAACTTTAGTCATTGGGTCTAATGGATTTGATGATTTGGGAGCCCTAGGTGGTCAATTTGATACTCATTGACGCCAACCCACTACTAATCTAATTAGTAGGTAGGTTGGGACTTATGGGTTGATGTGATCAGGGCCATTTGACGTACTTCAAGTCTAGGGGTAGATATCACGTACTTAAGACTTTGAGAGTAGACTTAATGAGCTTGGTTCCTTATAATTGTCAAGGTATAGTTGTTAGACAAGGATGGTGATCCCAATTCCCGAACCTAGCCAAGAGTTACCTTTATTATTCATACTTGAAATCAACTTTCTCAACTAATTGCTTTAGTTGTAGTTTCTTGTTTGGGTTACAATAGAATTAAGTGGAATGTTGTTTATTCATTGAAAGTGCTTATGTTTTGCTTAGTTGATTGAATTAATTTTTGCATTTTAAGATTACTTGTTTGTTAAGATTCCCATTTATTTTCATGCTTATAACTCACAACCCCGGATTTCTAACTAATGTTGAAGCACATGATTGCCCATTCCTTGTGAGATGACCCGAGGTTTGAATACTTCGGTTATTTCTATTGGGGTTGAACTTGTGACAACCAAATCCCTCTTCTAAATTTGACCCCCGAGGATTGTTGTTGGTAGAGCTATACTTACAATGCGATTTTCTTGAAGAGAATCTTTACCAATACACCCTTGGCACTTCCGTGTCAATATTCGTCTTCTTTCAGATCGAATTTAACTTCCGGGATCACTGATCTTAGACCCATTATTTTGTAGTAATGGTCTGAATGTTCTTTGGTTAAGAACTTCCCTTGATTCCAAAGTGGTTTTGGAATATTCTCTTTCTTGCCTCTTGAGGTGGTTTTTTTTCCTTTAGGAGCCATGATCTTGGTGGGTATTGGCTTAGTGATCACGGATAAACACACCAAACTTAGAGGTTTGCTTGTCCTCAAGAAAAAGAAAGGAAAGGAGAGGGATATAGAGAGAGCCAAGTTCGAATTATGGAGGATAGGAGGGAGTCCGAACGAGGATTTAAAGGGAAGGGGGTGGGTTTTCGAAAATTTTTGAAAAAGATATGATAGAAAATGTGATTTGGAAAAGATAAGTATGATAGGAAAAGATGTAATTTAAAATTAAAAAGATATGAAAGATATTTGAAAAAGATAAAAAAATTGTTAAGATTTGAAAAAGATATTAATGAGTTAAAAAAATTTGAAAAAGATAGATTTGTTTTGAAAAAAAGATTTGAGAAGAGGTTGAAGAAGAATTGAGAAAGATTTAATTTTAGGATTAAGATTTGTTTAATATTTTTGGAAAAAAAAAGTTTGAAAAATGAAAGTATGGGAACATGTTTATGCAAGAAAGTATGGATGGAAATATGAAAATTTGAAAAAAATCAAGTTGGGAACAAAAACTTCCTCCCCTCCACAATCCTGGCATTAAATGCCCAACTGCTGCATGTTTTGGGCGTTTAACACCCCTCTGTAGCTTCTTTTGGGCGTTTAACGCCCAGCTGTTGCTTCTGGCTGGCGTTAAACGCCAGAATCCTTTGTCACTGGGCATTTTTCTGAACGCCCAGGATGCTGTAAGTGTGGCGTTAAACGCCTAGAATGGCACCCATTCTGGCGTTTAACGCCCAAAAAGGTATCATTACTGGTGTTAAACGCCCAGTAAATGCTTCTTTTGGGCATTTAACGCCCAAATATACCTCCTATTGGCGTTTTCTTGCCAGTGAGCTCCTTCTCCCTATTTTGTATTCTGAATCGTTCTGTACCCCTGTGAAGTTATGCAATTGATTCTTTACCTTGAAGATTATTTATATTAAACTTGTATAATTAAAAATAAATAGAAAAAAGGTTTGCTAATGGCTGGGTTGCCTCCCAGCAAGCGCTTCTTTATTGTCTTTAGTTGGACCTTGCTGAGCTTTTAATCTAGTCTCAGCCTTGAGCACTTTTGCTCAACATTGCCTTCAAGATAATGCTTGATTCTCTGTCTATTAACAATGAACTTCTTATAAGAGTCAATGTCTTGAAGCTTCACATAGCCATATGGTGACACACTTGTAATCACATATGGTCCCCTCCACTGGGATTTCAGTTTTCCGGGGAATAGCCTGAGCCTAGAGTTAAACAGCAGAACCTTTTGTCCTGGTTCAAAGACTCTTGATGACAGCTTTCTGTCATGCCACCTTTTTGCTTTCTCTTTGTAAAGCTTGGCATTTTCGAACGCAGTGAGTCTGAATTCCTCTAGCTCATTTAGCTGGAGCAATCATTTTTCTCTAGCTAATTTGGCATAAAAGTTTAGGAATCTGGTTGCCCAATAGGCCTTATGCTCCAGTTCCATGGGCAGATGACAGGCCTTACAATACACAAGCTGGTATGGAGAGGTTCCTATAGGAGTCTCGAATACTGTTCTGTAAGCCCACAGAGCATCATCCAAGCTTCTCACTCAATTCTTTCTCTGGGTACTTACAGTCCGTTCCAGGATTCTTTTTAGTTCTCTATTAGAGACTTCAGCTTGCCCATTTGTCTGTGGATGATATGGAGTTGCCACCTTGTGGCTAATTTCATACCAGACCATAGCAGAGTAAAGCTGTTTGTTGTAGAAGTGAGTGCCCCCATCACTAATTAGTGCTCTAGGGACACCAAAACTGCTGAAGATATGCTTCTGGAGGAACTTCAGCACTGTCTTAGTATCATTAGTGGGTGTGGCAATGGCCTCTACCCATTTGGATACATAGTCGACTGCCACCAAAATATAAGTGTTTGAGTATGATGGGGGGAAAGGCCCCATGAAGTCAATACCCCATACATCAAACAACTAAATCTCCAAGATTCCTTGTTAAGGCATAGCGTAACCATGAGGCAGATTACCAGCTCTCTGGCAACTGTCACTGTTACGTACAAACTCTCGGGAATCTCTATAGAGGGTAGGCCAGTAGAAGCCACATTGGAGGACCTTGGTGGCTGTTCGCTCACCTCCGAAATAGCTTCATATTGTGACCCATGGTAATGCCATAAGATCTTTTGTGCTTCTACTCCAGGCACACACCTACAGATTATTTCGTCTGTACATCTCTTAAAGAGATAGGGTTCATCCCACAAGTAGTACTTTGCATCAGTAATTAATTTTTTCTTTTGTTGCCTGTTGTACTCCTTGGGTATGAATCTTGCAGCTTTATAGTTTGCAATGTCTACAAACCATGGTGTTTCCTGAATGGCAAATAAATGCTCATCCGGAAAGGTTTCAGAGATCTCAATAGAGGGAAAGGACGCCCTTTCTACTGGTTCTATCCGAGATAGATGATCAGCCACTTGGTTTTCTGTCCCTTTTCTGTCTCTTATTTCTATATCAAACTCTTAAAGAAGCAACACCCATCTTATGAGCCTGGGTTTTGAATCCTGCTTTGTAAGTAGATATTTAAGAGTAGCATGGTCAGTGTACATAATCACTTTTGATCCTACTAAGTATGATCTAAACTTGTTAATGGCATAAACCACTGCAAGCAATTCTTTTTCTGTGGTTGTGTAATTTTTTTGGGCATCATTTAAAACACGGCTAGCATAATAAATGACATGCAGAAGCTTGTTATGCCTCTGTCCCAGTACTGTACCAATGGCATGGTCACTGGCATCACTCATTAGTTCGAATGGTAATGTCCAGTCTGGTGCAGAAATAACTGGTGCTGTGACCAGCTTAGCTTTCAGAGTTTCAAACGCCTGCAGACACTCTGTGTCAAACACAAATGGCGTGTCAGCAGCTAGCAGATTGCTCAGAGGTTTCGCAATTTTTGAAAAATTCTTTATAAACCTCCAATAGAATCCTGCATGCCCCAAAAAGCTTCTAATTGCCTTAACATTGGCAGGTGGTGGTAATTTTTCAATTACTTCCACTTTAGCTTGATCCACCTCTATTCCCTTGTTTGAAATTTTATGCCCAAGGACAATTCCTTCAGTCACCATAAAGTGACATTTTTCCCAGTTTAAAACTAGGTTGGTCTCTTGGCATCTTTTCAGAACAAGTGCTAGATGGTTAAGGCAGGAGCTGAATAAGTCTCCAAATACTGAAAAGTCATCCATGAAGACTTCCAGAAATTTCTCTACCATATCAGAGAAGATAGAGAGCATGCACCTCTGAAAGGTTGCAGGTGCATTGCACAGACCGAAAGGCATCCTTCTGTAGGCAAACACTCCAGAAGGACATGTGAATGCTGTTTTCTCTTGGTCCTGAGGATCTACTGCAATTTGGTTGTAGCCTGAATAGCCATCCAAAAAGCAGTAATATTCATGACCTGCTAGTCTCTCTAGCATCTGGTCTATGAATGGTAAAGGAAAGTGATCCTTCCTGGTAGCTGTATTGAGCCTTCTGTAGTAAATACACATACGCCACCATGTAACTGTTCTTGTAGGAACCAGTTCATTCTTTTCATTATGAACCACTGTCATGTCTCCCTTCTTGGGAACAACTTGGACAGGGCTCACCCAGGGGCTATCAGAAATAGGATAAATAATCCCAGCCTCTAGTAACTTGGTGACCTCTTTCTGCACCACTTCCTTCATGGCTGGATTTAGCCACCTCTGTGGTTGAACCACTGGCTTAGCATTGTCCTCCAATAGGATTTTGTGCAAGCATATTGCGGGGCTGATGCCCTTAAGATCACTTATGGACCACCCAAGAGCTGTCTTATGTGTCCTTAGCACTTGACATAGTGCTTCCTCTTCCAGTGGATTTAAAGCAGAGCTTATGATCACCGAAAAAGTATTACCTTCTCCCAGAAATTCATACTTTAGGGATGGTGGTAGTGGTTTGAGCTCAGGTTTAGGAGGTTTCTCCTCTTCCTGAGGAAGTTTCAGAGGCTCTTTCAATTCCTCTGAATCCTCTAGATTAGGCTGAACATCTTTAAAGATGTCTTCCAGCTCTGATTTGAGACTCTCAGCCATGTTGATCTCCTCTACTAAAGAGTCAATAAGATCAATTTTCATGCAGTCTTTTGGTGTGTCTGGATGCTGCTTGGCTTTGACAGCATTTAACTTAAACTCATCCTCATTGACTCTCAGGGTTACTTCCCCCTTTTGGACATCAATGAGAGTTCGTCCAGTTGCTAGGAAAGGTCTTCCTAGAATAAGAGTAGCACTCTTGTACTCCTCCATTTCCATTACTACAAAGTCAGTGGGAAAGGCGAATGACCCAACCCTGACAATCATGTCTTCAATCATGCCTGATGGGTATTTAATGGAGCCATCAGCAAGTTGGAGACATATCCGGGTTGGTTTGACTTCTTCAGTTAAACCAAGCTTTCTAATAGCGGATGCAGGTATTAGGTTGATACTTGCCCCAAGATCACATAAAGCTGGCTTGGTGCAATTACCCTCTAATATGCATGGTATCATAAAGCTCCTGGGATCTTTAAGCTTTTCTGGGAAGCTTTTCAGAATGACTGCACTGCATTCTTCAGTGAGGAGAACTCTTTCAGTTTCTCTCCAATCCTTCTTATGACTCAAGATCTCTTTCATGAACTTGGCATAAGAGGGTATTTGCTCAAGTGCCTCTGCAAACGGAATCTTTATTTTAAGAGTCCTGAGATAGTCTGCAAAATGGGCAAATTGCTTATCCTGCTCTCTTGGCGGAGTTTTTGAGGGTAAGGCATTTAGGCTTTGTATTCCTCAACCTTTGTTGCTGCAGGTTTATTTCCTACAGAGGTGGTTGGAGAAGCCTTCTTAGAGGGGTTGCTATCAGCACTTGTGTGTGTCTGATCCCTCACTGGCATTTGAACGCCAATACTGAGCTTCCATTGGGCGTTTGACGCCAGCTCTTTGCTTTTTTCTGGCGTTTGAACGCCTGAACTGCGCATAGGTTGGGCATTTAACGCCAACTTTGCATCCTTTTCTGGCATTTGAACGCCAGAGTTATTCCTCTGTAGGCTCTTACTGTCCTCAGAGGGATTTTGGATAATATTTTGATCATCCTCTGTCAGTTGTTCTTTTCTCGGCATTATGCTGCTCTGAAGTGAGGTATTTACTATTTTCCCACTTCTTAATTGAACTGCCTGGCACTCTTCTGTTATCTGCTTTGATAACTGATGTTTTGTCTGATTCAACTGTGCTTCCATATTTTTATTAGCATTTTTAGTGTCTTGTAGTATCTCCTTAAATTATGCTAGCTGTTTTGTTAGAAAACACAATTGTTGATTGAGTTCAGCAACTTATTCTGTAGGACCAAGTTCAGTAGACACTGCTTTGGTTTCTTCTTTTATGGAGGACCCACTACTTATGTACAGATGCTGATTTCTAGCAACTATATCAATAAGCTCTTGAGCCTCTTCAATAGTTTTTCTCATGTGTATAGATCCACCAGCTGAGTGGTCTTGAGATATCTGAGCTCTTTCTATAAGCCGATAGTAGAAGATGTCTAATTGCACCCACTCTGAAAATATTTTAGAGGGGCATTTCCTTAGCATCCCTCTGTACCTCTCCCATGCATTATAAAGGGATTCATCATCCTCTTGTTTAAAGCCTTGGATGTCCAGCCTTAGCTGTGTCATCCTTTTTGGAGGGAAATATTGATTCAGGAATTTGTTTGATAACTATTTCCATGTTCTTATGTTTGCTGTGGGTTAGTTATTTAACCACCTTTTAGCCTGATCTTTTACAGCAAACAGAAACAGTAACAGCCTGTATACATCCTGATCTACCTCCTTCTCACGTACTGTGTCAGCAATTTGCAAGAATTGTGCCAGAAACTCAGTAGGTTCTTCCTGTGGAAGACCAGAATACTGGTAGTTTTGCTGCACCATGACAATGAGCTGAGGATTTAGCTCAAAACTGCCTGCTTTGATGGGAGATATACAGATACTACTCCCATATGCAGCAGTAGTGGGATTAGCATATGACCCCAGAGTCCTTCTGGACTGTTCATTTCCACTTAGATCCATCATGGATAAAATGGAATTGATATGAATTGCAAAGAAAATATATTTTATTTTTATTTTATTTAAGTAGGACAAACCAAGTTATTAAGATAAATAAAGATAATAAGATAAAATAAAATAAAATATTTAGGAATTAAAATGTAAATTTCAAAAACCAAGAGAAAAATAAATTTGAAAATGAAAATAATTGCTTAATTAAGAAGATTTGAAAAACTTTGGATATGATTTTCGAAAAAGATTTGATTTTTAAAATAAAAACCTGAATTTTTAAAAGTAATTTTCAAAAATTTAATTTAAAATAAAGAGAAAAGATATTTTTGAATTTAATAAGGAAAGAGAAAAACAATAAAATGACACAAGACTTAAAATTTTTAGATCTAATGCTCCTTGTTTTTCGAAAGTTTTGGAGGGAAAAACACCAAGGAACACCAAACTTAAAAATTTTAAGATCAAAATACAGAGGCGACTCAAGGACACCTTGAAGACTCACAAGAACGTAAAAAAAAAGAACACCAAACTTAAAACTTTTAGAAAACTGAAAATAAGTTTTCAAAAATTAAAGAAAAATAACAAGAAAACACCAAACTTAAAAGTTTGACACAAGATTTAATCAAAGAAAAATTATTTTTGAAAAAGTTGTAAAAGGAAGATACCCAATTACCAAGAACATAAGCACAACGCTCTAGCCAACTGAGCTATAAATTTAAAGTATTTTTAAAAGAAGTATTTAACGTATAAAAATTTTTATATTTTGGAAACTAATAATTTGAAATATTGAAAGAAAAATAAAATCATGTAATTGACACCAAACGTAAAATACGAAACTAAACTCAAACAGAAGACTAAATCATGAAGTTATTGGTTTTAAAAATTTTCGAAACTAATTTAGAAAAATAAAATAAGGATTTTAAAATTTTAATCAAAAACAATAATAGAAGACTCTAAACCAAAAAGAAAAATTTTTCCTAATCTAAGCAACAAAATAAACCATCAGTTGTCCAAACTCGAACAATCCCCGGCAACAGCGCCAAAAACTTGGTGCACGAATTGTAAATCACACTTTGTCACAACTCGTACCACTAACCAGCCAGTGCACTGGGTCATCCAAGTAATACCTTACGTGAGTAAGGGTCGATCCCACGGAAATTGTCGGCTTGAAGTAGGCTATGGCTATTTTGTAATTCTTAGTCAGGAAATCAATGATAAGAGTAATTATATTTATGAAGAGTAAATAGCATAAAATAAATAATACTTGTTATGCAGTAATGGAGAACAGATTGAGGATTTGGAGATGCTCTGTCTTCCGAATCTTTGATTTCCTACTGTCCTCTTCTTCACGCACGCAGGTCTCCTTCCATGGAAAACTGTATGTTGGTGGATCACCGTTGTCAATGGCTACCATCCGTCCTCTCAGTGAAAAAGGTCCAAATGCGCTGTCACCGCACGGCTAATCATCTGTCGGTTCTCATTCATGTTGGAATAGGATCCATTGATCCTTTTATGTCTGTCACTACGCCCAGCAATCGTGAGTTTGAAGCTCGTCACAGTCATCCCATCCCAGATCCTACTCGGAATACCACAGATAAGGTTTAGACTTTCCGGATCTCACGAATGGCCGCCAATAATCCTAGCCTATACCACGAAGAATCTAATCATGAACGGAGAGGCTAAGAGATACACACTCAATATAAGGTAGAACGGAAGTGGTTGTCAGGCATGTGTTCATAGGTTGAGAATGATGATGAGTGTCATGGATCATCACATTCATCACAGTTAAGTACAAGAGAGTCTCTTAGAACAGAAACAAGCGTGATTGAATAGAAAACAGAAGTAATTGCATTAATTCATCGAGACACAGCAGAGCTCCTCACCCCCAATCATGTGGTTTAGAGACTCATGCCATCAGAAATACAATGTGAAACATATAAAATGTCATGAGATACAGAATAAATATCTAAAAGTTGTTTAAATACTAAACTAGTAACCTAGGTTTACAGAAAATGAGTAAACTACGATAGATAGTGCAGAAATCCACTTCCGGGGCCCACTTGGTGTGTGCTGGGGCTGAGACTTGAGCTTTACACGTGCCTAGGCTGTTTCTGGAGTTAAACGCCAGGTTGTAGCCTGTTTTGGGCGTTTAACTCCAACTTGTAACCTATTTCTGGCATTTAACGCCATAATGCAACATGGAACTGGCGTTGAACGCCAGTTTACATCGTTTCTCTTTGAGCAAAGCATGGACCATTATATATTGCTGGAAAGCCCTGGATGTCTACTTTCCAACGAAATTGAGAGCGCGCCATTTGGGTTTCTGTAGCTCCAGAAAATCTATTTCGACTGCAGGGAGGTTAGAATCCAACAGCATCTGCAGTCCTTTTTCAACCTCTGAATCAGATTTTTCTCAAGTCCCTCAATTTCAGCCAGAAATTACCTGAAATCACAGAAAACACACAAACTCATAGTAAAGTCCAGAAATGTGATTTTTATTTAAAAAGTAATAAAAATATACAAAAAACTAATTAGATCATACTGAAAACTATGTAAAAATAATGCCAAAAAACGTATAAATTATCCGCTCATCAGGGGCTAACAAAGGTGATGTAGGAGGTAGGCTTATTTGGGATAAGTGAGGAAAAATTCAAATGATGGCCTCAATCATATGTGGGTATGTATCTAGATTCTATATTGGATATATAGATTAAAACAAAGTAAAGATTACAAGCATAGAAAAGAAGTGTGAAACACATAGGAATGAAATTTATGGTTGAATGTAACCATACAATTAAGCTCAAACACTCACGGGTTGTGTCTTCGTTGGCCTAAAAACCATATATCAGTTATGTATGTCATGCAAGTAGAAATCAAGAGTTCCCATTATTCTCAATGTGAATCTTAGGATGGCTCTTAAAAACTTAGTGTTCTTCCTTGAAGAAATGTTGTTAACTAACTCACATTTGTTGCTATATATATACATTTTGTGGATTGTTGTGATTCTGTTATACTAAAGTTTCTAGTTTACTCTTTTTATTTTCAATTAATCCAAATTATCGTATGCTAAAAAGGGTAAACTAAGCTAATTAATCCATATATTCTATATCACAACTTAATAAGCTAAAAGTACAACTAAACTAAACATCTAAGATATATATATAT
>NC_029788.2:65475532-65478308 GCF_000816755.2 Arachis ipaensis
TAGGACAAAATAAAAATAAAAATAAAAATACAGAAAAATAAGCAAAATAGGATAAAAGAGAGTCTGAAAAGTGGTTCACCAAAATAAAGTTTACTAGATATGGCAACCTCCCCACACTTAAATAGTAGCATCGTCCTCGATGCTCACTCAAGCTCGGTGTGTAGAAGTGTCATCTCCGGAAGGGTGTGCAGTAGGTGTCTCTGTGGTGGTCTGAGGCTCTGCAGTCTGGATGAGTGTCGGAGGGTCTGCCTGCTGAAGTGGAGGCTCTGCCTGAAGAGGGATCTCTGGATCAGTCTTCCGTATCTGATGGGGCTCCTGATGGTGTGGTGCAGCCTGCTCAGGTCCTCCCTGCTCGGCCTCTGCACGTGCCTCCTCCTCATGATCATCCACCTCCGCATCAGATGGCTCAGAAGGGGTGTCAGGCTCGGAGGGGATGTCGCTGCCGGATCGGATCATCAATTTTAATTGCTCATAGCGTCGCTTTTTGCGACACTCCATACGATCCAATCGTGCGAAGAGTCGGTGCACGGGGTGATAATTGGGCTCTGAGGCAAGTGGAGGTGCTGTAGTGGCGGCTGGGGCAGTGGATGCAGAAGGGGCAGCAGAAGATGTAGCTGCCTCAGCAGAGGCAGTGAGAAATGCAGGTCTGTAGCCCAGAGCCTGAAACTTCCTGCTGTTAGGGATAATCTTCTTACAGTCGATGGCGGTTGGCTTCTCATCTGTGAGCTCCCAGGGCACTTCAGCTCGGCGGCCCAGATGAGTAATCAAGTATGGAAAAGGGAGGGTGCCTCTGACATGGACTCTGGCCATGTAATACCGGATAAAGTGGGGGCAGATATAAGTCTTTTTCCTCCATCACACACCAGATAAGGGTGATCATGGCAGCTGGCACCTCTGTCTCATGAGTGCTCGGCATCATGTAGTTACTCAGAATCTGCTGCCAAAGCCGAGCCTCATCATTCAGGTAGATAATCTTTATTCTTTTTGGGGCCACTGTGGACTTGCCCATGACCCATGGGACAGTGGGATCAATAGCAATAGTCCTCTTGACTGCATCCCAGTCAAATCTCATGAATCTCATATCCTTCTCAGCCTTTTGTTAATCGTCTGGCTGATCTGACTTAGGCTGAAGTTGTAGGATTTCTTCAATGGCTTCATCAGTAATCAGAATTTGCTTCCCTCGGAGTTGGACTGCATCCAGGGTCGTTTTGAAGTAGTTGCAATAGAATTCTCTGACCAAGGATGAGTTAACTTTAGTTAAGTTTCGCTCCAAGAAGAACCAACCTCTCTGTTTAATTTGTTCTGAAGTGTATTGTTTGAGTTCTTCTGGAATTTTGAGGGTCCTTTCCAGGTATAGATTCCTGGAAGTGGCAAAAACTGGGTACTTCAGCTCACAGTATCTGTTAGCGAACTTGACTTGATCTGTCGCAGTGAGGGACTGATTGGCCTTTTCCTGCGGGGTAAAGTTCTTCTCCCGCCAGGAATTGTCGTGGAGGATATCCAAAATAGACGTGGAGGATTCTCCTCTTTTCCTTTTGCCAGTGGTTGCTTTACCCTTTCCTTTACTTTTAGGGTCTGACATCCTGAAAAGCAAAATTTCCATAATACAGTTTAAGAATTAAAGCAGAAAAATAGGTAAGCAAATAGGAATATATCAATAGAAGCATAGATTGGAAAAAGAGGAATAAAGTGGCAATATAAGCATGAATTGAGTTAAATAGCTATAAAATTTTGAATTGTATTCGAGTGAAAAGTTTGAGAATAAATGTCACAATCCAAGATTACTGATATGTGCAGAATAGTTTGTTACTGGGAACAACACTAAACATGCGTTGAAGTGGTTTGAAAGTGGTTAGTTGAAAATTAAAATGTTAGAAAGTTAAAATTGGTTAAGAGTTAAAAATGAAGTTAAAATCAGTGGCATGGTGATGTGGTTCCCAATAACTAAAATTGCACAAACTTGAAAATAAGTAACTCAAATTCAAGGAAAAAGTACAGATTACTGATGATTAATCATGGAAAAGATTTGCAAATTCAAAGTGAAATCATCAATAATTTGATTTAATCAAATAAGGGAATCAGAAAGAATGAGAAAGCTGCCCCGTGCAGTCATAAAATTCTTTGGTTAAAACCATTTAGTGCAAAATTAGAAAGTTCTATAGCTAATTCATGAATGGTAGTAGAGTGAAATAATATGCTGAAAAAAATTGGGCAGCATTTCGTCTAAAAATTGGACATTCCTGGGTAATAAACAATAGCAAAAGCAGTTCATATGAGAATAAGGAAATGCAAAAAAGAGTAACAATTAGTAATTCACATGAATTCAAATTAAACAAACTCAATCTGCATTAAAGAATAGCAAAGAGCAGCATATGAACAATATCATCATCACAACATATACGAAATTGCGAAACAGGTTAAACAAATAACAAGAACGGCACAATTATCAGGCCTAAATCCACTAACCACATCCTAGCTACCTAACCACCTAAAATTCACTACGATCATGCATCTTTAACTATCCTAATTTGAACAAAAATTGAAAAACTAACTAACTAATTAACGGGAAAAAGGATTCAGTGTTCGGTGGAACCTGGTGGGCAGAGGAACATAATTAGGGTGCAGAGAGATGGTGTTGGTGGTGGCAGTGACGCGGCGGCGCTGGGAGGTAGCACGGCGGCGGTTTAGGGTGGCGGGGCAGTGGGGGTTGTGTGGTGGGTGTGGGTTTAAGGGGGTTATGGGGGAGGGAAGGAGAAGAAGAGGTGAGGAGGGGGGT
>NC_029788.2:65479237-65483156 GCF_000816755.2 Arachis ipaensis
GAAAGGAAAGGGGAAGAAGAAGGGGATGGGGGTGGTTCGGTGAGGGTAGTGCGGTGGCGGGGGTGCGGCGAGGCTGGGTGGTGGTGGCGGTTTCTGGTCGGTGGTGGTTGAGGGAGAGAAGAGAGAGTGCAGAGGGGGTTTGGGGGGTGATTTTTGGGGAGGCAAAAGGGTAGGGTTTCGCGTGGGTTAGGGTTAGGGTATTTGAATCCACGCGAACGCGTGGGCACGCGATCGCGTGTTTAGGGCGAAAAGGGAAATAACGCGATCGCGTGAGTCAGGTAAAATGCAAGTGACATGTATGCGAGAAGCACGCGAACGTGTCGCTGAGAATTGTGCTAAACGCACAGTTCCAGCGTCGTTTTGGCGTAACCCTCTATTTCCAATAGGGTCCATAAAATCCATGCGACACGTACGCGTCGCTCACGCTTTCGTGTGGGGTGTGTGTAGTGCAAGTGACGCGTTTGCATCAGGGACGCGAACGCGTGGGCCAATTTGTGCTAAACGCACACCAGCCGCACGATTCCAGCCCAACTTTCTGGGCGTTGGATCTTTACGCCGATTTTTAATCGACGCCCACGCGTGGCGGGGTTTTTTTTCATGCAGGATGCAAAATGCAAAGGTAATGTAGATGCTATGAATAATTCCAGGTTCAATAAAGATATAATAAAATAAAACTCAAAAACAAACAAAACGAAATAAAATCAAAATTGAAAAAGTAACGATCATACCATGGTGGGTTGTCTCCCACCTAGCACTTTTAGTTAAAGTCCTTAAGTTGGACATTTGATGAGCTTCTTGCTATGGTGGCTTGTGCTTGAATTCATCCAAAAATCTCCACCACTGTTTAGAATGCCAACAGCTTCCGGGGTCCTAAACTAGGCATGTAAGGCCCTTGAGCAAAATCAAACAGGTTTTTAGGCTCCTGGGGTGCTGAATGTCAGAATAGATTCAAGGATCCCAAACCTTGCTTTTATATCCGCCTTTTTCTCGATCTATACTTTTCCTGTCGGGCGGTTTGGAAGTTGTATTCTCACCAGGATGATGAAACATCTTCCGAGACCCATTCAATTGAACTCGAAACCAATCCCTACACTTCAAATTGAAGCGTGGAACTTTGTTGAATCTTGCATACCAGCCTTGAGCACGAACCATTTCCCTTTTACTCTTAAAGCCGCAAAGAGCTCTAAGCTGGCCATCTGTTTCAAGCAAACCATATTCAAGTGGAAAAGTAAAGATAAAGGCGAAGGATTTTACCCATTTGTGTTCTTCTGTGAATTCTTCCACTCCTTTGTAAACTTCTTCAAGTTCAACCACATCTTGATCAAAGTCTTCGATATCTTCCTCATCACTCAAGTCATAATTTGGAGGTTGAGAGAATTCTACCTCCGCATCATCTTCGTATTCACTTGGGAAAGATTCTTCAATCTCAGAGAATTTACTTGCGGATACAAGTTCATTACTAGGAGAACTTGACTCGGAATTATCATTATCAAGGAAACTTGCTTCTTGAGTTGTTCCATCCAGTTCTTCATAAGATAACTGCCTTGGGGGTTGTGCACTATCCTCCTTACCATCAATTGCAAATTTTTTCACGGGGTTCTCCACAAGTCTGGATTCCCATGGAGGTTCAGCATCTTCTAAGTCTTCAACCAATTCTTCTTCTTCGATAATTTTGGCTTCCTCCACTTGTTCCAGTACAAAGTCATGCTCCTTACTATCCAGTGGGGTTTCTACTATCTCCCTCATGCTGCGTTCCTCATTAGATTGTCCGCATGAAGCCATGGGGGTTCCTTGAGTGTCCGAACGTCGGGAAGGTAATCGATTTATCGCTTGATTCAATTGGTGAAGGGTGGCATAAAATTTTTCCACTGTTTCCTTGAGACGCTCCCTTGATTCTTGGGTTGATGGATATGGACATTGTGCATAGGGAAGTGGTGGTTCTTGGGAGTAATTGGGTTGGAATTGGGGTGGATAAGGGTTAGGGTCATATGGAGGTGAATGGTGGTAGTTAGCTTGTGAGTGTGGTGGTTCAAAGCTGTGTTGAGGAGGTGGTTCATAGGCATATGACGGGGCTTGTCGGTAATTACAAGGGGGTCCACCATATCTATCATCTTGGTATGCACCTTGGAATAGCGCTTGACTGTAGTAAATTGGTGGGTGTTGGTTGTCACGAAGGGGTCCACCATAACTATTGTCTCGACATGCATTGTTGAATGGTCGTTGTCCATGGTACGTTGGAAGGTGTTGTTGCCTAAAGGGTTGATCAGATCCTCATGGCTCCTTCCATCTTTGGATGTTTTGACCTTGATGCATGTTCCTGTTATAGCTTCCATTCCTTTCAACAGCATTAGGACCAAACTCAAAGCGACGGGGGTGAGAACTCATAGTGACAAATAAAAATTTAAAACAAAAATAAAAGAAAATAAACAAGAAAAATAAAATATTTACAATAACCAATAATAAGGCACACAGTTACAATTCCCGGCAACGGCGCCATTTTTGACGAGCGGGTTTCTGCTAGTAAAGAAATTTTATAAAAACTTATCGCGTTGTAGATATAGTTTCTAAACCAGCAAAGAATTCTTTCATACAAAAGTTTTGGTTGTCACAAGTAACAAAACCCAATAAAATTTATAACCGAAGTATTTAAACCTCGGGTCGTCTTCTCAAGGAATTGCAGGGCAGTATGATTTATTATTGGTTATGGAAAATTGTATATTTTTAGGTTTTTGAAATAGGGAACAAATAATTTAAATATCAAGAAAAATAAATTAATAATTATAAAATCCCTTGGCAAGGTATGAGAACTAGAAATCCTATCCTAGTTATCATTATCTGGTATGATGGGAATTGGATTTTTGCTCCCACTTAGTTAACCCTTACTAAATAAAGGAAAGTCAAGTGGACTGATCAATTTGATTCCTCAAGTTCTAGTCAACTCCTAAGGAAAGACTAGCTTTAGAGGGATGCAAATCAATCCTCAATCCTAATTTCCAATCAACGGCTGAGTTTGATAACTCAAGTGTTACCAATTACTTAACCAAAGCCAAAAGGGAAAATAATTCTAAATTAAATTGAAAGCATCACAAATAGAATAAAACAATCATCAATCTGAAATACCTCAAATTATTTTAATTAAGAGAATCCTAACATGAATGGTTCATAAGCGAAACTTAAAAGATAAATAATAATTAAATTAATAGAATAAATGAAAGTAGAAAATAAATAAAAGGAACATTGAACCTGTAATTGAAGTGAAGTAGCCTAAACATAACAGAAATCCTAACTCCTAATCCAATGAGAGAGGGGAGAACCTCTCTCTCTAAAAACTACATCTAATCCTAAAATTGTGTATATTTGATACGCACAAAACTTATCTCTCAACAAATTTTCTTCGGCAAGTGTACCGAATTTATCGTCAAGTAAAAACTCACAATAGAGTGAGGTCGAATCCCACAGAGATTGATTGATCAAGCAACTTTAATTAGAGGAATATTCTAGTTGAGCAAACCAGTATTTGATTTGAGATTTGCAAAAAATTAAATGGCGGGAAAGTAAATAGCAGAAACAGTAAATGCTAAAAATAAAGAGCTGAATGTAAATGGCGGAAAGTAAATTGCAGAATCTTCAACGGGAATGGGGTAATTGCTCATAAAAGTAAATGGCAGAAATTAAAGAGAATGGGTAAGATCAGAAATGGGGAGTTCATTGGGCTTAGGAGATGTTGCATTCTCCGGATCAAGTTCATTTTTATCTCTTCCTCAATCAATGCATTCATTGATCTCTTTGGCAATCTTAAGTGATTGAATTCCAATTCCTTGGTAATTCAATCTCTCACATCAGATCAATAGCCAATTCCTTGGTCTAATTGCTCATGAGAAGAGATGAAGTGTGGTCACTGATTATACCACATGTATTT
>NC_029788.2:65483272-65487922 GCF_000816755.2 Arachis ipaensis
TCATTTTCATCTCTTCCTCAATCAATGCATTCGTTGATCTCCTTGGCAATCTTAAGTGATCGAATTCCAATTTCTTGGTAATTTAATCTCTCAAATCTTGATCAATAGCCAATTCCTTGGTCAATTGCTCATGAGAAGAGATGAAGTATTGTCACTGATTATACCACATGCATTTCCCAAATCAAGTGCTGGTAGGATTATAGTTACATATCCATCCAAACCCAATTTGGTCCAGCATGAGAAAGCATTTCTAGCATGATCTCTTCATTCCTCTTTCAAGGTTCAGAAGAGATCCAAGTATGAATAGCTTCTTTTCCAAGATAACTACCCAATTGGATGAAGATCGAAAGCTTTCTAGTAAAATCAAGAGAAAAGATAGAAGAAGGAGAATGAAAACTAATATTGATCCATCAAATTACAACAGAGCTCCCTAACCCAATGAAAGGGGTTTTGTTGTTCATAGCTCTGGAAAATGAAAACAAAGATGGAGAATACATGATGAAAGTAAAACTAGAAGTGCAGAGAAAGTAAAATACAGATAGTAGTTCTATGCCAAAGGCTCCCTAAAGTTTCCAACTCTCTAACTAATTCAAAGCTACTCCTATATATACTACTCTTCTCATCTTCTAGTTGGCTCTTCAAGTCTTAGGTATGGGCCTCTGAATCTTGAGTTTGAAGCAGTTATCCTTTTCATTGGGCTTTGCTTTGCTTGCAAAAAGAAAAGGTGAAGTAGGCAGGGACTTTGACTCAGGACGTTAATGGTGTCAACGTTAAGTGAAAGTGTGGGTTCGAGAACGTTAGTGACAATCACCTTTTTCACTAACGTTCCTAACCCAAATATGATCACGTTGACTTCAACGTTAGTGGCTGATGAGCGGATAATTTATACGCTTTTTGGCATTGTTTTTAGTATGTTTTTAGTAGGATCTAGTCACTTTTAGGGATGTTTTCATTAGTTTTTATGTTAAATTCATATTTCTGGACTTTACTATGATTTTTTGTGTTTTTCTGTGATTTCAGGTATTTTCGGGCTAAAATTGAGGGACTTGAGCAGAAATCAGATTCAGAGGTTGAAAAAGGACTGCTGATGCTGTTGGATTCTGACCTCCCTGCACTCAAAGTGGATTTTCTGGAGCTACAGAACTCGAAATGGCGCGCTTCCAATTGCTTTGGAAAGTAAACATCCAGGGATTTCCAGAAATGTATAATAGTCCATACTTTGGCAAAGAATAGACGATGTAAACTGGCGTTCAATGCCAGCTTTCTACCCAAATCTGGCGTCCAGCGCCAGAAAAGGAGCCAAAACCAGAGCTGAACGCCCAAACTGGCACAAATACTGGCGTTCAACTCCACAAATGGCCTCTGCACGTGCAACACTCAAGCTCAGCCCAAACACACACCAAGTGGGCCCAAGAAGTGGATTTATGCATCAATTACTTACTCATGTAAACCCCAGTGACTAGTTTATTATAAACAGGACCTTTTACTAGTCTTTTTGGGATCTTTGGTCTCAGTTTTAATCTTTTGATCACCTTATGATCCTTTGATCACGTTTTAGTGGATGGAAAGGAGTGAGACTGATTGGATGAAGATAGCAGGAAAGCAGAGGTTCAGAGGAACGAAAAGCATCTCCATTCGCTTATCTGAAATTCCTACCAATGATTTACATAAGTATCTCTATCCCTATTTTATTATATAATATTCGAAAACACCATTATCACTTTATATCTGCCTGACTGAGATTTACAAGGTTACCATAGCTTGCTTCATACCAACAATCTCCGTGGGATTCGACCCTTACTCACGTAAGGTATTACTTGGACGACCCAGTGCACTTGCTGGTTAGTTGTATCGAAGTTGTGACAATTATGAATTAAGATCAGAGCACCAAGCTTTGGAGCCATTACCAGGATTTGTTCGAGCCTGGAGATCCCAATTTCGTGCACCAAGTTTTTGGCGCCGTTGCCGGGGATTGTTTTGAGTTTTCGGCAAGCTTTTGGTCCGGTAACATCAGTGCCAGATTCCCTTTTGATCCGGCAACAGCACCAAGTTTTTGGCGCAGTTGCCGGGGATTGTTTGAATTTGGACAACTGACGGTTCATCCTGTTGCTCAGATTAGGTAATTTTTTTTTTGTTTTCAAAAATCTTTCAAAAATATTTTCAAAAATCTCTCATCTGTTTTCGAAAAAAAATAAAAAAAAATATTTTCAAAAATTTATTCAAAATTTTTAAGAATGAATTCTAGTGTTTCATGAAGCCTGTGAATCCTGGCTGGCTGTAAAGCCATGTCCAAAGTCATTTGGACTGAGGCTTACAATTTGTTGTCAAGAGCAAATTAGTTGTTGCTCATCCACCTGCTGCTGATCCATGATCACCTGCTGAAGCTTGGCTGGCCATTGGCCATGTCTAGTGTTTTGGACCGGAGCTTTCATTGAAAGCTTGGCTGGCTAGTGAGCCATGTCTAATTCCTGGACTGGAGCTTTAGACTAACATGGCAAGATTCCTGGAATTCATGTTATAAATTTTGGAATCCTTAATTTTTCTTTTTCATATAATTTTCGAAAAATCCAAAAAAATTAGAAAATCATAAAAATAAAAAATATTTTGTGTTTCTTATTTGAGTCTTGAGTCATATCATAAGTTTGGTGTCACTTGCATATGCATCTTGCATTTTTTTCGAAAATATCATGCACTCATAGTGTTCTTCATGATCTTCAAGTTGTTCTTGGTAAGTCTTCTTGTTTGATCTTGATGATTTTTTGTTTTGTGTCTTTTCATGTTTATCATATGCATTCTTGAATTCTTAGTGCCTAAGCATTAAAGAATTCTAAGTTTGGTGTCTTGCATGTTTTCTTTGCATTAAAAATTTTTCAAAAATATATTCTTGATGTTCATCATGACATTCATAGTGTTCTTGGTGTTCATCTTGACATTCATAGCATTCTTGCATGCATTCATTGTTTTGATCTAAAAATTTCATGCATTGCATTTTTTTGTGTTTTTCTCTCTCATCATAAAAATTCAAAAATAAAAAAAAAATATCTTTCCCTTTTTCTCTCATCAAATTCGAAAAATTGAGTTGACTTTTTCAAAAAATTTTAAAATCAAATTGTTTCTCATTTCTTCATGATCTTCAAGTTGTTCTTGGTAAGTCTTCTTGTTTGATCTTGATTATTTTTTTTTTTTTGTGTCTTTTCATGTTTATCATATGCATTCTTGAATTCTTAGTGTCTAAGCATTAAAGAATTTTAAGTTTGGTGTCTTGCATATTTTATTTGCATTAAAAATTTTTCAAAAATATGTTCTTGATGTTCATCATGATCTTCATAGTGTTCTTGGTGTTCATCTTGACATTCATAACATTCTTGCATGCATTCATTGTTTTGATCTAAAAATTTCATGCATTGCATAATTTTCATGTTTTCATAAAAATTCAAAAAAATCAAAAAAATATCTTTCCATTTTTCTCTCATCAAATTCGAAAATTTGAGTTGACTTTTTCAAAAAGTTTTTAATTCAAGTTGTTTCTTATGAGTCAAATCAAATTTTCAATTTGAAAATCTTATCTTTTTCAAAATCTTTTTCAAAAATCAAATCTTTTTCAAAATTCTTAGTTATTTTCGAAAATTCCAAAAATATTTTTCAAAAATCTTTTTCTTATTTTTATATCAAATTTTCGAAAATAACATACTCAATTAATGTTTTGATTCAAAAATTTGAAGTTTGTTACTTACTTGTTAAGAAAGATTCAAACTTTAAGTTCTAGAATCATATCTTGTGATTTTTTGTGAATCAAGTCATTAATTGTGATTTTAAAAATCAAATCTTTTTCAAAACTAATTTCAATCATATCTTTTCAAAAATATCTTTTCAAAATATCTTTTCTAACTTCCTAACTTCTTACCTTTTCAAAATTTGTTTCAACTGACTAACTAACTTTTTGTTTGTTTCTTAACTTTTTCAAAACCACCTAACTAACTCTCTCTCTCTAATTTTCGAAAATACCTTCCCTCTTTTTCAAAAATTTCTTTTTAATTAACTAATTATCCTTATTTTTATTTTTGATTTTAAAAATTTTCGAAAAAAAATACTAACATTTTTCAAAAACCATTTTCGAAAATCACTAACCCTTTTTCAAAAATTATTTTCGAAAATTCTCCCTCTCCCATCTTATTCTATTTATTTATTCATATCCTAACATCTCATCTCACATATCTAGCCTCCTCACAGTTGTGTTTCTTCCATTATATTACATTCTTTGTCTCCCCCTCTTCTTCTACTCACACAGGGATCCCTATACTGTGGTATAAAGGATCTCTACTATTATTATTATTTTTCTGTGCCTTCTTCTTTGTCATATGAGCAGGAGCAAGGATAAGAACATTCTTGTGGAAGCAAATCCAGAACCTGAAAGGACTCTGAAGAAAAAATTAAGAGAAGCTAAAATACAACAATCCAGAGATAACTTTTCAGAAATTTTCGAACAGGAGAAGGAGATGGCAGCCAAAAATAATAATAATGCAAGGAGGATGCTTGGTGACTTTACTGCACCTAATTCCAATTTACATGGAAGAAGCATCTCCATTCCTGCCATTGGAGCAAACAACTTTGAGCTAAAACCTCAATTAGTTTCTCTGATGCAGCAGAACT
>NC_029788.2:65487973-65490334 GCF_000816755.2 Arachis ipaensis
TTCCATTAGAAATTTGGAAGCACAAGTGGGCTAGCTGAGTAAACGGATCACTGAAATCCCTCCCAGTACTCTCCCAAGCAATACAGAAGAGAATCCAAAAGGAGAGTGCAAGGCCATTGACATAAGCAAAATGGCCGAACCCAATGAGGGAGAGGAGGACGTGAATCCCAAGGAGGAAGACCTCCTGGGATGTCCAGTGGTCAATAAAGAGCTTCCCTCTGAGGAACCAAAGGACTCTGAGGCTCATCTAGAGACCATAGAGATTCCATTGAACCTCCTTATGCCCTTCATGAGCTCTGATGAGGATTCCTCTTCTGAAGAAAATGAGGATGTTACTGAAGAGCAAACTGCCAAGTTTCTTGGTGCAATCATGAAGCTGAATGCCAAATTATTTGGCATTGATACTTGGGAAGTTGAACCTCCCTTGTTCATCAATGAACTGAGTGATCTGGATCAACTGACATTGCCTCAGAAGAGACAGGATCCTGGAAAGTTCATAATACCCTGTACCATAGGCACTATGATCTTTAAGGCTCTGTGTGACCTTGGTTCAGGAATAAACCTCATGCCCCTCTCTGTAATAGAGAAATTGGGAATCTATGGGGTGCAAGTTGCTAAAATCTCATTAGAGATGGCAGACAGTTCAAGAAAACAGGCTTACGGACAAGTAGAGGACGTGTTAGTAAAGGTTGAAGGCCTTTACATCCCTGCTGATTTCATAGTCCTGGATACTGGAAAGGATGAGGATGAATCCATTATCCTAGGAAGACCTTTCCTGGCCACAGCAAGAGCTGTGATTGATGTTGACAGAGGTGAAATAGTCCTTCAATGGAATGTGGACTCCCTTGTGTTTAAAACTCAAGGATCTCCCTCTGCAACCATGGAGAGGAAGCAGAAAAAGCTTCTCTCAAAGCAGAGTCAACCAGAGCCCCCACAGTCAAACTCTATGTTTGGTGTTGGGAGGCCACAACCAAACTCTAAGTTTGGTGTTGAACTCCCATATCCAAACTCTAAGTTTGGTGTTGGAGAGTCTCAACAAAGCTCTGCACATCTGTGAGGCTCCATGAGAGCCCACTGTCAAGCTATTGACATTAAAGAAGCGCTTGTTGGGAGGCAACCCAATTTTTATTTATCTAACTATATTTTCCTTAGTTATATGTCTTTGTAGGTTCATGATCATGTGGAGTCATAAAATAAATATAAAAATTGAAAACGGAATCAAAAACTGCAGAAGAAAAATCACACCCTGGAGGAGCATCTGTCTGGCGTTCAGCGCTAGAACAGAGCATGGTTCTGGCATTGAACGCCCAAAATGGGCAGCTTCTGGGCGCTGAACGCCAGAACAGGCATGGTTCTGGCGTTCAACGCCAGAAATGGCACACAAATGGGCGTTGAACGCCCAAAATGGCCACCAACCTGGCGCTGAACTCCCAGAGTTGGGTGCAAAGGCATTTTTACATGCCTAATGGGTGCAGGGATGTAAATCCTTGAACACCTCAGGATCTGTGGACCCCACAGGATCCACTCAGGATCTGTGGACCCCACAGGATCTCCGCCTACCTCCACTCACTTCTTCTCACCACTTTCTTTCACACAACCCCATAAACACTCTTCCCCAAAAACCCTTCACCAATCACCTCAAACTCTCTTCCCCATCACCTCTTCACCACTCACATCCATCCACTCTTCCCCATAAACCTACCTCATAAACTCCACCTACCTTCAAAATTCAAAACCAATTTCCCACCCAAACCCACCCATATGGCCGAACCTTAACCCCCCCTCCCTTCCCTATATAAAGCCCTCAATTCTTCATCAAATTCACACAACACACCCCTCTACACCCTTCTTGGCCGAATCACTCCCTCTCCCTCTCCATATTTCTTCTTCTTCTTCTTCTATTCTTTTGTTTATTGCTCGAGGACGAGCAATATTCTAAGTTTGGTATGGTAAAAGCATAAGCTTTTTGGTTTTTCCATTACCATTGATGGCACCTAAGACCGGAGAATCCTCTAGAAAGGGGAAAGGGAAGATAAAAGCTTCCACATCCGAGTCATGGGAGATGGAAAGGTTCATCTCCAAAGACCATCAAAACCACTTCTATGATGTTGTGGCCAAGAAGAAGGTGATCCCTGAGGTCCCTTTCAAAATCAAAAGAAATGAGTATCCGGAGATCCGACATGAAATTCAAAGAAGAGGTTGGGAAGTTCTAACAAATCCCATCCAACAAGTCGGCATCCTAATGGTTCAAGAGTTCTATGCCAATGCATGGATCACCAAGAACCATGATCAAAGTAAGAACCCGGATCCAAAGAACTATGTTACAATGGTTCGGGGGAAATACTTAGATTTTAGTCCGGA
>NC_029788.2:65490376-65518758 GCF_000816755.2 Arachis ipaensis
TGGATTGACATAGAGGGAGATATCCTCATTAAAGAGGACAAGCCCATCACTATGAAAAATATGGAGCAAGAAAGAGAGCCCATTCATGGAGCTCGAGAGGTGTATGAAGCTCATCACCATGAGATCCCGGAGATGCCTCAAATGCACTTTCCTCCACAAAACTATTGGGAGCAAATCAACACCTCCCTAGGAGAATTGAGTTCCAATATGGGACAACTAAGGGTGGAACATCAAGAGCACCCCATCATGCTTCATGAAATAAGAGAAGATGTTAGCTTCCACGTTAACTAAATTAACGTGGGAGTTAACGTGGCTTATGGAGGCTTGGCCAACGTTAGTGACAAAGGTGAATGTCACTAACGTTGGCTTCTCTTTTACTTCTTAACGTTAGAGTCCACGTTAACTAAGTTAACGTGGCTCTTAACGTGGCAACTTATGAGCTTGGTCCAACGTTAGTGACAAAGGTAAGTGTCACTAACGTTGGCTCCATTTTCTTTCTTCCACGTTAGAGTTCACGTTAACTTAGTTAACGTGACTCTTAACGTGGGTTATGATGGCTTCGAGGATGTTATTGGCGATTACTTTTCTCATTAACGTTGCAAGCTAGCTCCTATTCCACGTTAGTGGTCACGTTAGTTAGACTAACGTGGCTACTAACGTGGTTCTTCCTTGCTTCCTTTGTCCTGAAATCAAGCAATAAAGTGCATCAAAGTTCTAATCCAAATCATGAGACATGCATCCTCTAATTTGTCATATAATTCATGAGAAATTCTCATGAAATCATGTAAAGTACACAATGTATGCTTGAATCAAGATGTAAGTGAATATCTACCCAAAATTAGCTTATTTCCTAAGAAAATGCATGAAACTACCTTAAAAACAGTAAAGAAAAGGTCAGTGAAACTGGCCAAAATGCCCTGGCATCAATATTGAATGTTGTAAAACATCTCTCTTTGATTCCACCATTCTCTGGCTTATATTCTGTGTTTCTGACTTGGATTTGGGCCGAAAAAGGGTCCAGAAATCGCTGGGGGCATTTTCTGCAGATTCCTGTACGTGGTGTCTGTCACGCGTTTGCGTGGGTCACGCATTTACGTGGTTTGGAGTTCTTTCTTGTCGCGCGTATGCGTCGGTCACGCGTACGCATCATTTGCGTTCTACTCAAGGCACGCGTCTGTGTCAGTCACGCGTTTGCATCGATGCCATTTCGTGCTAGGCACAGGTTCGCATCATCCACGCGTTCGCGTCGCTGCCTTTTCTTCAAAACTCCATTTTTGTGCTTTCCTTCCATTTTGTATGTTTCCTTTCTGTCCTTTAAGCCATTCCTGCCCTATGAGAGTTGAAAATATTTAACACACAAATCACGGCATCGAATGGTAATGAAGGATAATTAAATTTAATATTTTTAAACATGTTTTTCACATATATGATAACATAAGGAAGGAATAGTAAAACCATGCAATTTACATGAATAAGTGGGTGAAGAGTTAATAAAAACACTCAATTTAGGCACAAGATGAATCATAAAATAGGGGTTTATCAGGTACCTTGGGAGCCAGAGGTTGAGAGACTACTCATTGCCGACTGCAAGAAGATTATTCCACAGGGCAAGCGGTTTAGCCCTCTAGGCCACAGATTACCTGCCATTACCACCTCTACTGATGCAGCCACATCCTCCGCAGCACCTTCAGCACCTTCAGCCCTACCTGCTTCCACAGCACAATCATCCGCCTCTCAGCCTATCTATCACCTTGTGCACCTCCTCTTTGAGCGCCTGGATCAGATGGAGCACCACAACCAGCTGCGTTATGAGCGGTCTGAGCGTCACAATAAGCGACGCTATGAGCATCTGAAGTTGATGATGAGGTCGTGACATGCTGACATCCCCTCCGAGCCTGACACACCATCGGAGCACTCTCAAGAGGAGGATGAGCAAGAGGAGGATGCTCAGGTAGAGGACCATCAGCAGGCACAGCATGAGGAGCCTCAGCCTGAGTAGACTGCAGAGCCTCAGGCCCCTACAAAGCCAGAGCCCACAGAGCCAGCAGCACACCCTGCAGGAGGCGATGATCCTTCACACCCGACTTGACTTTAGCATCGAGGACGATGTTCTGATATAAGTGTGGGGAGGTCGCCATCTCTGGCGGATTCTATTTTGGTGAACCATTTTCAGACCTTTTATCCTATTTTGCTTTTTTCTGTATTTTGCTTTATTTTATTTTTCTTTTAGTACTTGCACATTTCTACTCTATTGTACTCTTGTTTATTTTGTCTTTGTTGCATTTTGCACTTTGAGCTTGTATATATCTTAGATATTTAGCTTGAATGGCACTTTTAGTCTGTTAGTTGTGATATGGAAAAACATAGATTATTGAGCTTAGTTTACCCTTTTGCATATGAGCACTTGGTTTGATTGAAATTCGGGAGTAAACTAAAATATTTTAGTTTTTCATAATCACAACATCTCATTCAGTATATATATATATATAACAATAAGTGTTGGTCAATTGATGAAATTCTCAGGGAACATATCTCTTTCTTAAAACAGGCAATTATAGATTCAGATTAATTTAAGTTAAAGCCTTTTTAGTAACTTGTATGACATGTATATTTAGTTGGAATATGGTTTTTGAGCTTAATTGCATGATTACATTATTTAATCATGATCTTTATTCTTGTGTGTTTCTTCTCTATGATTGCAAGCTTTACTTTGTTCCATTATATATGTCCATTATTTACTGTATTCATGCTTACAAATGATTGAGGTCATTAATTGTTATCAGCTTACCTATCCTAAATAGCCTACCATTTCAATCACCTTTGTTTGCCACTTTGAGCCTTTTAATCCCCATTTATTCAGTATTTTACCACATCACTAGCCTTAAGCAGAAAAACAATTAATTACCCCAATGAATCTTTGGTTAGCTTAAGATAGAGATTGTATATCAATTAAATGTGGGGAACTGTGGGAACATGGGTTAATAGGGAATGTGTTATGTTTCTACTTTATTTAAATATTGAGAATTTGAGTGCACACTCATGTGAGATCAGAGAAAAACCATATGCATTGATATGTTATGTTTGCTTTAAAAAAAATAAAAAATAATAAATAAATAAATAATGAAAAAAAATTTTAATAGGGGACAAAATTACCCCAATATTGAGTTTAATAAAGGATCAATGCATATATGGTGAAACTAAAGAAAAATTGATGCATGAGTATGTGAATTATGCAAAAGTAGGAATTATGGGTAGCTAGGAATATTTTCATATATATAGAGTGTGTGTATGTTAGGTGAGAGCTTAGGTTAGTCAAGGATTCATATTATAGTTCACTTGGCCATACATATATCCTTACCCTTACCTTAGCCCCATTACAACCTTGAAAAGACCTCATGATGTTTGCATTGGTATATTAAATATTTGTTTATTTGTGATGCCAGGGCATTTTGGCCAGTTTCACTGACCTTTTCTTTATGGTTTTAGGGTAGTTTCATGCACTTTCTTAGGAAATAAGCAAGTTTTGGGTAAATAATCATTTACATCTTGATTCAAGCAAACATTGTGAAATTTATATGATTTCATGAGAATTATGCATGAATTGAATGGTAAATTGAATGATGCATGATCTCATGGGTTAGAACCTAACTTTGATGCACTTTATTTGCTTAATTTTAGGACAAAGGAAGCAAGGAAGATGCCACGTTAATAGCCACGTTAGTCCAACTAACGTGACCATTAACGCTTTCGTGAGCCATCATAGCCCACGTTAGTGTCCACGTTAAGTACGTTAACGTGGAAGCTAACGTGGAAGAGAAGTAAAGCTCCAACGTTAGTGGTAAAAGTGAATGCCACTAACATTGGGGAGAGGGGCACACTTAGCCACGTTAAGAGTCACGTTAACTACATTAACGTGACCTCTAACATGGGAGAAGCAATGAAGAGACAACTTTTGATTTGGAAATACATGTAGTATAATCAATGACCGCACCTCATCTCTTCTCGTGAGCAATTAGACCAAGGAATTGGCTATTGATCAAGATTTGAGAGATTGAGTTACCAAGGAATTGGAATTCAATCACTTAAGATTGCCAAGGAGATCAATGAATGCATTGATTGAGGAAGAGATGAAAATGAACTTGATCCGGAGAATGCAACATCTCCTAAGCCCAATGAATTCCCCATTTCTGATCTAACCCATTCTCTTTAGTTTCTGCCATTTAATTTCATGCTAAATTCCCCATTCCCCATTTAAGATTCTGTAATTTACTTTCCGTCATTTATATTCAGCTCTTTATTTCCAGCATTTACATTTTCTGCCATTTACTTTCCTGCCATTTAATTTCCTGCAATTCTCATATCAAATTCTGCTTAGCTCAGCTAGAACATTCCTCCAATTAAAGTTGCTTAACCAATCAATCCCTGTGAGATTCGACCTTACTCTATTGTGAGTTTTTACTTGACGACAATTCCGTATACTTGCCGAGGGAAATCTGTTGAGAGACAAGTTTCCGTGCATCAATTGGTTAGATGAAGAACAAAGTTTTAGAAAGCATGACTAGAGAAGAATAGAGTGGTTTAACCCCAAACACTTGAGTGATTAGAGTACATATACACTACCAGTGAGGGTTCAATTGCTCATTCCCATATGTCCATACTTGATCATTGCTTGTCTTGCAAGTTTGTGAACTCTTTTGATTAACTCAACTCAATTGTGGATGTGTTTTGATTTGATTTAGCCCTGTGATTGTGCATATATGATTTCTCGGAAATTTGACTCAATTTGACCACATGTATGTTTATATATAAATAGAGAGAGTAATTAGAAATTGCATAATGCATATAGGTAGCTCACATTTAAATAGGTTGTATTGCATAAGTTCCACCATTCTGCCTTCACTCTTTTATAATTTCCCTTGAGTTTAGCATGAGGACATGCTAATGTTTAAGTGTGGGGAGATTGATAAACCACTATTTTATGGTTTATCTTGTGCTGATTTGAGTGGTTTTTATCAATTCTTTGCTCACTTATTCACATAATTTGCATGATTTTACAAATCCTTCCTAATTTTGTGATATAGTTGAAAACATGTTTCCTAGGCCTTTAGACTGTCAAATTTTAATTATCCTTTATTACCATTCGATGTCGTGATCTGTATGTTGAGTGCTTTCGGGCTGTATAAGGCAGGAATGGCTTAGAGGATGGAAAGGAAACATACAAAAGAAGGAAGGAACGTGCGAAAATAAAGTTTTGAGAAGCTGGTAGCGACGCGCACGCGTGGACAACGTGTACGCGTGACTAGCGCCGAAGGCAAGCGACGCGTACGCGTGACTGATGCGTACGCGTGACAAGGAATTTTTCCAGATGACGCATACACATGACCTATGCGTACACGTGACCAACGCATATGCGTGACATGCGCCACGTATAGAAATTTGCAGAAAGCGCTGGGAGCGATTTCTGGGCTCCTTTTGGCCCAGTTCCAAGCCCAAAAAACACATAATAGAGACTGCAGAGTGGGGGGATTCATTTATGGATTCAATTATACTTCTCATTGACATAATTTTAGGTTTTAGATGTAGTTTTCTAGAGAGAGGCTCTCTCCTCTCTCTAGGTTTTAGGATTTAAAATTTCTCTTCTACTCTTATTGATTACTCATTGTTATTACTTTAGTTTGTGAACTTTTGATGTTAGATTCAATTCCCATGTTAATGCAATTACTTTCCCTATGGTTATTGTTGCCTTCATTGATTTGTGTTATTGATGCTTGCAATTGGTAGTTAGATCTATTTCCCTTGCTAGTTTTCTATGTTTTTATGTTGCGCCTTCCAAGTGTTTGATAAAATGCTTGGGAGGATTTTAATTTAGATTCTTATATTCTTTGCTTTTGTTGAGTAATTAGAGACTCTTGAGTTATCAAACTCCTCTGTTGATTGTTAATTGAAGGTTGCTAATTGACTTGAATTCCACTAACTCTAGTCTTTCCTTGGGAGTTTTTAGGACTTGAGGATGCATATTGATTTATCCACATGACTTATCTTCATAGTTAGAGGTTGACCAAGTAGGAGCAATGAACAATTCTCATCACAATTGATAAGGATAACTAGGATAGGATATCTAATTCTCATACCTTGCCAAGAGTCTTTCTTAATTGTTAGTTTATTTCCTTTGCCATTTATATTTCTTGCTTATTATCTCAAAAAACCCCAAAAGATACCTTTATATAACCAATTATAAGAACACTTTCCTGTAATTCCTTGAGAGACAACTCGAGATTTAAATACTTCGGTTATCAATTTTATTAGGGGTTTGTTACTTGTGACAACCAAACTTTTGTATGAAAGGATTTTTGTTGGTTTAGAAGCTATACTTTCAACGAGAACTTATTTGTAAAATTCTTTACCGCACGAGAATCTGTTCATCAATCATGTAGACCTATTGGGTCAGGATCTTATTCTGAGCCAATATGGCATTCAGAGTGTCAACCTCCAGGACTCCTCTCGTCTGAGCAACCCCCTTGTTCATAGGGTTCCTCTCAGAAGTGTACATGAATTGGTTGTTAGCAACCATGTCAATGAGTTGTTGTGCCTCTTCAGGCATTTTCTTCAAGTGGAGTGATCCATCAGCAGAGTGGTCCAATGCCATCTTGGACATTTCAGAGAAACCATCATAGAAGATATATAGCATGGTCCAGTCTGAAATCATGTTAGGAGGGCACCTTCTGATCAGTTGCTTGTACCTCTCCCAGGATTCATAGAGGGATTCAGCCTCTTTCTGTCTGAAGGTTTGAACTTCCACCCTAAGCTTGCTCAGCTTCTAAGGTGGAAAGAACATGGTCAAGAATGCATTGACCACCTTCTCCCAAGAGTCTAGGCTTTCCTTGGGCTGAGAATACAGCTATAACATAGCTATATCCCTTACAGCAAAAGGGAAAAGCATAAGCTTGTAAATCTCTGGATCCACCCTATTAGTCTTGACAGTATCACAGATGTGTAAGAAATTAGAGATGAATCTGTTGGGATCTTCTTTGAAGCTTGAGGTTCTTCTTTCTCCTTGAGCTTCTCTTGGTCTTGCTTGTCTTTTTCTCCTTCTTGCTTTTTGTTGCCAACATCATTCTCCACAGACTTCTTATTAGTTTCTTTCCCAGCTGGCCTCTTGTCATTTACCAAGGTTCTTCCACTCCTTAGTTGAATGGCCTTGCATTCTTCCTTGGGGTTGGAGATGATGTCACTTGGTAATGCATTGGGTGCTCTTTCAGCCACTGTTTGCTTTGATAATTGACCAATTTGCCTCTCTAGATTTTGCATTGAAGCTTCATGGTTTTTGTTGGCCAATTCTTGGTGCTTGATCATCTTTTCCATCATCATCTCCAAGTTGGAGATCCTCTGAGATTCTTGGGGTTGTTGTGGTTGATTATGGGATGTTGAGGCTGAATGATAGTTATTTTGGTTAGTGGATGAGTTGTTGGGTGGATAGTAGTTGGGTTGAGGTTGATTGTTTTGTGGTTTCCTGTATTGGTTTTGGTTAGTGTTTTGATGGTTTTGATGGTTTGTGTTTCTGGAATTGTTTTGGTTTGAGTTTCTCTGCCAAGGTTGCTAGTTTTGGTTCTCTCCCCATTTCTGATTGGGGTGGTTTCTCTAGGATGAGTTGTAAGTGTCTCCATGGAAGTCATTTGCTCCAGAACCTTGGTTGTTCATGTACTGCACTTGCTCTTGCTGCTGCTCCTCAAAACTTTCCTCCTGCTGTCCCCACACCACTGATGGTTGGTTAGTTGTGCTCAATGCTGAAAGTTGCAATCCATCCATCCTCTTTGACATTGTTTTAATTTGTTATTGGAGTTGCTGGTGCATGAGTTTATTCTGGGCCAATATGGTATCAACTATTTCAAGCTCAAATACACCCTTCTTTGGAGTTGCTTGCCTTTCAGAGGAATAAAAATACTCATTGTTGGCCACTATATCTATGAGATCATGTGCCTCTTGAGCAGTTTTTATCATTTGCAAAGATCCTCCTGAGGAATAATCAAAAGCTTTCCCTGAAGGTAAGGACAAGCCTTCATAGAAATTCTGCAGCTCCACCCATTCACTGAACATTCCTTCTGGACATCTTCTGATTAGAGCTTTATACCTCTCCCAAGCTTCATACAATGACTCTCCTTCTTGCTATCTGAAGGTTTGCACATCAGTTTTTAGCTTGATGACTCTTTGAGGTGGATAGAATTTGGCTAGAAATTTGTTAACCAAATCATCCCAGCTGGTACTACTCTCCTTAGGGAAGGTTTCTAACTAATGTGTGGCTTTGTCTCTTAGTGAAAATGGGAATAAAAGAAGCTTATAGATGTCAGTGTTGACCCCATTGGTTTTGACAGTGTCACAGATTCTCAAACATACAGAGAGGTGTTGGTTTGGATCTTCAGCAGCACTTCCTCCATATTGACAATTGTTTTGAACCAGGGTAATCAATTGAGGCTTGAGTTCGAAGTTGTTGGCATTGACATTGGGGGTTAGGATGATACTCCCACAATTCTTTGGGTTGGGGATCATGTATGAAGCTAAAACGCTTCTCTTAGGCTGACCATTGTTGTTGGCCACACCATCAGTGTGAATTGGGATGTTTTCCTCCATCACTTGATCCTCTTCTTCTGATTCTGCTTCTCCTACAACTCCTTTTCCCCTTGCTTCTCTTCTTCTTCTCAAAAGTGTTCTCTCCGATTCAGAATCAAAGGAGGTGGACTCACCTCTTCTTCTTCCTGACATACAAACAAAACCAGAAACCAGAATGAAACACTCTACTACTAGAGTGAGGTTATTATTAGCCTAAGTAAATATTCAAACAGTCAGTATGCTTTGTAAAAATAAAAAGAAAATGCTTAATCTAGATTATCACCCTACTTAATCATTGTCAATCTAAATCAATCCCCAGCAACGGTGCCAAAAACTTGATGAGAGAAAAATGATTCCACACAAACTCACCGGCAAGTGTACCGGGTCGCGTCAAGTAGTAATTACTCACAAGAGTGAGGTCGATCCCACAGGGATTGATGGATTGATCAATTTTAGTTAGGTGATGAATTTAGTTTAGCGAATATTTGATAATTTGAGTGATTTTGATTAACATAAGCTAAATTGCAAGTAACTGAAAGGGAGAAGGTAAATTGAGCAGAAAGGTAAAGTGCAGAAGAGGTAAATTGTAAAAACTTAAAGTGCAAGAAAGTAAAAGAGCTGAAACTTAAATTACAAGAAAAGTAAATGACTGAAAATTAAAGTGCATGAAACTTAAATTGCTGAATATAAATTGCATTAAGAGTAAAGGGATTCGGGTGTTGGGATTCAAATTGAACTAGAAAATATAAATTGCAGTAAATCAAAGAACTATGAGATGCAGATTCAGATCTGGATCTCAATAGCTAAGACAGAAATGGAAAATTGCTTCAAGAAATAAAACAAGAAAACTTAAATCAATTATGAAATCCTAAAGAGAAATTGGCAATTAAAGAAGAGTAATGAAAACAGAAAATAGATCCAGATCTCAATTACTCTCTTGACCAAGCAGAAGAAAAATTGTAGAAGAAAATGAAAATAAAAATGAAAAATAGAAAAGAAGATTAAGATCTAATTCTTAGAACTATTGAAAAGAAAAGTAAAAGATGATTCTCAGATTAAGAATCAATGGAGCTCTTCAATCTCAATTCAAAACACAAAGCAGAAAATAGAAGTTGAAGAAGCAAGAACAAATAGAAGGAAAACTAGATCTAATCCCCCAAATCCCCAAATCAAAATCAATTGAAAATTAAAAGTGAGAAAACTAAAACGAGCTAAAGGTCCTTTACAAATTGAATTTGATCCTATTTATACACTTTCTATTTTGATCTTCAGATCTTGGAATGGGCCTTTTGATTTTGGATTTGAAGAAACAATGGATCCAGATGGCATTTCATTGAAAATGGGTTGGAGGTATGCTCTAGTGGAGCGCTCCGTTCAGTTTTGTGAACGCTACGTTCACTCTTGCCTTGCGTGCCTTCCTCGTGCCAAGCCTCATTGCCCATAGCGTTCAATAAGTGAACGCTACGTTCACTCATTGAACGTGGCTGTTTGAGTCTTCCTCCCTAAGGCTTGAAACACGAAAATGTTGCCACAAGAGAATGCTACGTTCTAATTTACAAACGCTGCCTCCTTGGTGCGTGCTTTTCCTTGGGTAGCTCTTTGGTGTGCATACTTGGCTTCTTTGAGGGCTCCGTTCCCTCCTTTGAATGCTACCTAGCAGAGCCTTGCTCCCTTGCTAGCAATCCATGAAAAAGGTGGAGATAGTGAACGTAGCGGTCACTTCTTTGAATGCTACCCCTTGTATTGCTTTAAGCGCAGCTTCCCTTGGTTTAAAGGTCACGAGAATGTTGCAAAAAGGGAGCGCTACGTTCTAAATTTTGAATGCTACCCTTCCCTGGTGCGTTGGCCTTTGCTCCCTTGGTTGAGTGCTCGAAAATGTTCACTAAAGTGAACGTGGTGTTCACTTGCTTGATCGCTGCCTTTTGGAACGCAACACTTTACTATCATGGGCCACGCTTTTAAAAGCGTGTCCTAAGGTGCAAAGCGTGCTCAAACTTCAAAGTGTGCCCAAAATTGTTCTTTCCTCTGTTTGAGCTTAATTTGTGCTTTCTGTTTCTTTTCCTTCATCTTTTTACCTGCCATTAACCAAACAAATACATCAAAGCCTCACCAAAATCACTAGATATTTGCATCATTTATAAAATCAATTAATTCTAGCATAAAACCTATGATTTTGTGTAAAATAAATGATGTTTGATTGATTCAATATAATCATGAAAATCCACTCCAATTACTTACTTATTGAGTAAGAAAGGGCATAAAACCTAATGAAACTAATGAAAAATGCTTGTAAAACTAGCATAAGATGACTTGTCATCATGTGGATGTCAGAGGGAATAGCTATTGATAAGAGAGAGAATTTGTGTCGGTTCGGAATTCAATCAAAAACAAGGATCACTTCGTTGGTAGCAAAGTCCAAACTAACAATGAATTCTCGCAATCAAATGTCAAATTCAAAATAAAATAACCGAGAGTAGTTAAACCTCGGGTCGTCTTCCCAGGAATGCAATTGAAGTGTTATACGCTTTCGGTTGTGATGAAAAAAGGGGGTTTTGGAAAATCAAAAGACTAAAGATTAAAAGAACTAAGGAATGCCCAAAATTGGAAATTGGCGCGAGTGAAAGTGAAGTAGAATCAAAACTTGTAAAAATGGTATAAATGCATAAAAGAACCTTGACTTGAGGATGAGGATCCAAGGAATCCTATCATTGCCATAACCACAACTATGGTTTATCATGAGTCAATCTCACCTAGTTAACCCCAACCATCGGGGAGTAAGTCAAGCAAGCATAATTCATCTTAATCCATAAGTCCTAACCAACTTACCAAACTAGTTGATAAAAGGCAAGCGTCAATGGAAACAAGAGTCAACTAACTACCCAAGAATCACCACTAAATGTCGGACATTATGACTCTAGTATCTTAGGAACTCAAACCACAAGCCAAGGTGTGAAAATCTACTCAAAATCTAAAGTTGACATTTTCACAAACACCTTGTGTGCATAAAAGTAAAGCATGGGAAATTATAAAACTATATCCAACTATTAACAAAACCAAACATAAACAAGCAATCAAACATAAAGAAGGCGTGAAACATAAAATTCATTGATCAAAACTTCAAGAAACTTAAAATTGCAAACATGAACAAAGTAACTTGAACCAAAGGGAAATAAAATTGCTTTAATTAAAAGGAAATTGAGAGTACTTACAATTAAAGGAAGCAAAATTAAAGATCAAAGCTTACTATAAAATGCTACAATTGCAATGGAAATGAAAACTACATAAACCGTAGGAGAGCTCTCTACTCTACTCTACTCCTACTCCTAATACTATGAAAAACTATGTAAAATTGTGCTCCAATGTGTCCCCCCTTGATAAGTGTTGAATTCTTCTTCATATAGCACTTCCATTCAACATTCTAGCCTCCCATACCCTTGGTAAACAATGAAGAAGAGATCAAATTGGAAGAAAGCTACCAAGAGGAAGAGGTTGAAATTGAAGAAGCTTGCAAAGAGGTGGAAGTTGTCAAGGAAGAGCTCAAGGGAATGGAGCTGGAAATCACCTTGCCAAATTTGTTGGAGACCTCTCCCCCAAAGCCATCACCATCCATCCCTTCATTCAAGTGGGTAAATCTCTCATCTCTAACCTTAATTAGCTCACTTGAATATGCTTTGCTTGAGACAGATGGTCAGCTTAGAGCACTTTGTGGCTATAAGAGCAAGAGGATGATGGTTAGTGGTAGGAGTCGTCATGCAAGATTTAATATGGTGGAAAGCTCAAAGTTTAAATGCAAAGGTTAGTGTAAAGCTCAACCGAATGGGTCTAGGAAGTTGGTTAGCCGCTTTAGTGAGAATTCAGATTGCTTGCTACCCGGATGGAATCATGATGATCAACAAGAAGACGGGTGCAAAAGCAAGGTTTGGGACCACAGAATTCAGTCTAGAAATCAACACTCTTGGGGCCTTGTCACTTGCTTTAACCTGCTTGAAGACTTTTTACGCCTAGTTTGGGACCCCGGAGGTTACTGGAAGTACAAACATTGGTGGAGATTCCTGGATGAGTTCAAGCATAAGCCACCATGACAAGAAGCTCACCAAATGTCCAACTTAAGGACTTTAACTAAAAGTGCTAGGTGGGAGATAACCCACCATGGTATAATCGTTCCTTTTTTATTCTTAATCTTATTTTATTTTATTTTACTTCATTCATAATCTCTGCATATAGTCTGCATTCACATTTGCATTCGCATTCTGCATAAAAAAAATACGCACGCGACGCGTGAGCGTCGCTGACGCATCCGCGTCACCAGTGCGTTGGAAAGAAAATAATTGAACAGAGAATCACGCGAGAGCGTGGCTGGAGGCGTGCCTTAGGCACAAATATGTCTACGCGACCGCGTCGCTGACGCGTTCGTGTCGTTTGCAAAATAGCCTCCCCACGCGTCCGCGTCACCCACGCGAACGCGTGGCCCTGTGAAATCGACGTAAATGGGTGTATGGCAGTAAGTTATGATGGAGTGGGGCTGGAACCATGCTAGAAGCACAAGCCCTACCACGTGAACGCGTGCCCCATGCGTCCACATCATTTTTAAAAGAAAGTCCATTCACGCGTGCGCGTCACCCACGCGCACGCGTCACCCACGCGCACGCGTCACCTTGAATTTTGGCAATGTGTGTTTGAGACAGAGAGTTACGCGAACGCAAGGCTGCTCTCACGCCACTAGCACAAATCAAGTCACGCGTCCGCGTCACTGGAAAATATCGCAACTCACGCGATCGCGTGACCCACGTGTCTGCGTCGCATGCGACGCACAGTTTATCCAAGTCAGCGCCAAAATTCTTATCTTTTCTTCCCCAATCCTAATTTTTCCCTCCCCCTTCTTATTTCTTTCTTCTTCCTTCTCATTTTTCTTTCCTCACGACCTTTACATTCTTTCATCCATTGCATTTTAATTTTGCAGATTTTTATTTTCTTTTCTAAATTTATTATTTTACCATTGGTGTTAAATTTTCTTAATCAACTGTTACATCTTTTCTTGAATTATTTTGGTGCTTAGTGACTTGCTTTACACTGTTGGGTAATATTTTATACTGTCTTTCATTACCTACTCTTCCCCTTTGTTGCAAATTTTTTGCAACATTGATATGCCATTTGCTTCCACTGTTTTCTCAATTGCATGTTGTAGCTACCATGTAATTGAGACCCTCATTATTTGGCATTAACCCAGCCATATTTTATTTGTTTTTTTATCTTTCTTTCTGGGTTACTTTTCTTTTTTCCTCTACCTTCAGGCTGGCCACCGAAAAAAGGAAAGAGAAACTTCTATATGGGGCAACAGACAAGTCCATCTGCACAATCTTTAGAGAAAAACATTAGTTGAAGCAACCCTTCCACTTACACATCTTAGCATGCACCGAGGACGGTGCAATCTTTAAGTGTGAGAAGGTCGATACCGATCTCCATAGGTTAGTACTTTCCTGTCTCAACACCAATGTTTAAATTTTCTTTATAGTTAGTTGTTGCATTTACATGTTTGATTTTGTGCATATTTTACCACCACTTGGTTGAATTAATATTTTCTTTTTCAAGAAACTTTTTAGAGTATTTTCACTAATTTGATTAAAATTTTTTGTTAAACTTGTTTGAAGAAATATTATACTGAAACATGGTTTTGAGCTCGAACACACAAAACCTGTGAGATTTTGAGCCTATTTGAATTGGTTGCATTTTATCAACCAAAATTTTATTTTTTTAGTGTGTTTTTCTCTCTAAAATTGTGATCTTTGTCTTGCTTGATTATATATTTCCATTATTTGATGTATGCATGCACTTATATGAGTGAGACCTTTGTTTCACTAAGCTTACATACCCATATGGCCTTACCCTTTCATTATCCTTTGTAAACCAGTGTTGAGCCTATTATACCCCTTTGTTCTTTACTTTAGCACATCATTAACTCTAAGCGAAAAACAATAACGTCCTTAATTTGAATCCTTGGTTAGCTTGGACTAGTGAGAATGCTCATGAATTAAGTGTGGAGAAGTTGGATTTGGAAACATTTGGTTTGAGAATTGAGTATGTTAGAATTTTATAAAAATGTGAAAGAATGTTGAGAATATGTTCATGCATTCAATACCTTAATCATATGCCTTGAGAAAAGCAAAAGAAAGAAAAATTAAAAAAAATGAAAAACAAAAGAAAAATAAAGGAGAAAAAGAAAAGAAAAAGAGCAAATAAATAAAAGGGGACAAAATGCCCCAAAGTAAGTGGTGAAAGCAATGCATATGTACTGTACTTGAAATTAGAATGCATGAATATATGAAAAACATGGTTAATGGATAGTTAGATTTTGCATTGTAATTACATGGATTGTCTAAATTTAGGTGGAAAGTTTAAGTTAATTAAGGATTCAGATTTTAGCCCACTTGACCAAATACAATCCTACCTTGACCCTAACCCCATTACAACCCTTAAAAGACCTCTTGATTTGTGTATTTGTGCATTAAATTTTTGTTGATTGTTAGATGAAGAGCAAGTCTTAGAAAGCAAGGTTAGTAGAGAATTGAGAGATCGAACCTTAAAAACCTGAGCGATTAGAGTGTATACACTTCCAGTGAGGTTTCGATGCTCGATTCTTTATTCCCAGCTTTCATGAGCTATTTTTCTTCTTCCAAGTCTATTTGTACTTCATTTTTACGATTTGAATTAGTGAAATCTAGTTCATATTTGTTCTTAAAAGATTTATTTACTTTTAACCAAGTAGGTAGAAACATTCTGCACGTAGTTGAATTCATATAGATAGGTTGCATTTCATACATTCTACCATTCCTCTTCACTCCTTTATAGCTTCTCTTGAGCTTAGCACGAGGACATGCTAATGTTTAAGTGTGGGGAGGTTGATAAACCACTATTTCACAGTTTATCTTGTACTCAATTGAGTGGATTTTATCAATCTTTCATACACTTATCCATACAAAATGCATGGTTTTACAAGTTCCTTCTTGATTTTGTGCTATGATTGAAAACATGCTTCATGCTCTTAAACTTTACTATGTCTAATCCCCTCTTATTACCATTCGATGCCTTGATATGTGCGTTAAGTGATTTCAGGGATTACAGGGCAGGAATGGCTTAGAGGATGGAAAGGAAGCATACAAAAATGGAAGGAATACAAGAAGTTGAAGAAATTGCTAAACTATCCAACCTGACCTCTTTGCACTCAAACGGTCATAACTTGAGCTACAAAGGTCCAAATGATGCGGTTCCAGTTGTGTTGGAAAGCTAACATCTGGGTCTTCAATTTGATATATAATTTTCCATAGTGGCCATAGAACTAAGTGTTGCGAATGCGTGCTCCACGCGGATGCATCGCAGTGACAAAAATCAGCGTGGCAGATTTCGCCCCCAGCGATTTCTGGGCTGTTTTTGACCCAGTTTTCAGCCCAAAAACATATATTAGAGGCTATAAAGTGGGGGAATCTATTCATTTATGAAGATTAACTCATAATTCACAATTTTAGGATTTAGATATAGTTTTAGAGAGATAGAGAGAGAGGCTCTCTCCTCTCTCTTAGGATTTAGGATTTAGATTTTTAGGATTAGGATTCCTCTCAGTTTATGGTTATTTCTTCATTCCAGGTTCAGTGTTCCTTAATTTATGTTTCTCTTCTACTTTCAGACACTCTAATGCTCTTACTTGTTAATTACTTATGTTGCCAAATTGGCTTATGAACTTTTCCATGTTAAGACTTGAATGTTCTATTTAATATAATTGGAGGTATTTCAGAATTAAGATTGCTTTGATTTATTTATGTTATAGACATTTTCAATTTAATTTAAGATTTATTCCCCTTTTGCTTTGGTTAATTAATTAGAGACACTTGAGTTATCAAACTCTTTGTTGATTGAAAATTGGAATTCTTTGCTGATTGATTTGAATTCCAATAACTCTAGTCTTTTCTTAGGAATTGACTAGGACGTAAGGAATCAAATTGATTCATCCACTTAACTTACCTTCATAGTTAGAGGTTAATCAAAGTGGGAGCAGAATCCAATTCTCATCACAATTGATAAGGATAACTAGGATAGAACCTCAGTTTCTTATACCTTACCAAGAGATTTTATTATTATTAATTTATTTTTCTTGTTATTTAAATTACTTGTTCCTTATTTCAAAAACCCAAAAATATATCTTTTTACATAACCAATAATAAATTATACTTCCCTGCAATTCCTTGAGAGACGACCCAAGGTTTAAATACTTCGGTTATAAATTCTATTGGGTTTTGTTACTTGTGACAACCAAACTTTTGTAAGAAAGGAATTCTTGTCGGTCTAGAAGCTATATTTACAACGCGAATTTAATTGTAAAAATTCTAGATCGTGCGAGAATTTTGTTCTTTCAATCCTCCCCCACACTTAGATGGTGCACGGTCCTCCATGCCAAAAATAGACCAGGGGGATCAACTCTGGGAAGCTCCACCGCCTGGCGGTGGTGGGTGGTGATGCGGTGATAGACAATAATGGCGCTGGACGGTCGTGGTGTGGGCTCAGGTCTACACTCCTCAAATGTCTGACCAGCTGGCTCTACTGCTCTCTCAGCTCTTGGCTCGGCTACAGCTGCTGGCTCCTCAACCATCAAAGTTGTAGGCCCCTCAACCGTGGTCTCTGCTGCTGTCTGTTCTTGGGGGCTCCTCCGGTCCTGGCTCCTCAGTCTCGGGCTCAAGCTCTGGTGTCTCCGGAGGAGGTGGTCTAGGATCTCGGCCGTCGAACTTCACCACAATCCATTGAAAGCAGCAAACATTGCGGCGCTGATGACAAGTCATCCGTTGCTAGTTGCACACGCATTTTTCATCTGTTTCATTAGGTTTTATGCACTTTCTTGCACAATAAGTAAGTGATTGGAGTGGAATTTCATGCTTATCTTGATTTAATCAAACATCATTAATTTTATACAAAATCATGAGATTTATTCAAGAATTGAGTGATTATTGTAAATGATACAATTTCTTATGATTTTGGTGAGACTTTGATTTCCTGTTTCATTGATTTTAGGTGAGAAAGTGAGGAAAAGGAGAAGCACTCCAGAGTAACGTTGCGTTCAAAGAAAGAACGCCATGCTCACTTGAGACTCGGACGCGTACAGGACGCCTACGCATCAGGGACAATTTTTGAAGATCTACGTGTACGCGTGCATGACGCGTATGCGTGGTAGTGGTTGGCGCTCGTTTTCAAAGAGAACGCTACGTTCATTTACTCAACGTTTTTGGGGAGATTGAAAGGCAAAGTTCTGCAATCGACACGCACGCGTACATGACGCACACGCGTCGATGGCGCTCTTGGGACAAAGCACGCGCACGTGTGACTCGCACTGAAACCTAGATTTGACATTTGGCTACCCACGCGCATGTGCAGAGGACGCGCACGCGTGAGCAGCGCTCACTAAGCCAACATAGTGCTCAATAAGAGAACGCCATTGAAGACGCGTACGCGTGAAAGGAGCTCGCGAGCATGATGGGAGCTGAAGACTGAAAATGACGCGTGCGTGCAAGGGACTCGCTCGCTTGGATAACTAAACGCTGTGCTCACTTTGAGAATGCAACGTTCCCCTGGAAGCAACAACCAAGTGCCATTTTGATCCATTTCTCCATAGGCCAAAAAGTCCACTCCAAGTACTTGAGGACTGAAATAGAAAGTGTATAAATAGGAGCAAGTTTGATTTCATAGGGGAGCTCTCTCTTTTAATTTTGCCTTTTAGAATTTTAGAATCGGAGATCAGATCTGAGTTTTTCTTTTCTGTTTTGTTTCCTTTCTTCTGCGACTTTTATTTTCTGTTTTAGTCTTGTAACTTGGATTGAAGAATTCTTCTGAATTTCTTCATCTGGGAAACATCTTCTACTTTTCCTTTTTATAGCTCTAAGAATTGGAGATCTGATCTTAGTTGTCTTGCTGTTTTTCTTTCATCCGTAATTTCTTTTCTGTTTTGAGAGCCATTGAGATCTAAATTTTCTTTCTGTTTTTGTTACTCTTCTGCAATTGTCAATTTCTCTTTTAGGATTTTAAAGTTGATCTCAGTCTTCATTCTGTTTTAATTCTTCTGCAAATTTCACTTTTTTGTTTTGGTCCTTAAGTCCTGATTTGAATTCTATCATCTGAGAGTTCTTTAGTTTACTGCACTTTACATTTTCCAGTTTTCTTTTGATTTCCATCACTCAGATCTCTTTATTCTTCATGCAATTTAAGTTTCCTAGTGATTTAGATTCTGCAATTTAATTTCCTTGCTCTTTAAGTTTCTACAATTTATCTTTCTTGAAATTTAAGTTCCAGCTCTTTTAATTTCTTGCACTTTAAGTTTCTACAATTTACTCCTTCAGCACTTTAAGATTCTGCCAATTTACTTCCTGCACTTTAGTTTACTTACAATTTCACTTATGTTAATCAAATTTCACTCAAATCATCAAATATTCGCTTGACTAAATTCATCACCATACTAAAGTTGCTCAATCCATCAATCCCTATTGGATCGACCTCACTCTTGTGAGTTATTTCTACTTGATGCGACCCAGTACACTTACCGGCGAGTTTGTGTGGAATTGTTTTTCCCTCATCAAGTTTTTGGCGCCGTTACCTGGGATTGATAAAGATTGACAATGATTAAGTAGGGTGATAATCCAGATTAAGCATTTTTCTTTGTTTATGTTTAAACTAACCTTAACCTCACTCTAGCAGTAGAGTGAATTGTTTTTGGTTTATGGTTTTGTTTGTGTTTTATGCCATGGGGAAGAAGAGGTGATTCCACTTCTTTTGATTCTGAACCAGAGAGAACATTCTTAAGATTGAGAATATAAGCAAGAGGGAAGGGCGTTATTGGAGAAGAAGGCTTAGAAGAAGAGAATCAAGAGATGGAGGACAACCCCCCTAATCCACCAGATGGGGTGCCTAATAACATTGGCCAGCCTCAAAGGAGAGTTCTAGCCTCTTACACCATCCCCAATGCAAGAAATTATGGAAGCAGTATACTCACTCCAAATCTTCATTCCAATAACTTTGAGTTTAAGCTTCAACTTATAACTCTGGTGCAGAACAACTGTTCTTATGGAGGATGTCCCTTGGAAGATCAAAATCAGCACCTAGCCATCTTTCTGAGGATATGTGACACAGTTAAGACAAATGGTGTATACCCAGACATCTATAAGTTGCTGCTGTTTCCATTTTCCTTGAGGGATAAGGCAACTCAGTGGTTAGAAGTATTCCCCAAAGAAAGCATCAACAACTGGGAGGATTTAGTAAGCAAATTTTTGGCTAAGTTCTACCCACCTCAGAGGATCATAAGATTGAAGACAAAAGTGCAAACATTCACTCAAATGGATAGAGAGTCACTTTATGAGGCTTGGGAGAGATACAAAGCCTTGTTTAGGAAATGTCCACCAGAGATGTTTAATGAATGGGATAGACTTTAGAATTTCTATGAGGGATTGACTCTAAAAGCTTAAGAGGCTTTAGATTATTCTGCTGGAGGCTCAGTGCAACTAATAAAGACAGCTGAGGAAGCTCAGAATCTAATAGACACTGTAGCCAATAACCAGTACTTCTATGCTCATCAAAGGCAACGCCAACTAGCTCCAAAGAGAGGTGTGCTAGAACTTGAAGGTGTGGACACCATCTTGCCACAAAACAAGGTGTTGCACCAATATATTCAACAACAAATGAAAATGATGGCAAAAAGGATAGATGGTCTTCAAGTAGCTACAATGAATACAACAAGTCAACCATCACCTACATGGGGACAAAATGAAGAGAGCTATGAAGAGCAACAGCCGGAGCAAGTCCAATACATGCACAACCAAGGAGCTGGACAAAATGAGTTCCATGGAGACACTTATAACTCATCCCGGAGAAATCACCCCAATTTGAGGTGGGGGGATAACCAAAACTAATAACCTTGGCAGAGAAACTCAAACCAGAACAATTCCAGAGACACAAACCATCAAAACCATCAAAACACTAACCAAAACCAATACAGAAAACCACAAAACAATCAACCCCCATCTAACTACTATCCACCAAATAACCCAGCAATTAACCAAAACAACTATCATCCACCCTTAACATCCCACAATCAACCATAACCACCCCAAGAAGCTCAAAGGATCTCCAACTTGGAGATGATGATGGAAAAGATGATCAAGCATCAGGAATTGGCCAATAAAAACCATGAAGCTTTACTGCGGAATCTAGAAAGGTAAATTGGACAATTGTCCAAGCAAATAGTGGCTGAAAGAGCACCCAATACACTACCAAGTGACACCATTTCCAATCCCAAAGAAGAATGCAAAGCAATCCAATTAAGGAATGGAAGAACCTTGGAGAATGACAAAGAAGCTAACAAGAAGCCAGTAGAGAATGATGAAGCTAAATGCAAGGAAAAGGTGGCAGCAAAAGGAAAAGACCAAGAGGAGCCTAAAAAGAAAGAGGAAGAACATCAAGCCTCAAAGAAAGGGAAATAAGTCATGGAGGAGCAACCACATGAACATAAGAAAGTGGAGAAGTCGTACACTCCTCCCCTTCCATACCCTCAGAGGTTCAACAGGGAGCTAAAGGACCAACAATTCCCAAAGTTCCTATAAGTTTTCAAGAAGCTGGAAATCAATATTCCACTTTCTAAAGCATTAGAACAGATGCCTCTATATGTAAAATTTCTCAAGGAACTCATTAACAAGAAGAGGAGTTGGGATGAAAAAGAAACTGTGATCCTCACCCAAGAGTGCAGTGCGATGATTCAAAAAGGCTTACCACCGAAACTTAAAGAACCTGGAAGTTTCTTTCTTTCTTGTATCATTGGCAACCTGTCAATTGTGAAGGATTTGTGTGACTTAGGCTCAAGCATCAATTTGATGCCCCTTTCCATAATGAAAAGACTATCCATAGAAGAGGTGAAGCCTACAAGAATGTCTTTACAATTACCTGACAGATCAATTATCAAACCCAATGGAGTAGTAGAGAATCTCCTGGTTAAGGTGGAAAAGTTCATATTCCCAGTGGACTTTGTAATTCTAGATTTGGATGAAGAAGGAAATGATTCCATCATGTTGCGAAGACCTTTTCTAGCCACAGCAAGGACCATTATAGATGTAGAGAAAGGGGAAATGATCTTGAGGGCACATGATGAGCAAATAACCTTGAATGTCTTTAAGGAGATATAGCACCCTGCTAAAAAGGAAGCCTGCATGAAAATTGAGGAGGAAGATTTAAATTGGAAGAAAAAGCCGGAGGAATTGGTTACCAACTCACCTCTGGTGCAAAAGAAAGACATTGAAGAGAAGCAAGGAAGCCATGAGGGTGAAAAAGCTGAGAAAAGATTGCAAAAAGGGGATACAAGTTTGATCACAAGGAAGAAAACCTCTGACATCAAATCTGGTGCCAAGAAAGAACGGCCACTGAAGGAAAGGAAGAAGAGCAAAAAAAGGGTTCCAAAAGGGTGGAAAAACAAAAAAATCCCAACTAAAGGATTCTCGAAAGGGGACAAAGTGACACTGATATGGCAATAGTTGGAGACATGCTCACAAAGTGATGATTATTACACTTTTAACAAAATACTCTCACTGGAACACATAGAGATTGTTCACCAAAGTACAGGAAAAAGGATCATGTGTCGATGGCACTCCTGGGACAAAGCACGCTTACACGTGATTGGTGCTGAAACCTGGATTTGACATTTGGCTACCCACGCGCACGCGCAGAGGACGCGCACGTGTGAGCAGCGCTCACTAAGCTGACGTAGCGCTCAATAAGAGAATGCCATTGAAGACGCGTACGCGTGAAAGGAGCTCGCGAGCATGATGGGAGCTGAAGACTGAAAATGACGCATGCGCGCAAGGGACGCGCTCGCGTGGATAAGTGAACGCTGTGCAGACTTCTATAAATAGGAGAAGTTTGATTTCATAGGGGAGCTCTCGCTTTTAATTTTGCCTTTTAGAATTTTAGAATTAGAGGCCAGATCTGGGTTTTTCTTTTCTGTTTTGTTTCCTTTCTTCTGTAACTTTTATTTTCTGCTTTGGTCTTGAAACATGGATTGAAGAATTCTTCTGAATTTATTCATCTAGGAAACATCTTCTACTTTTCCTTTATATAGCTCTAAAAGTTGGAGATCTGATATTGGTTGTCTTGCTGTTTTTCTTTCTTCTGTAATTTCTTTTCTGTTTTGAGAGCCATTGAGATCTAATTTTTTTTTTTGTTTTTGTTACTCTTCTGCAATTGTCAATTTCTCCTTTAGGACTTTAAAGTTGATCTCAGTCTTGATTTTGTTTTAATTCTTCTACATATTTCACTTTTCTGTTTTGGTCCTGAAGTCCTGATTTGAATTCTGTCATCTGAGAGTTCTTTAGTTTACTGCACTTTACATTTTCCAGTTTTCTTTTGATTTCCATCACCCAGATCCATTTATTCTTCATGTAATTTAAGTTTCCTACTGATTTAGATTCTGCAATTTAAGTTCCTTGAACGTTAAGTTTCTGCAATTTATCTTTCTTGAAATTTAAGTTCCAACTCTTTTAATTTCTTGCACTTTAAGTTTCTGCAATTTAATCCTTCATCACTTTAAGATTCTGCCAATTTACTTTCTGCACTATAGTTTACTTGCAAATTCACTTCTGTTAATCAAATTTTACTCAAATCATCAAATATTCGCTTGACTAAATTCATCACCATACTAAAGTTGCTCAATCCATCAATTCCTGTGGGATCGACCTCACTTTTGTGAGTTATTACTACTTGATGCGACGTGGTACACTTGTACGCGAGTTTGTGTGGAATCATTTTTCCCTCATCAGGTGCTCTAAGCGTTGGAGAGTCTCCAAGATCTCCCGATCCAGCTCATAGGGTGTCTGAAGTCGGGGTATGGGCACAAGGGGTGCTGGAGGTGCTGATGGCTCTGTTGAGGATGATGGTGGCTTAGTGGTCTTCCTTTTCTTCTGTGGTAGTCCATCATAATCACTGTATGGTAGAAATGGCTGCTTGATAATGAGGACAGACATCCGGTCTGTCGGCCGTTTTTCCACTCCAGACAGAGCAGCTAATCTGGTGATCAATGATGGGAAGGGAATGTTGTACTTCTGCTATTGTGTCACCTTCCACATCAAATCTCTGGTAAGGGGAAGAACAGAAATCCTCTTCCCCTCTAGAATGGCCTATAATAAAACCGCCACACGAACCCTGAATTGCGTGGCATGCATGCTCGGAAGGATGTAATCGGCGATGATCTACTGCCAGATCCTCGTCTCCGGATTAAGATCAGTGCACGCGATGCTCTGCGGGACCGTGTTTTTCCCCTGCTGTATTCCCATCTGGTATCAGGTGTGCCAATCTTCCTCAGGACGACATCCAATGACAGCTTGCCCGATAACAATTCCTTCACTATCTAAAGGTAAGCGTCACCAGCCGGAGGAATATACGGAATGTCTAAGAGGGCCTCTAAAGTAGTATCAGAGGTGTCCAGAGTGACACCTCTGAGAAAAATAGTTGGGGTATCCCTCCTTAGGAGATTCGTGTAAAATTCCTTGACCTGGTGTTCATTAACTTCCACTGGATCGAATTTTACAAATTCCCAATGGTAAAAATTTAATCTGTTTATAACTTGGTCTGCATATTTCTCCGGTAAGTTAAGCTTTCTCTCGTAGTGAAATGCTTTGTTTTTTACTTTTTTATATTGTTCTTGGGTTTCAGCATTAATGAATGTATCTGGTAAAGTACTTGGAGGCACGGGAAGAGAGCGAGCCAAAGGATTGACTTTCTCTTTTCCTTTGCGAGTCATCCTGGAAAAGGCAAAAACAGATAAAATTCACGGAACAAAGAGGAAATAATCAAACAATTCAAGTAAGAGCCAATAAAGTAAACAAACGCTCAATTTAGGGGCAATATGTAATAAGCAATCAAAATGCTCAACAAGAGTGCATTTCCCCAAAATCAACCAACCTAAGTAACAAATGAATGAGTGAACAAACAATGAAAGCATATATATGACTTAGATATATTTTGTAAGAGAATTGAATTGAAAGAAATTGATTATTGCCCTTTTGCATTTGAATCCAAAGTGTTATAAAAAATATTTGCACAAAAGGCAATAATCAATTTGGCAATTTAAAGCACCTGCTTATTCACAGAATAAAGCAGTAAAATGGTCACTGATAAACCCCATTTGAAGGGTTTATCTTGTGCTTAATTTAGGGGAATTTATGACCTTTTACGCACATTTATTCAATGAAATAGCATGGTTTCATGATTGTCTCCTAATTTGTGCTAAGGTGTGAAAACATGCTTTTTAGGCCCTTAATTGTTTAATCTTGATTTACCTTTGATTCCATTAGATGCCTTGATATGGTTTTTAAGTGATTTCAGATTTAGGAGGCAAAGATTGGATCAAGGGAATGAAGGAAAAGCATGAAAAAATGGAGAACTCATGAAGAAATGAAGGAATCGCAAAAGCTGTCAAGCCGACCTCTTTGCACTCAATCGACCATAACTTGAGCTACAGAGGTCCACATGATGCGGTTTCAGTTGCATTGGAAAGCTAACATCCGGGGCTTCAAAATGATATAATATTTTTCATAGTTGCATCGCGTTTAAGGGTATGCACGCGCACTGTACGTGTATGCATCGATGGTTACATATGTTTCACTTAATGCAACTCATGTCCAGCGATTTTAGAAGCCTTATGGGCCCAATCTAACTCATTTCTGATGCTATTTAAAACAAGGATTGAAGGAGAATTAACATACTTTTGATCATTAGTTATAGTTTAAGATTTAGAATTAGTTAGAGTTAGTTTCTAGAGAGAGAAGCTCTCACTTCTCTCTAGAATTAGGATTATATTTTTGATCTAGATCTACTTTTTCTCCTCTTTTAATTTTCCTTTTTCTTCCCTAATTGCTCTCTTGTAGTTGTAGAATTCTTCTTTTCTTGTAATTCCTTTGTATTGTTAGTTGTAGTTTATGAACATTCTTTTGTAGATCTACATTTCTCCTTCAATGCAATTGGTAAGTTCTTTGTTGTTTCATAATTGTTTTGCCTTTCTATTGTTAATCTCTTACTTTTGTAGTTGTAGATTCCTTTAATTCTTGCAATTAATAATGTTTGCCTTTATTGCCTTCTATGTGTTTGTTAAAATGCTCCTTTTAGTTATGAGTTAGATTTTGTTCCTCTTGGCTTTGGTAGAGTAATTAGTGACTCTTGAATTATCTAATTCCTTTGTTGATTGACAATTAGAAGTTGCTAATTGACTTGGATACCACTAAAGCTACTCTTTTCCTTGGGAGTTGGCTAGGACTTGTGGAATCAAGTTGATTCATCCACTTGACTTTCCTCCATGGTTAGAGGTTAACTAAGTGGTAGCAATGGACAATTCTCATCACAATTGAGGAGGATAATGAGGATAGGACTTCCAATTCTCATAACCTTGCCAAGAGCTTTTCATAGTTGTTAGTTTATTTTCATTGCTTTTTACATTTCTTGTCTCCTATCTCAAAAACCCCCAAAGATATTTCATAACTAATAACAAGGACACTTTATTGCAATTCCTAGGGAGAACGACCCGAGGTTCAATACAATGGTGTTGTGTTGTTGGTTATTGTATATATGTGAATAGTGTGAATATGTTTGCTTTTGTTAGCTCTTGCTAGTTTTAGGATTTGGTTTTCTTTGTTTCTTATTTGATTTTATTTTCCTTTTTTCTTGTTATCATGAATTCTCACTTTGGCTATGAGTTTGGTTCTAATTATGTTGTAGGAAATGAAGATAATAATGAGAATGTGTATCAAGGATGGGATAACCAAAGGTAGGAGGAGCCATATTGATGAGCGGATAATTTATATGCTTTTTGACATTGTTTTTAGTATGTTTTTAGTAGGATCTAGTTACTTTTAGGGATGTTTTCATTAGTTTTTATGTTAAATTCATATTTCTGGACTTTACTATGAGTTTGTGTGTTTTTCTGTGATTTCAGGTATTTTCTGGCTGAAATTGAGGGACTTGAGCAGAAATCAGATTCAGAGGTTGAAAAAGGACTGCTGATGCTGTTGGATTCTGACCTCCCTGCACTCAAAGTAGATTTTCTGGAGCTACAGAACTCGAAATGGCGCGCTTCCAAATGCGTTGGAAAGTAGACATCCAGGGCTTTCCAGCAATATATAATAGTCCATACTTTGGCCAAGAATAGATGACGTAAACTGGCGTTCAACGCCAGCTTTCTACCCAAATCTGGCGTCCAGCAAAGGATCCAAAACCAGAGTTGAACGCCCAAACTGGCACAGAAGATGGAGTTCAACTCCACAAATGGCCTCTGCACATGCTACACTTAAGCTCAGCCCAAACACACACCAAGTGGGCCCCGGAAGTGGATTTATGCATCAATTACTTACTCATGTAAACCCTAGTGACTAGTTTATTATAAATAGGACCTTTTACTATTGTATTAGGCATCTTTGGTCTCAGTTTTAATCTATTATTCATCTTAGGAGACTATTGATCACGTTTTAGGGGGTTGGCCATCTCGGCCATGCCTGGACCTTCACTTATGTATTTTCATACGGTAGAGTTTCTACAGATTACCAGGATTTGTTCGAGCCTGGAGATCACAATTTCATGCACCAAGTTTTTGGCGCCGTTGCCGGGGATTGTTTGAGTTTGGACAACTGACGGTTCATCTTGTTGCTCAGATTAGGTAATTTTCTTTTTAAAAATTTTTTAAAAAATATTTCAAAATTTTCTCACCTGTTTTCGAAAAAAAAATGTTTTCAAAAATTTTATTCAAAATCTTTAAGAATGAATTCTAGTGTTTCATGAAGCATGTAAAGCCTGGCTGGCTGTAATGCCATGTCTAAATTCTTTTGGACTGAAGCTTCCAAACCATCAGAGGTAAGTTACATACTTGATAAATGATGAGCAGCAATTTGTTATCAAGAGCAATATACTCTGGTGTTAAATGCTGAAGCTTGGCTGGCCATTGGTCATGTCTAGTGTTTTGGACTGGAGCTTTCTTTGAAAGCTTGGCTGGCTAGTGAGCCATGTCTAATTCCTGGACTGAAGCTTTAGACTAAGAATGCAAGATTCCTGGAATTCATATTAAAAATTTTGGAATCCTTATTTTTCTTTTTCAATTAATTATTCAAAAAAAAAATAATTAGAAAATCATAAAAATCAAAAATATTTTTCTGTTTCTTGTTTGAGTCTTGAGTCACATCATAAGTTTGGTGTCAATTGCATGTTCATCTTGCATATTTCGAAAATTTCATGCATTCATGGTGTTCTTCATGATCTTCAAGTTGTTCTTGGTAAGTCTTCTTGTTTGATCTTGATGATTTTTTGTTTTGTGTCTTTTCATGTTTATCATATGCATTCTTGAATTCTTAGTGTCTAAGCATTAAAGAATTCTAAGTTTGGTGTCTTGCATGTTTTCTTTGCATTAAAAATTTTTCAAAAATATGTTCTTGATGTTCATCATGATCTTCATAGTGTTCTTGGTGTTCATCTTGACATTCATAGCATTCTTGCATGCATTCATTGTTTTGATCTAAAAATTTCATGCATTGCATAATTTTCATGTTGTTTATAAAAATTTCAAAAATAAAAAAAAAATATCTTTCCCTTTTTCTCTCATCAAATTCGAAAAATTGAGTTGACTTTTTCAAAAATTTTTAAAATCAAGTTTTTTCTTATGAGTCAAATCAAATTTTCAAATTTGAAAATCTTATCTTTTTCAAAATCTTTTTCAAAAATCAAATCTTTTT
>NC_029788.2:65518953-65531187 GCF_000816755.2 Arachis ipaensis
TGGTGGAAGAAACAGGTTTAGCAATAGCAAGCCTTTTCCATCATCAACTCAGCAACAGACAGAGAACTCTGAACAAATATGCTTCTAATTTAGCAAATCTAGTCTCTGATCTATCTAAGGCCACTGTAAGTTTCATGAACGAAACAAGGTCTTCCATTAGAAATCTGGAAGCACAAGTGGGACAGCTGAGTAAAAGGATCACTGAAATCCCTCCTAGTATTCCCCCAAGCAATACAGAAGAGAACCCAAAAGGAGAGTGCAAGGCCATTGACATAAGCGCCATGGCCGAACCTGTGAGGAGAGAATCTCATTAGAGATGGCAGACAGCTCTAGAAAACAGGCGTATGGACAAGTAGAGGATGTGCTAGTAAAGGTTGAAGGCCTCTACATCCCTACTGATTTCATAGTCCTGGACACTGGAAAGGAAGATGATGAATCCATCATCCTAGGAAGACCTTTCCTAGCCACAGCAAGAGCTGTGATTGATGTTGACAGAGGTGAAATAGTCCTTCAATGGAACGAGAACTCCCTTGTGTTTAAAACTCAAGGATCTCCCTCTGCAACCATGGAGAGGAAGCAGAAAAAGCTTCTCTCAAAGCAGAGTCAACCAGAGCCCCCACAGTCAAACTCTAAGTTTGGTGTTGGGAGGCCACAACCAAACTCTAAGTTTGGTGTTGAACTCCTATATCCAAACTCTAAGTTTGGTGTTGGAGAGTCTCAACAAAGCTCTGCACATCTGTGAGGCTCCATGAGAGCTCACTGTCAAGCTATTGACATTAAAGAAGCGCTTGTTGGGAGGCAACCCAATGTTTATCTAATTCTTATTTTTTATCGTTTTTCATGTGTTCTTAGGTTCATGATCATGTGGAGTCACAAAATAAATATAAAAATTGAAAACGGAATCAAAAACAGCAGAAGAAAAATCACATCTTGGAGGAGCATCTATCTGGCGTTCAGCGCCAGAACAGAGCATGGTTCTGGCGCTGAACACCCAAAATGGGCAGCTTCTGGGCGCTGAACGCCAGAACAGGCATGGTTCTGGCGTTCAACGCCAGAAATGGCACATAAATGGGCGTTGAACGCCCAAAATGGCCACCAACCTGGCGCTGAACGCCCAGAGTTGGGTACAAAGGCATTTTTACATGCCTAATGGGTGCAAGGATGTAAATCCTTGAACACCTCAGGATCTGTGGACCCCACAGGATCTACTCAGGATCTGTGGACCCCACAGGATCCACTCAGGATCTGTGGACCCCACAGGATCCACTCAGGATCTATGGACCCCACAGATAAACTCCACCTACCTTCAAAATTCAAAACCAATTTCCCACCCAAACCCACCCATATGGCCGAACCTTAACCCCCCCTCCCTTCCCTATATAAAGACCTCCATTCTTCATCAGATTCACACAACACACCCCTCTACACTCCTCTTGGCTGAAACCACATCTCCCTCTCCCTCTCCTCCATTTCTTCTTCTTCTTCATCTATTCTTTTGTTTATTGCTCGAGGGCGAGCAATATTCTAAGTTTGGTGTGGTAAAAGCATAGCTTTTTTGTTTTTCCATTACCATTGATGGCACCCAAAACCGGAGAATCCTCTAGAAGGGGGAAAGGGAAGACAAAAGCTTCCACCTCTGAGTCATGGGAGATGGAAAGATTCATCTCCAAAGCCCATCAAGACCACTTCTATGATGTTGTGGCCAAGAAGAAGGTGATCCCCGAGGTCCCTTTCAAACTCAAAAGAAATGAGTACCCGGAGATCCGACATGAAATTCAAAGAAGAGGTTGGGAAGTTCTAACAAATCCCATCCAACAAGTCGGCATCCTAATGGTTCAAGAGTTACTTTCCTCCACAAAACTATTGGGAGCAAATCAACACCTCCCTAGAAGAATTGAGTTCCCATATGGGACAACTAAGGGTGGAACATCAAGAACACTCCATCATGCTCCATGAAATAAGAGAAGATCAAAAAGCAATGAGGGAGGAGCAACAAAGACAAGGAAGAGACATAATCAAATTCAGAGGTTGAAGAAGGACTGCTGGTGCGCTTCCAATTGCGTTGGAAAGTAGACATCTAGGGCTTTCCAGCAATATATAATAGTACATACTTTGGCCAAGAATAGATGACGTAAACTGGCGTTCAATGCCAGCTTTCTACCCAAATCTGGCGTCCAGCAAAGGATCCAAAACCAGAGTTGAACGCCCAAACTGGCACAGAAGATGGCGTTCAACTCCACAAATGGCCTCTGCACGTGCTACACTTAAGCTCAGCCCAAACACACACCAAGTGGGCCCCGGAAGTGGATTTATGCAGGACCCTTACTCACATAAGGTATTACTTGGACGACCCAGTGCACTTGCTGGTTAGTTGTATCGAAGTTGTGACATATTATGAATGTGTAATCACGATTACGCGTACCAAGTTGCTCACGTGCCAGGAATAGTTTGAGCCTGGACATCACAATTTCATGCACCACATATGCATATGATCAATCTTCATGGCAACAACCTCCACCAATGCACTATGAAGAAGAGCCATTCTATGATGCATACCAATCCAATGGCTTTGGTGAATCTCCTTGTGACTTTCAAGAACCACCACCATATGCCTATGAGTCATATCCTCAACATGAACCTCAACCACACTCACAAGCCTATTTTCACCAAACACCTCCATATGACCTTGATCCATATCCACTGTAACGACCCAATTTCTGGTACGTCATGATCATACTAGAAACTGTGCACTACCAACTTGTCTTCCTAATTATTATCTATTATTTATTATATGAGCCAGATTCGTTGTTAAAATCGTAGTTATTTTGTGAGATATATTTTTTTTAAAAATGTTTGGATTAATAGACAGAATCACTCACAATCAATTCGCAAATAATAAGAAATACTAGAGTTATAACCAACCACACTTACATACATCTCAATAGTTAATATCATTCGGTTATCTAGCCTTTATCAGAGTAAAGATCTTTAGTTAGATTACCTCTAGATATAGCTAGATAATAACTATATACATATATATACATACAACATCCCAGGCCCTGACCTGTTCAAGAAGTCCCTAAGCTGGCACCCAGGCTAGCGTAGACTCTATACTCACCTAGTCCTTCTAAATAACTAAGGCGATGGAAAGTATGTTCTAAGCCTTCAAAACTCGAGTCGGGTCGAATGTTATCAAAAGGTGGAACATCATATACTACTCCTCTGCACGATTAGTCATTGCCACATGACGTCTCCCTGGTACCTCATCAAGTAGCCACATAACAGGAGTCTCATACATAGGATTTAAGTAAAAGTTTGCATACAAATGGGGTGTAGACATTGGCTGGTCTCACAGTATATACATATAAACAGGTAACGGAGTTCACTCTAGACTCAAAAGACTACGTAGAGTGGAATCCTCTTTGCGAAACAGTCATCAGTAGGTTATAGAAGGGTACTCCTGCTTCCATCTGAAGGGGGAAGGGAGAGAGAAGGGGTAAGAACTGGAGAGTTCTTAGTAGGGCCGGGGTTATTAGTTTAATTCATTAATTTCATGTTGTTTGGCAAACAAATAACAAAATATAGAGAAGCAGTTAACAGACAATAGATAAATAGAGAAAATAGAAAATCGAACACAAACAGAAGAATACAAAAAAGTAAAACATAGACACAAAGAGTAGAATACAAATAGGGAAAGCATACATTCATACAACAATCATAACAGAGGAAATGCACAACCAAATATGATGCATGTCTGTCCTATGCAGGCGATGAGCTCACGTGTCGGATTACACCCTGCAGCCCGACATTACTCAGGAACTAGTCCTAGATATGGCTTATTCTCTGTAGGTGAACTTCGGCCTACAGAAATAGCACTCCCGTAAGTGAACTTCGGCTTCTAGGAATAGTCTAATCACAAGACAACAATTTTCTGTAGGTGAACTTCGGCCTACAGAAATAACACCTCTGTAAGTGAACTTCGGCTTACAGAAATAGTCTAATTATAGCACAACAACTTTCTGTAGGTGAACTTCGGCTTACAGAAATAGCACCCCTGTAAGTGAACTTCGGCTTACAGGTATTACGACTCTCTGTAGGTGAACTTCGGCCTATAAAAGCAACACCTTGAGATACACAATTGATATTCACTACAGGTGAACTTCGGCCTACAGGAATAACAACTCACTGTAGGTGAACTTGGGCCTACAGGACCTCTAGGGCCAATAGAAAAGCATCAGATGAACATATAATAGAATATCATGCCACAAGGCTTAACTCTTTATTTTTATACTCTTCTCCTCTATTCTCTTTGTTATATTACTCTTTTCTCATTATCATCATTCATTATCATTCTCATTATTCATCATCACTTTCAAATTCTTATGTAGTACTTCTTTCTTTCTCTGTTCAATCATACTATACAAACTTTTCAACTATTACTTTTACAACATCTTAACTCAAACCATTTCTCTTTATCAGATTACTCTTTTCTCTGTATCCCTTTATTCTACTATGGTTACTCTTTTCTCTATATCTCTTTACTTTTTTTGGTTACTATGTTCTCTGTGTTTCTCTACTCTGCTCTGATTTCTCTATTTAACGTATGTATTTAAAGCTTATGTAAATTTCGGTATGAATAGTTAACCTATCCCAAGTATAGGTTCATTAAGTCTATACTAAAATAGTTTAACTTTTCATATAATACCTAACCTTAGTCGCAACTCAAGGACTAACTATGTTGCCCTAGTTCGTTCACTAATCTCTGTCTGTTTTTGTCATTACAACTTTACAGACTTTTTCTTTGACTTTTATCTTTTCTTCAACTTTTTATCTTTCTTTTATCTTTGCCTCAATAACATGTTATTATCACTCCCTAAGTGTTTTATGAAGGTAATTATGAGATTCTACGCTTAAAGTTGTCTTTCTAAAACTTTTATAGAAAACTGCCTTTTCCGCACTATTTTATTATTTTTATTAAAATATTATTTTTAATTAAATATTATTATTTATTATTTTATCGTTAAATTTTTACTTTTAAAATTCACTTTTTACCACCCGTAACTTTTAATATTTCTACTTTAACCACCCTAACTTTCAGAAATTACAAAATAACCCCTCAAACACTAAAATAATTACAACCTTGCCCTTTTTAAGATCTAAAAGGTTTTCTTCATTATTCTTCACCACACTCAAAGTGTTCTTCCTGTTCTTCATAAATTCTTCAGATTCTTTCTCTGCTTTTACCCGTTTTTCAGTCTTTTCAACAACCGATTTTTACCATAATTCAAAATAAATTTCCAGCCACTAAAACCCCATCTTTTCCACATGATTTTAACACAAATTGAACACCAATTGAACACCAATTTAGGGCCTAGGGTTTCGTTTTCCAGCAGCCACAAGAACACAAGTTCATAGCTTGAATTTCATCAAATTTCATCAAATTTTCACCAAAATTTCAACAAGAATTACCATATAAACAACCAATTTCAAGCACGGACAAATCATATCATAATCACACAACTCAAACACCATCAATCAAGATTAAATTCGTCAAAACCTACCTGGTTTTGCTGCTCCTAATTCGGTTATGTCCTTAGGTGGTCCTTAAGCACTTTTTCCTCCTAAATCACATCAAGAACAACTTTAAATTCAAAAATCCTCAACTAACCAAGTCTCTCTCAGCACGTTAGGAAGGAATATATCACCTTAGACTTGCTGGAAATTAATGTTTCTTGGCCCTCAAGTCAAGCTAAGCAAGAGATCTAAGGAAAAACATCAAGAAAACACTTGTTTAAGCATGTTTCCTTGAAAACCGAATTGAAAAGGGAGGGAGACAGCTATCTCACCTTATTTCCAGCCTTGATATGTTATATGGTTATGTAGAGGATGAAGAGAGGATCAATTTGGTGAAATCAGAGTTTTGATTTGAGTTTTAGTTCAGAAGAAATCAAGCTTTGAAGATTAAGTGTTCATGAAAGTTTCTCTCTTTTCTCTCTTCTCATTTTCGTCCAAAGGGAGTAAATGACCAGCCTTGGAGTGTCTTGGGGGTATAGGGTGAGTTATGATTGGTTGGCTTGGAGGTGGGTTAAAATAATATTAAAATATCTCAGGTGTATAACTACTAAAACTATATGTATCAGAACACTTGTAAAAACATCTCTAAATATTCTTTTCTGAGCTACTAGAATTAATGACACTAGTAACATATTTAATATGAGAATAGAAGGTATATGATGAGGCATTAGCATTGCTAAAGTCATCAGAGAGTGCTGGTGCTAAGCTGCACTAGTAAACTGTGAACCTGGTTAAACCGATTTCCTGTTTTTAACTAATATAGATCAGGTAACCTTATAATATCATTCAAGCATCTTATAATACTAATATAATGATAATGTTATACTATTATCTCTCTTCTCTCATAAATCGAGTCCGGTTCATCAAACTGAGACTATTTACGGAAACCAGAATCAAAACTCCTAACCGATACGGTTCAAAAACTATGTTCTTCTTGACTGCATTATCGAGCTTGCCTCAGAAAAGGTTCTAGCTTAAAGATGACATAATGACAATGAGGATTGAGATGCTTGATAATACATCAGAGGTGTTCCCTTTACTGATCTTCCAGAGGATTTCGTGCCTTCGAAAAAGATCTCGCGTACTCAGAAAAATGGGGTTGTTACAAATACCATACCAACCACCTTTGAACCATGTGAGTCATACATGGAACCACCATTCCAATATCCATACTCCCAAGAACCACCTCAATACACACCACCATACCCTTACCAAGAAGAACCACCTCCCTATTATGAACCCTTTCTCCAAGACAATGAACCCTCTTACCCACCCCAATCCTCAATGGATGAAACCCTTAGCCTCATACTTCAAGGGCAAGGAGAAATGCAAAGGGAGATACTAGAATTTGTGGCTTCCTTGACCGAGGTAGTATGCCGGTTAGCCTCCCAATGCTTGAGCACTCAAAGCACTCCCATGATCACATGTGGAGAATTAATTGAAAAGCATAAGGAGAGATTGGAAACTCCGGTGGAAAATGAGGGGTTTTATTTTTTATTAGAGCAATTGGAGGAGCCTATGATCATTGAAGAAGAGGAATAAGTGGTCGAAGACTTAGGAGATGCGGAACCTCCTTGGGAACCTATAGTTGAAGATAACCTCTCGAAGAAGATTGAATTTGATGTTGAGGAGGAGAGTGCACAACCTCCAAAACAATTTTTGAATGAATACTTGGAAGGAATGAAGCAAGAAGTAAGTTCCCTTGGTGATGAAGATCATGCATCCAACTTTCTTGGTGGTGAATCCTTTGAATTTGAAGAACCTTCTCCCAATGAGATAGAAAACGATGTGGAGGTAGATTTCTCTCAACCTCCCATTTATGATTTGAGTGACAGAGAAGAGTTAGAAGAAATTGATGAATAAAGGATTGAAGTTGAAGAAATTTGTAAAGAGGTAGAGGTAACCAAGGAAGAACACAAGGGAGTAAAGCTTGCTAGCACATTGGAGATACCTCTCCCCAAGCCACCACCATCCATTATTTTAGTCAAGTGGGTAAATTCCTTATACTCAAGCTTTATTGTTCCCCTTGAATATGGTTTGCTTGAGACGGATGGTCAACTTAGACATATTTGTTGCTTTAAGAGCAAAAGGGAGATGGTTAGTGGTTGGAAATATGATTCTAAGCTCATGATGGTTGCATGTTCAAGGTTGAATAGTAATGGTTAGTGTAGAACCCAATTGCAAGGGTCTAGGAAGTTGTTTGGGGGCTTCTTTGAGAATTCCAAGGTCATGCCACCCAATCGGAATCATGATGATCAATTTGAAGATGGGTGTCAAAACAAAGTGTGGGATCCCGGATCGCACAAGGAGAATCAATTTTGGGAGCCCCAAGCTTGTGAAGAACTCCATCAACACTTGGTGTAATAAATAAGGAATCTTGGGGCACAATGGAGAACCAAGCATTGGTGGATGCTCAAGGATGGTTACAAGAACAAGCCACCTTGAGAGGAGCTCCCCATAAGTCCAACTTAAGGACAATAAACAAAAGTGCTAGGTGGGAGACACCCCACCATGGTAATTTCCTTTCATTTTCTCTTTTGTACATATTGGTAATTAGTTTAAATTCATGTTTTGTTGAGTTTGTTGAGTCTAATTGGTAGTTTAGTATGTTAAATAAGGTTTTATGGTGTTTTGGTAGCTGTTTGGAGGTTTGGAATGCTTGGATTGGTGCAAAAACATAGAAAAAATTTTGAAAAACAGAGCACCATCCGCGCGTACGTGCACTACGCGCGTACGCGTGCATCAAGCATTTTTGCTACCCATGCGGACGCGCCATGTACGCATATGCATGGATTGAGAAATTCCACCCCCAAGCCAAAAACCCGAGAGTTGTGCGAACGCTGCGCTAGCATTGTGCCTTTCGCACAAACCAACTCGCGCGTACGCGCACATGACGAGTACGCATCACTCGTGAAATAAGCCATCCGCACGCACGCGCCATGTATGTGTACGCGTCACGTCCATTGCACCACCATCCGCGCGTGCACCATGCGCGCATACGCGCGGATGTCCTTCCTTCAACACATCTCTTTTCTTCTCCTCTTTCCATTTCTTTCCTTTGCCTTTCTTCTCCCCTTCTCCTACCCCTCATCCAACACTTCAAAATACCATTGATAACCATTTATTTTAGTTAGTTAATTAGTTAGTTAGTTTGTTAGTTAGTAGGTGTTAGTTTAGTTTTCATTTCATTTTCTCTCTTTTCATTGTAAGTGTTGGATTATTGCCTTTGTTTACTATACATTGCTGCCTCTTATTGCCTAAATGCTATTTTAGCATGAATGTTTTTAGATAATCTTTGTTGGATTCTATGATTGAGGTTATATTTTGTCACTTGGTTTTAAGTTCTTCATGCTTACCTCTTGAGAATACCAAGTGAGGAGAATCGCTTTCGAGCTTGTAACTCTTCTTGAATTGCATGATTTGGCCAACATGTAATTTCAATCCTTTTCCCCAATTAGGAAATCTCTTGATGGATGTTATACATTTACTTCAATGCATTGTATTCCATGATCATATGCATCCACGCTTTTAGCTTGAATGCTCTCATGCTTCATTAATGCTTGTTCTACCTTACAAGTTTACTTAAAGCATCTCAAGCACACTAGAATAAGTAAAGTGCATGCTTCTTTTGTGACATTGCTTTTTATGCTAATGTGTGTTCTAAACCGCGTAATTTAGAACTCACACCCCAATTTTCCAAATGTCACACTAATTCACTCACTCAATTCTAGTGATTAGTGATGAGCGGATAATTTATATCCTTTTTGGCATTGTTTTTACATAGTTTTTAGTATGTTTTAGTTACTTTTTATTATATTTTTATTAGTTTTTATTCAACAATCACATTTCTAGACTTTACTATGAGTGTGTGTATTCTTCTGTAATTTTAGGTATTTTCTGGCTGAAATTGAGGGACCTGAGCAAAAATCTGATTCAGAGGCTAAGAAAGGACTGCAGATGCTGTTGGATTCTGACCCTCCTGTACTCGAAGTGGATTTTCTGGAGCTACAAGAGCCCAATTGGCAAGCTCTCAATTGCGTTGGAAAGTAGACATCTTGGGCTTTCCAGGAATATATAATAGTCCATACTTTGCTCGATATTTGATGGCCCAAACTGGCGTTAAAAGTCAGCCAAAAACTTTCTGGCATAAAACACCAGAACTGGCACATTTCTTGTCATTTTACACCCACTCTTGCACCTAGGGTGGCGTTTAACTCCAACTTGAGGCATATGCACGTGAAAGCTTGAAAGCTCAGCCCAAACACTCACCAAGTGGGTCCTGAAAGTGGATTTCTGCACTATCTGTACTTAGTTACTCATTTTCTATAAACCTAAGTTGCTAGTCTAGTATAAAAACTACTTTTAGAGATTCATTTTGTAACTCATGACATTTTACACTTCATATTGTATCTTCTACAGCATGAGTCTCTAAACCCCATAGGTGGGGGTGAGGAGCTCTGCTCTGTTTCAATGGATTAATGCAATTACTACTGTTTTCTATTCAATCACGCTTGATTCTATTCTAAGATATTCACTCGTACTTCAATATAGAGAATATGATGATCCGTGACACTCATCATTATCCTCAATCTATGAATGCATTCCTGACAACCACTCCCGTTCTATCTAAGCTCAACGTAGTCATTGGGCGACAGCTTTAGTGCGTATCTCTTGGGTTTCTAATCCACAGACTGAGTCCGGAGGTTAGAACCTTCGTGGTATAGGCTAGAACCAATTGGCAGCATTCCTGGGATCTAGAAAGTCTAAACCTTGTCAGTGGTATTCCGAATAGGATCTGAAAAGGGATGACTGTGACGAGCTTCAAACCTGCAAATGTTGGACGCAGTGACAGTGTGCAAAAGGACAAGGGTCCTATTCCGACTCTAGTGAGGACCGACAGATGATTAGCCGTGCGGTAGCTGTACATGGTATTTTTCATCCGAGACGAGAAATCCGACAGTTGATTAGCCGTATAGAGATCGTACCTGGTATTTTTCATCCGATAGGATCAAACAACTTGCCATTGAAGGAAGCCATGCGTGTTTGGAGAAGAAGGCAGTAGGAAAGCAGAAATTCAGAGGACAGAGCATCTCCGGAACCTCAGCCTGTTTCTCATTACTGAATCACAAGTATTATTTATTTCATGTTATTTATTTTTCATAAATACAATCACTCTTATCATTAATCTCCTGACTAAGATTTACAAAATAACCATAACTTGCTTCAAGCCGACAATCTCCATGGGATTGACCCTTACTCACGTAAGGTATTACTTGGACAACACAGTGCACTTGCTGGTTAGTTGTGCGGAGTTGTGAAATGTGTAATCACAATTTCGTGCACCAAGTTTTTGGCGCTGTTGCCAGGGATTGTTCGAGTTTGGACAACTGACAGTTTATCTTGTTACTTAGATTAGGAAAAATTTATCTTTTTGGTTTAGAGTTACTAACATTCCGTCTTCTATTATTGTTTTTGTTAAAATTTTAAAATCCTTGTTTTCTTTATCTAGATAATTTTTGAAAACTTTTAATAAATAGATAAAATCAATAAACTAATAATTGAGTCTTCTGTTTGAGTTTAGTTTCATGTTTTAAGTTTGGTGTTAATTGCATGTTTTTATTTTTATTCATATTTTTAATTATATGTTCTTAGTTCTGTATTGATCTTCAAATTGTTCTTGATAATTTTTCTTATTTGATCTTTAAAATTTCTTGTTTGGTGTTTGTTGTTGTTTTTCTTATACATTTTTGAATTATTAGTGTCCAAAATATAAAAAAAATTTTAAGTTTGGTGTCCTTTGTGTTTTTATTTTCTTAAAGATTTTTAAAATTTATTCTTGGTGTTCATCTTGATCTTCAAAGTGTTCTTAGTGTTCATCTTGACATTCAAAGTGTTCTTGTTTCTCTTTCTGTTTTAATCTTAAAAATTTCAAGTTTGGTGTCGTTTACTTGTTTTTCTCTCTCCTCATTAAATTCAAAAATATCTTTTCTCAGATTTTTATTTTAAAATTTTTATCTTATCTTATCTTAGTTTTAAATTTCAAAATTCAAATCTTTTTCAAAAATCATATCTTTTTCAAAATCTTATATTATCTTATTTCAAATTTCAATTAAATTCTAAAATTCAAAATTCAAATTTTAAAATTTAAATTTAAAATTAAAAAAAATCAAACCTTTTTCAAAATTTAAATCTTTTTTAAATCTTTATCTTATATTGTTGACTTTTTCAAAATTCAAATTTCAAAATTTAAAAACCTATCTTCTCTTAAATTTCTTGTCTTCTCTTACCTAACTTATCTTATCTTTTCTAATCTCCAATCCTAAAATCAAATCTTATTCAAATCTTTTCTCTTCTTTATTTTCTTACAAGTATCTTTAATTTTAATACATATCTTTTTCAGAGCTTCCTAACCACTTTCTCTCTCTTTATTTTTCGAAAATCCTCACCCAAAAATTTTTAAATCTTTTTAATTAATTATTAATTTAGTTTTCCAATTTCGTTTATTTCTTTTTCTTTTTTTATTTATTTTTGAAACTTGAATCATTTTATTTATTTACTTTATTTTTAATTTCGTTAAATTAAAAAAAAAGGGGGAATAAAATTTTTATTCACAATCCACATCATCTCCCTTTCTCCATCATGGACCTAAGTGGAAATGAA